>NC_073746.1:79721703-80321703 GCF_029784135.1 Toxorhynchites rutilus septentrionalis
CTCTTTCTCTTTCTCTTTCTCTTTCTCTTTCTCTTTCTCTTTCTCTTTCTCTTTCTCTTTCTCTTTCTCTCTTTCTCGAATCGATCAAACTTTTGACTTCATCAAAATTGGAGAAGTGCTGACTTTTGATTTTTGATTCATCCGCTTGAAGTCAGAAAACAACGAATTTCAACAATGACAGAGTTATGGAACTTTTTGGCTCGACATGAAAAATTACGTTACGGAAGAGATTCTGATGCTTTCATTATATAGTAGTATATATTTAGTAGTGGAACAACTAAATTAGTGGATTTCAATAAAATTTTAATATATATAAAATATAAAGTGAAAAACTTAATAGATAATATATTTATTTGTGTAATTATTAATTTTATCCTGAAAACTTATATTGAACTAGATTGTTCCTATCAATTAAATTGAAGTTCTTTAACCGCTCTACAATTTGTTCTTTGACGCCCAACGTCTATCTTTCTTAATTTGGCTGCAATATCGATATAAAAAATTTCCTGATGAAAATTCAAACAGAATCTTCAAAAATAAAAAATTGTATATAATCGAATCACATATAATCGAGTCTGTATATAATCGAGTATGTATATAATCGAGTCCAACCTGTAATCGGTCGGAGCAATGTCTGGAGAATACGGCGAGTGGGATAGGACCTCCCTTTTCAGCGTTTCCAAGTTTCGCGACATGCGGCAGAGCATTGTTATGCTGCAAAATAACTTTATCGTGTCTTTGCTCGTATTGTGGCCGTTTCTCATTCAGCGCACGACTCAAACATCCATTGTCATCGGTATAGGTCCCCCGTAATGCAAATTGCGATTGGATGCAAAGAGCCCTTTTTTTTCATGCCGTTGGAGCAGTTGTTCGCACGTGAAAAAACGACGTTCGACGTCTCGTGGCTTTTAAACGATCGGATATGGTTTGCTGAGTTACTCCAAGTTTATCTGCATGTTCTTGTTGCAATTGTGACGGATCTTGATCGAGTAAAACCTCCAATACTTCATCTTCAAACTTTGTTGGTGGTCCGGAACGTTCTTCGTCTTCCAAGTCAAAATTATCACTTTTGAACCGTGCAAACCACGTCTGACACGTTCACTTAGTTGGAGCATGGTTACCACCACCTTCCACCGAAATGCGATGACTTTCCGCAGCTTTTTTCTTCATATTGAAGTAATGAAGTAACACTCCCCGCAAAAGCACTCTCGTTGGTACGAAATTCGACATATTCGAGATGGCAAAAAACTATGTTGTTTACGCTTCAATTTTTTGACATATACTGGATAAGACGCGCAATAACAGTAGCTTTCCAACGAATGTCTGGAAATTTGATTCACTTGAATAATAATCAAGTTACACCATCTGTTGTAAAACGAAGAAACTTACCGGTACACCTAATAAAATCTAAAATACAAAAAAAAATTGAATTTTCAATAGAATTTCTTTACGATTTATCGCAGTACACCGTAGCAGACGCACTTTTAGTATTTTTTTCAAGTTTTCATTTCCAACCTACTGAGAATGACCCAAAAGCTTTCATAGCTTTTATAGTGAACCATATAGGGATAGATATAGTGCTAGTGATAAGTGAGTGAGTAGTGATAAGATTTGGGGGCACTTTTTACGAATACATGAATAAAAGAAAATCATAAATTTTAGGAAAATGAAAAAATTTAAGAAAATGAAAAAAAATGTTAAAAATGTATTAGATATTTTCATACAGCGCAATTCTCAAAATTTTCGGGAGAAAAATCACAAATACTAGAAAAGACATACGAACATATTTAAATACAAAATGAACACGTACTGGCTCTCAAAATTCAAAAAAACATTTTGTACCGCGCAACACTTTTAAAATTCTGAAAAAAGAACCGAACATATCTAGAAAAGGCGCAGGAACACTTTTAAATAAGGGATGTCCACAATAAATTCGGGAAAATTCAGAACGTCATCCAATTGTTATCAAAATTTATAGGGTTTAAATAAAACGAGTACACTATGTTTAGCCATGTTTGTTATATTCCAAAGTCAATCAAGCATTGAATTTATTATGAATCTCTTTTGTTTTATGCAACTTAGTGTTTATTATCAGTGTTTTCTAGAAATTTCAGATATCAGGCGATACAAATTATCAATTTTATTCATTAACTAGCTGAACCGACGAACTTGAATATATATAATAATTATAATATTGGGCTGATTGGGCTTGGGATCAATGCGTATGAGACTAAATACATGCTAGCAGGAGGGACTGATCGCAACGGCGACGAGCTCGAGGTGGTAGAGAAATTTGTCTACCTTGGCTCGTTGATAGCAACTGACAACAACAACAACCATGAAATTCGAAGAGGCATAGTCAATGGAAGTGGTGCCTACTATGAGCTCCGTAAATCCTTGAGGTCCAACAAGCTTCCATGTACAAATCTCTAATTCGACCGGTTGTTCTTTATGGGCACGGAGCATAGACGATGCTTGAAGAGGACTCACAAGCGCTTGGTGTTTTCGAAAGCCGAGTGCTCAGAAAAATATACGGTGGTGTACAGAAAAACGGAGTATGGAGAAGGAGAATGAACCACGAGCTGGCGCAACTCAACGACGAACCCAGCATCCAGAATGTCGCCAAGGCTGGACGAGTGCGATGGACAGGGCATGTTGCAATATTGCCGGACAGCAGCCCTGCAAAGATGGTGTTCGCATCGAATCCGGTAGGAACAAGAAGGAGAGAAGCCCAGCGAGCAAGGTGGTTGGACCAGGTGGAGCAGGACTTGGCAAGAATCGATGCAGCCGGGAGTTGGAGAACTGCAGCCATGGATCGTGTTTATTGGCGAAAAGTTGTGAATCAGATCTAATCTCTGAATGGGATGTTGAATCATTGTAAATAAATAAATAATCTATAATCTATATATATAAAAATGGAGTGATGTATGTCTGTCTTTCTTTCTGTCTGATTCTTATGGACTAGGAAACTACTGAACCGATCGACATGAAAATTGGTATGTAGGGGTTTTTGGGGTAAGGGAAGGTTCTTATGATAGTTTGAGACCCCCTCCCCCCCCTCTATAAGGGGGGGCTGCCATACAAATGAAACACAAACTTCTGCATAACTCGATAACTGATCAAGCAAATGGAGCCAAATTTGGGATGTGAGGGTTTTTATGTACGAGGAATTTTTCTATGATGGTATGACACCCCTCCCTCCTCTGGAATGGAGAGGGGGTCGCATAAAAATAATACACATATTCCAACCAAACATGACAATTGAAACATTTTCGGAAAACTCTGAAGGAAAATGGAAAAATTCGGAAAATTCAATTCGCATATGTTCTTCAATTACATATTGACAAGCGTTTTAAATCCATTTAAGTTTGCACTAACGAAATTGATCTTTGCTCGAAAATGGAAATGGATTTTAACTTGATAATAGGCACTCTTATATCGTCTTCTATCTATACAAATAAAAATGGATCCCCGAATGAGTTGATAAAAGCAAATCTCGAGAGAGGAATTGTCCGATTTAGGACTGTCTTTATTCTATCATATTTCCTGTATCATACATTTATTCCATGTAACGGAGAAACATATTATTTTTGATTTTTTTTCCTTTATTTTATTAGACTCAAGTGGATAAAGAGTCACCATCAAGCAATACATTTTAAAACTATTTGAATATATTATAGCTACATAATCTTTCACTTAAGTCTAATCAGCTAAAACTACAGTGCAACTACAGTGCAATATAAAAAAAATTATTTATTCCTTCGTTGCCTCGTCCCTATTATCCTTGTCTGGAACAGTTCCTGTGGTGGGTCGTAACAACTACATCGCCAGTTGATGTAGCAACGGTATCCTTTGGTAGTGAGTGTCTCCTTGTTATGTTAATAGCTCCTGTAATGATCTTATTTCAACGGGTACTAAGTTCTGCTTGTGTAATAAGAAAGGAAGGGAGAATGGACAATGGGCGTAGGAGATGAGACCTAAATAATAACATTAGCGCTTCTTATGAAGACATATATGGGGAACATAAAACTAGGGTCGCGAGTAGCTTAGATATCGCGAACTGGCATGCGTGAGTGTGCTCCTTGAGCCTCTAAATCGGCAAACAGTTCATTCATTACATTACATTACATTCATTACATGACCAAACAACGTGCTCGATGTCATGATACCCTTCACCACAATTGCATAAATTGTTAGTGGCAAGACTATGCAGAAGAGATGTGCATTTAGCGCGGAATGATTGGACATCAATCTGGACATAGTTCTAATAAAATTTCAGTCAAGATCTAATCCTTTAGACCAGGCCTTCATTGAAACTTTGGGGATAATAGAGTATAGCCATCTCCCAAGCTTATCTCTGTTCCATTGATTTTGCCAACTGGTGAGTGCCTGCTGTCGGGAAATGGAGAAGAATTCCCGATACGCTATTTGTCTTTCAAAAACTGTGTCCTGCTTACTACCCATCTTTGCGAGTGTATCCGCTTTCTCATTACCAGGAATAGAGCAATGGGAAGGAATCCAAATGAAAGTGATTCGAATACTTTTATCAACAAGAAAATTCAATGCATTCCTAATTTTGATAAAAAAATATGATGCTTTCGTCTGTTGTTTCGAGGATTGAATGGCTTGTATACTACTAAGACTAAATAAAATAGTGATCAGGTGGTAAGGACTCAATGGTCTTAATTGCATGATGTATTGCAGCCAGTTTGACAACATACACTGAACAAGGGTCTTCAAGTTTATGGGAGCTAGTGTAATGTTCATTAAAGATACCAAAACCAGTGGATCCGTTGATTCTTGAACCAGTGAAAAACATTCTTGAGGAATTGATATGGTTATATTTTGAAGCGAAAATATTAGGGATTAACGATGATCGAAGATGATCTGAAATGTCTCGAGTTTCGTCCTTCATAGAAAGATCGAAATCAACGGAAGATTTGCAAAAGTTCGGAAAGCTAATATTATTGAAGATGTCTGCTGAAGGTTTTATTTCTTGAGAAATGTAATGAGAGAACAGATCCATGGATCTCGACCGATGGTTCAATTCGAGAAGCTTCTCACAATTCTCAATTACTAATGGGTTCATGATTTCGCTTCGGATTAAGAAGCGATAGGACAGTTCTCAAAACCGAACCTGCAACGGTAAAACACCTGCCAGGACTTCAAGGCTCATGTTGTGTGTTGATTGCATGCACCTAAAGGCTAAACGCAAGCAACGATCTCTCTCCAGTTTAATGATGTGGGTTTTAGCTGCAGAACGGAAACAAAACGAACCATACTCCATGACTGACAGTATTGATGTTTTGTACAGCGTGTCTTCTGGATGAGCACCCCACCATGTTCCAGTAACTGTCCGGAGAAATTAGTTCTCTGTTGACATTTTTCATTCAGATACGCAATATGTTTTCCCCATGTACATTTAGCATCAAACCAAACCAAGATATTTGAAGCTCGTGGATTGAACGATGGTTTTGTTGAGCAATTGTAGCAGAAGTTCGGTAGGTTGGTGCTTCCTAGAAAATACAACCATTTCTGTTTTCTCAGTTGAGAATTCAATACCTAGCTTCACAGCCCATGTAGATAAATTATTTAAGGAAATTTGCAGCGGTCTTTGCAAATCAATAGTTCTAGTACCTGATATGGATACAACACTGTTATCTGCCAGTTGCCTCAAAGTGCATCCATCTGCAAGATGATCATCTATATCATTAATATAAAAATTATACAGAAGAGGACTCAAAAAACATGATATTTGCAAGTGAAGGAAAATTTTGAACGACAATTGTGTCTGAAAATAATCTGATATTATAATGTCGAGTTTTGGTAGAAGTACTAGGAATTTTATAGTAAAAGGTAATTTTAAAGGGTACATTAGAAGATCAATCAATGAAAATTCTGCGATTGGACCCATGAACAGCGCTTAGGAAGAAAACGTGGATGTGATAACGAAAAATAAATTTTGGGCGGGACGAAGTTTGCCGGGTCAGCTAGTTATAATATAAATTTAGTAAAATTTAGTTTAGTAAATTTTCATTTTCCACCTGAGAACCATTTGCGCTTCACACTAACGGAACACGAAGCTTAATTCCGCAAACGTGAAATCCAACGAGCAGAGACGAATACAACAAAATAAAGACAGCTCAAATCGGATCATTCCTTCCTCGGGTTTTGCGCTTACTAACACATTTGGCCTTCCATTTTTATTTATATAGATTAACGGCAATTTGGATTGGAATAATACCGTTTTCAATACTTCCAATACATACAGCTCATACCGCATTATCCTTCAAAGCAGCATAATAAATCAATAAAAAAATAATTACCATTCACTGCATTAGGGATCCTAAAACAATGCATACTCGTGAGAGAGGACTAGAACATTGTTTCTGTCAGCATTTGTTGATCACCTGACCAGCTTTAATAATTGAAGTTTAAATCATTAGTCGCCTTTTATTAAAAATCTTCTGAATTTCGTTTTAATTTATTACACATTAAGAAACTAGAGCTTCATAATTGACCCCTACCAATGGATTACAAACAAAGCACACTGATAATGACTAATAAATTCAAATTTGAAGGCGTTATTGGGCAATGGCAAAATAATTTTGGCCTGGCGGAACTTTTTCCTCTAGCATAATTAATCCCGTCGTGGGCACGATTCTTCCACATCACCTCGGTATCGTTCCGGTGTATCATCGCCCTCCCCTCCCACATCATTGTGCCCTTCAGTTTAGTGTTTAACGGAAACCAAAACTTCTTCTGTCTTCTGTCTTGTGGCAAAAAAGACGCACGGAACTTTGTCCCGCGAACATATGCAAAAGTTTAGAATTTCAACGAACATTGAGGCACACATACACATACACACGCACATGTGCCCGTTATGTAACATCATGAAAGTAAAATTTATTTGCAAAGTTCAAATTCTTTCTGCTTCATTATCTTTCACTTCTGGAGGCAAGCAACAACTCGTCACGTTCGGCCCAACCCCTCTCATTTTCGCTAGTTCTTTGGCGGGACGTTCTGGAGCCTACACGACCGGCGCTCCGGCTTGGACGGAGTGTCAACGAGGAGCTTCCGCACACTAATATTCATGGGACGTGCGGGAACAATTTCCACTGCTTCTGTCGAAACGTACCCCTGGACTGAATCTTACACCGTCTGGTCTTGTGATTAACGCGTCGAAAACAAGGCATACCAAAGCTACAAGTGACTGTGGACGGCGACGAACTTGGGTCGTTGAAAGAGCTCGTGACGGCCGTATCGAAGGGTGATTTAAGAAGTAGAAAAGTTGAGGAACAAATTGGAAGATTCAATGAAATTGAAATGAGAAATATTCAACAAAGCGGAAAGATTGTTTGCACTATGTTTAGTGAAACGATTCAGCTGTACACGAGCTCGTAGTATAAATTTAATTTATTCAAGCTAACAAAAAAAAACAAAAAAAATAGTAGAGTGGTGTCAAAGACACGACCACATTGTTAACGTAGGACTACGAAATCATTTCTTTCAATTCGCCTTCAATTCAATGATCACTGAAATGAAATTAAGTTAGAAAGCAACGAAATTTTATAAAACTAGCATATGCCACTGGCCGATTGCTGTCTATAGTTAAATTAAAAAAAGGAAGTTCCTGAGTCAGATAATTGATGCCTCTCGACTGATGCAATGTTACATGCTTTTTACTTTTATCTCTACCTTTGTTTGTTTATAGAGGCTTTAGACATAAAAGTTTGCAACGTTACATGTTCGGAACCAACCGAAATAATAGCTGAAGCAAGCAACAACGGTATACAACCCCATCTGACATCGTTCGTTCAGTGATACATCAAGTCCGCCTGAGCTAGGAATAATGCTTCTTCTCATTTTACCCTCATATAATCCTGCTAGACTACGTATGAAACATTATCCAAATGCGCTATATATCACATTCTGATTGGTTCCGCTGGTTGGCTCAAATGATTCCAACCAAAAGGTGCAACCAAAGTAACAGCGGATTATATTTCGAATACAAGCAAAACATTGAATCGAAAGCCCCTCCCCTTGTTATTATATCGCCAGTTCATTCATATCAGTACAGTTGCTTTCCAAAAACATAATCCATTTTCTGACCGCGAAGCATAGGTCATACGCTAAGGCCAATGTTCCAGCTTAACCACGAATATCATTATCCACAGCGGGTAGTTGTAGCATCGGCAGCAGCGATCAACGAGTTTTAAATATTTTTTTTTTTATTCCAACAGGTTTATTCTATTAGGCTCATTTAGCAATTCATTCGTGTACATTTTATATCTACTTTTGTTGTATATTACATTGTTACCATATGAAGGCGTAAGAGTATCGCTATCTGTCGATAAACATTTGGTTTATCTATAACACAGTAGCCGTTTAGGCGTAAGAGAATTCGTATTCTATCGATGCACAAGACATGTCGCCTTTTTCAGCGTGAGAATATTGCTATTGTTCGAATGTTCACAGTTGGGCTGTTCACAGTGGGACTGTTGATATGAGGCTTCCTTTGTTGCGTTATCAACAGTGCCAATCAGTGTTGCTAATGGTCACCATCGTATGACTTTCATGGAGACGTATGTGTTGTGTCATTAATGAACATCATAAAATGAACAGTCAAACAACCGTCGAACTAAAAATGTCGTATGACATTTCGGCTTTTTTTCGTCCAATACATTAGATATCCATCGCCCCGTAATTAAACAACAGTGTTCACGGGGAACGCTCACCGCTGAAAACGTTCATTCAACACATTCGCACTTGATAGGGGAGAGTTCGACGGTTGCTTTGATATAGCAATTCGTCTGAATACCATCCATCGTGTATGGATGTGTGAGTGAGCAGGTGGATGTATATGTGCAGCTACGCTTGAATGCAGAATAAAGGGAGAAAAAGAATGCACACCACTGCAGTTTTAATGTCAAATGACATTAAAACCACAGTCATATTAGCCGGAATTGAGGGATGGTTATGAGCACGAATGGTAGAATGGAAACAGCATATTTTCATCGCTCTTCTGGGTACGGTCGACAGAAAGAGAAAACATATAAACGTTCAATTGATAGTGGTGTTTGCGGCTGTGCGTTTATTTCTGATGTGACTGTTAGAACCGAGCAATGCGTTCTTGGTTACATTCGCAATACATATTGAGCCGTAACTCTTGAGCAAGGGCAGTATGTGATGGTTGTCGACCGTTTACAACACTGGTGCCAATTACCGATGCCGAAAATGTAGCGGTAAGGGACTGGGATTATCGTCACATGATGATTGTTGCGTGGACATAGTAGCTAGAATAATACACAAAGATGGTCAAGTTGAGGGGCCCTGAGTTCTAAGCTCATGATCGTTCGCTTAGTAGCGGACACGCAACCAATTAGGCTACGAAGACCCCCGAAGACGAAGGGCTTGTTATATCGTATATTTTTTTCAATCGTATATTTAATTTGATGCCATCCAACGGACAACCGTCACCCATCGCTTTCATTCAATCGATCCAACACACAGCGCTCATACACTAAGAGCGTTCGCAATTCAGTACAACAGTTCGATGCATTCTGAAGTGACATCCGAAATAATAGAACAAAAATTACGATTTGTTCAAAGCTACACAAATTTTAAGCGATTTTTTTTGAGGACGCATCAATCGCAAAAGGAAAAAAAACAGTGCACAAATAATTAAGCTGCATCTCCAATTACTTTATCCGAGTATAACACATGAGTGGAAAGAAAATCAGTTTACAAATCCATAAACAAGTGGTACAAGATTATTTGCGTCATGGTATACAGCGAAATATTGCGAAAAGGTTCGGAATAAGCCGAGAAGAACTTGTACAACGCAATTGAGAATACGTGGGCTATTTTAGACTGCAGCGTGTTAGGGAATAGTATAGGAGTATGAACTAACATTTGTAGATTCTTCTAAGGTCCTGGAACCAAATCAACCAACAGCGTCTTCAAAATCGTGCTGACAGAGGTCATATTATTTATTGATGTTGTTGATGTCTTTCGCAATTGAATGGGAGCTTTAATTTTATAATATCTCCTTTCAATAATTTAACAGAAAGCAGGTTATAGTGATGTTTTTGCATAATATTTATTAGCCTCATTAATTAGCTACCACTTACCATCGATTTCGTTTAGTTTTGTATAATTTTACTGGGCAATTAATCCGGTTTTAAACAATTTTGTGTGGAAAATTTTTCAAAACTGATAAAATACAAAAATATGTGACCTTTCCACAGTATTGCTTTGATAAAAAAACACACACAATGTGATGTAGGACAAAGAATTACCTACAGGAGACATATCTGACCTCCGCAGCGCATACAGTAATGTTTATTTCGGAGGACGAATTCTTTCTTCATTTATTGTTTATTATATTTACAATTTTGAATGTTTATAGGTACCGATCAATCTAGCGCAGTGGTTTTCAACAATTTTTAACCCAATCCCCCCTGACCGAAAATTAATCTCAATGATTTCAGTATTTTATAAAAAAAAATCTGTAGCATATCAATAAAATAATGAAGGAATATAAACGGTTTTCAAGTTATATTCGAAATAAATTTGATTTTATACTTATATCTGATTACAAAAAAGGTATATAAAGGTATACATTTCGTAATTCTTGAGAACATTATGGAAAAGCACACTTCATATCATCTTCGATATCCACTCTGTTACAGTGTTTTGTTTCCGTCAGCAGCATCATAGGAAATACAGATTCACACAAATGCTACGCAAAAAAAACAACGCGCTTATTCCACATATCAGGATAAGAATCGATCATTTGTAGACGAAAGTCTTTCAAACATTTTGAAGATGTTCAATTGAACATTACATTTCAGATATGAGAATGTTTGCCGAGGATCGCAAATTTTAGCGTATCCATAAAGTTTTTGTGGCAATTTTTACTTATAATTGACATCTTCTGGGCGAAGTAAATGTGCAATATTCCCTTGCACAATTCCCCCCCTCCTCCCCCCCCTTTAATGACCAAATTCCCCACTAGGGGGGAATTCCCCACCGGTTGAAAATCGCTGATCTACCGAATATGTGATGTCGTTCCGCACAATTTCAGATAAAGAAAACCTAAATGATGAATCAATTCCACTGAATAATAATCTACCAGCCCTCAATATCGTTGTTTTTCGCAACATATTTGTACTTTTCAGATAATCGGAAAGAAATGATTCTGAGCATTGACTCCATTTCTCCACCGCCAACAATAAAAATAACAACAATAGTTCTCATTTATGAAAAGTCTGCTGCTAATAAGTTATTTTTAGCACAATCCAAAGTTGGAGTTGGAATTGTAGGCCCAAACTACCGACATAGTGGAAGCCTTGGTAATCAATGTTCCGTTTATTCCGCCGAAGCTTTTGCAATTGCGAATGCTACAAGGCAAATACAAAATAGAAGCGTAATTTTCACCGATTCTGCAAGCTGCTTACAGGAGATAGAACAAGGGAAGTTGCATCATCCTTTCATTCAAAAAATATAAAAGAGATGAAGGATAAACAAATCATTCTATGCTGGGTTCCTGGTCACCTGGGAATCGACGGGAACGAAAAGGCGGATGACTTGGCTCGCGAAGGACGAAATGCGGAGGTGATTTGTCCCTCGGTTCCGCACAAGATACAGGGCCTTATTCCCGAATACACTACACGTGAAAACAATGTGTAGTGAGTACAACCTTATTCCGGAATACACGCCACTGTAAACATTTGGTAGAATTCATTATCAATACACCGAGTTCATCCACCGATGTTATTCTGATTTACACTTCACGCTCTCTTTTGTGTAAACAGTCATACACTCTCCCGAAAAGTTGGTATATATGACGAGCTTTTTGGTAAATATTACCAATATTTAATAAATGTTTGCAATACGAATTCTTCGTACATATTACACGATATGATGTCAAATCGGCCAGTATAACCCAGTATAAGCAGTCGGTTCAACGTTCGTTTAACATATACAACATGTTATATTAACCCTACCTTTATGCATATATTGTTATGAATTTATTGAGCTTTTGTGTGCATCTTTATTCATTTATTGAACTATCTGAACTATTTAAAATATTTATTGAACTATCTAAATTATTCATTGAACTATCTAAACTATTGACATCTGATCCTGTTCGATTGGGTCTGATCCATGGCTACAAATTAGGAAAAAATACACAGTTATTACTATGAATAGCTACGACAGACTACTCAATTCTCACCATTACCCTCTCCCAGGACCAGCTTTTAATTACTTCTCAGCCAAACACATTCGGGAGATATCATGAAACTGACAAAACCCAGATGGCATTAAGTGAAGCTAGCTTTATGCCCCGTTGCAACATTGACTTGACGCGCAGGATACGGAACCTGCGTCGTGACGAATCCGGAAAACATCTAATTGATTGAACCACCGATCACAATCGTCTGCAAAACGTTTATGAAGTTGTCCTTGACCGAATCCAACAGGTAGAACTAGGACTCGACAGGGCTCGTTTTTGTGTATCGAAGTACCCAGATTCCTTACTATTGAAGTTCTCCCGCAGCAGACGAGCACAAATCATTGCTATCCAATATGTATAAATATCAATTAAAGAACATAAATTAAATTGATTTTCACGAATATTACATACCTATCCCGAATCTGAGTTAATACGACCTTCTTCTGTGATGAAATCAATATCGGAAAGTAGTGCCTTGCAACTCAATTAACAACTCGGTAATTAGGCTAATAAATTTATTTTCTTCGCGGCTGACATTTCTATTATGGTGGGTATAAACTAGTGATATATTCATGTGGAAAAATAGGATGAGATTTATAGAAATCGCATCAACCGTTTACACTAACGCAAACTTATATACTGAATATATTCATATTTTCGGTGAATTTATTCACCTAAAGTAGAACTGCATCCAACTTTAGTGATTTCTCACCAAAGAGAAATTCACCAGCGTTTACATATGCCTGAATTTATTCTATTCATAGTGGTTATATATACCTCGAAGAAGTGTATCATATATATTCTCACCCGTTTACATCTATTTTCGTGTGAATAAATCCATCTATAGCTATAGATCTCCCAAATGCAAACGCGCCATTAGAAACGACATCGGAAATGAACACAACGTCATTTTGGTATCCACTCCACATTCTACACGAAGTTCATTTTTACACTTCACGATCGGTGGAAACGCAAAAAAGTGAAGTGAGATGTAAGCGTAGTGGAAACGTAAGTGTAAGTGGATACGGGAATAAGGCCCACAGTTAGCTGGTGTAGAAGGATTTTGTGGCGAAAACATCAATCTATCTGGAACAACGCAGATACGAGAACCCTAAAACTCATTAAAGGTACCATAACGAGATGGGAAGACAGAAAAACTCGGCGAGAGCAAATAGTCCTGACCAGATTGTGTCTGGGACATACTTGGTTCAACAAAAAGCATCTGTTCGAGAAGAAACCTCCCGCGATGAGTGACATATGTAGCAAACTAATCACTGTGAACCATATACTATTCGATTGCTGTAAATACGCTATTAAAAGGAGACGAAACGGACCACCAAACAATATAAGGGATATCTTAAGTAACAACAACAATATGGAAGAAAAGGTACTGAATTTTTTAAAAGACATCAAACTGTACAATCATATATGAATTACTGTAAACTCACAATATTTAATCAATATACAGAGGCGAATGCCACATTAGGCAAAGTCTCTATAAAAATAAAAATAAAACAAAACAAAAAATCACAGGAGGGGTTGCGTCTGAGACACGACCGCATAGTTGACGTAGGGTTCCGTTAGGCTATCTGATGATTTTGGATATGTTTGAGCTCGAGCTTGAGCTTGGGTAGACTGTACAATTCGTAGTTGCTCTCCGTGATTGACCTGAACCAACCAAATTGCACAAAGAACACACAGAATGACGCTTGGGACTAGCAAATCATTCTCGTTGTGCAATTTTCGGTGATTCGAGCTCAATAACAACGCCGGCCACGTCCTTACAGTCACCAGGGAAAGGGAAGGAATGTTAGTATGATATTCGCCGCCCGTAGTCCAGAAGGGTCGCTTCTATAGCATGGTTCCCTAGCGTTTATCATGGAAGGGATAGTTTTTTGTTAGTGGGAAGGGCTAATAATCAGGATTAACTGTGGTAAGTGATATGATTCGACATTGAATTGACAAAACTGAATTACGAAATCGAATGTATTTCGACTAACGGACCAGCTATGTATTTTAAAGACAGATGAATATTTTTATTTTTCACATATTCATTTCACACAGAATATACAGATTCAATAGGCCGTGGAGCCTTCAAATTTACACATTCTTAAACACTCACGACGGATGGTATCCATGGGCCACCTGAAAAGGTAACCTGGAAAACACAACTACAATACTAGCCGAATATCAATTTCGTGCTTCAATTTGTGACATTCTCGAACACCGGACGACAGATGACACCATGGACCACCTGAAAAATCTCTCTACAATAAAACATACATATAATATATTTCGCGATTCAGTGCATCACGGGCTCTTCAATTTGTCACAATTCACATTTAAAAATATATCCTTCGCCAATCACCTAAAATAATTTAATTTAATAATTTGGAACGATCTCACCAAATTATTTCCCGACTGTAGATTTTCTTCTCGTCAATGAAGCTTTTACAGCATAATGTACATCACTGTAAACAAATTGTTTCGATGGAAGCAAGAATACAACTCTCTGTTGATTTTGGATATGTTTGAAGAACTAAACTCTTTGACAATGATTTGGTGGCCCTGAAAAGGGCCGTTTTCTTTGGTTGTTGGGTATTGTTTGTTCACTCTACCAGTGTTAACAACCGAGTGATGATGACAGAAGAATGGTAATTAGTCGTTAGATGGTGCGTATCAGATAGAAGATGCCGAAGTGGAATGAAATATGATGAAAACCGCCCTCTGTGACTCTAGACGAGATGCCTAACACACCTAATACTATATGTAGAGCATATGGCAAATTACTTTTTCGAATATTTTTTCATTTTCCCAACAATTCTCGCCGTATGAACTTTCCTTAGGTGAAAATTAACACAACAAAACAGCTCAAACCGAACGAGCAGTCCTTGGGCGGAACACAGCTTGGTTTTTTTTATGAAAATTTAAATAAATCGTTTTATATATCAAGTCGTTTCTAACCCCTTCCCGTATTATTCAATACGTCACACATCAAGTGATTTCACTACTATGCTGAGTGTTCTAGCTCCCTATGTTATGCAAGTACGCCACGAGTGAAACTCGATGTTGTACGGAGAAGGGTTAACACAACTGCCACCATATACAATTTTACACTTACACTTGTGCTAAATTTTTCACAATACACGATCGGTCATTGATACGAAATTTCCCGAACCAACCAAAATTAAAGTTCCAAATTTAAATTTTATTTGCTAGAATTAATCGTATCACTCACCTTACTTGCAATAAAAAATCCCTCCAACTTGCATATATTTGCAATGTCGATTTTCCCCGGGCACCTTGGTTTTGATGTTTCTGTTAGGGAACACATTTCGGTAGGAACAAAAGTTCCTCCTACTTTCACGTATTTGCAATGCCGGTTGCCCCCAGGTAGCTTGGTTTTTATGTTTCTATTAGGGAACCGCAGTATATGTCGACAGTTTCGACCAATCAGAAGTGGGAATTTAGAGATTTTTCAATTGTTCGATAGTTAGTTTTATGACATATATTATTTTATTCATTTTATTATATTTGAAAATTTTAGCTAATTTTCAATTCTTCACACAGTCATTCCTTGGAAAATGGAAGATGGGAAAAAATAATTCTTGAACATTTGAATTTCTACAGCAACTGTGTTGCGTTTTTTTTCTCTAACTTTATATTTCAAATTCTAAATCAAAGGTGTCTTCGAACGACTTCTAGAGCCTATTCAAACAAACAAACATTTTTCGATGCAGAACTTGTCAATATGTAAATCATATAGCAATTCCAAATGGAATCTGATTTGCAGATTTTAAAAATATGTATTTTTTTATTCGAAATATGAGTTTCCCACAGCAAATGAGAATAGTTTGACTCGAGTGTAATTTTTCAATAGGGCGTATCGATTTGAGTAACAGAAATTTATATCTTAAAAACTATGAATCGTACTGAAATAGTGTCTTAGAATTACTTATAGAGTATTGATGTTTAAACGTGAGAAGATATACACTGAGAAAAAAATAAGACTTTTTTTTATTTATGAAAAATATCTAAAACATCTCAAATGTTTTAAATTTAATGAAAAATCATATAAAATAGATGTCATGTAGAGAATTCAAAAAGTAATTCCAAGATGGTTAAACTATGCTTGACACACTTTGTGGAACATCGAATTTTTATGAATTTTCGAAACATAGGATTTGTTTAAGTTAATTTTCATAAAATATTATGAATTTGCTTATAATTTCCAACAACTTTTTCAAGTATTTAATTTAAAAAAATTAAAAATTTAGAAATAATGAAACTTTGACACTTTTCAAAAAGTAGTCTATTACATTTTTTAATATTTCAAGTATGCAAAATTGCTCAAATGACCAATGTCTTTACACCCACAACGTTGCACTGCTATCTTAGATGGTTCTGTCAACTCCTATATTTGAATTGATAGCCCTTGTTGTAGTTAGGGATTGCATTACCGTGCCAAAATTTTAATAACCGATTATTCGGTAATGAAAATTTCTTTACCGTTAAAACCGGTATATTACCGGTGAAAAAATACTTTGAAATAAACCATTTTCTTGAAGAAATGACTTTTATTGATAATAATTCATTAAAAACAAGAAAACATTTTTCAAAATTTTGCTACTTAGCAGCTACTTTGCTACAACTTAGGAACACAAATAATGTTAATTTTGTCGTTTTCTGAACGAAATTTCAAGGAGAGAAAAACGCATGTTCATAGTTCAATGATGTTGGGTGTACAGTACGAAAAGCATCGAATACCATTGTCATGTATTTGCCTCTGATGCCCTCTGTTAATACCTTTGATTGCTGTAATCGTCGTTCAAGTTTTCTGCTGATGCTCAACTATTCTGCAGGTTCTGCATCGTCCAATGGATTTTTTCCCTCTTGTTGTCCAGCTACTGGAGTCTGAATTCACGAACGATTTCAAATGCCTGCTTGATCAATACATTCCGTGACATTTGACAGAAGACGCTGAAGTCATCATTTATTGGAATGGGCGCTCTGTAGAAAAAGATCGATCTTGACGAACCGATTTTCTAAACGGCGTAGGGATCGATCCACTGATTAAATCGGTACCAAAGAATCGACCTTTGAAAAACCAAACGTATTTTACAATTTCTTTTTTTTTACTCTATATGAGAGACGTCTTTTCTTTAAACAGGGAATACAAATTTTGTATTTCTATTCAAACATCAAAGACATTTAATTTTGTTACTCATTATAAAGGCCACAAAGATTTAAAGCTCAGGAAAATTGCATTTCCCAGAGCATTCATCTTGAACGTCATGGAATTAATTAAATAAATTAATTGAAAATTACTACTAGAAATTCAACAACTGGTATTTGTTCAGAACTCAGCTAGCAAACATCCCATGAAATCCGTCCGTGCTACACTGAAAAACAAATCTATAAAAAGTTTTTCTAAGATCGAAAAAATCGGAAGAAAAAGATCGATTTTCGTGATTTTTTCAAGTACAAAGAATCGATCCAAAAAATCGAAATGGAAAAGATCGATCTTTTATAAATCGGTCCAAGATCGCCCAATCCTAGTCACGACCACAAGCAGAATGATTATTCATATACGCGAACAGATCTGCCTATACAAAACGTTTATCCTTTCCTTCAGGGCTTCAAGTAGCTGCTTCGAAATTTCTGATGGTTGCTCCGATAGCTGTTCTAACTAAAATTGCAATCCGACGTCTGGTTCATAAAGGGTGAGCGATGAGAACTGGTTCGAGGGTATCAACCAATTCCTTTTTCGCTGTCTGTTCTTCATCGCTGAAGTCTATCCTGTGTCTCGTCTTCAGATCGAGCAGCTCTGAAGCTGAAGCTCGGAGGTCCTAGGATCGGCGCAACACTACCAGTTGTGTTTTTTCGATCTTATTTTGATTCTCGAGTAATATTTCGAAGCGGCATAAAGGCAAATATTGTTGTAAAAAAATAAATTACCGAAATTACCGGTTATTGATTGTAAAAATACCGGTAATTCGGTAATGAAAAATGACCCGGTATAACCGGTAAAACCGGTAACGGTAAAATCGGTTAACAATCTCTAGTTGTAGTCCTAAATCTCTTCGATCATATCCCCGACATTACCCACACCTCCTTTATCGATTAAATTTAGTGTGAAAGAGCCTGCCCAAAATGCACAAAAAGGCTTTGTACAAGTAAGATTTTACGGATGTATTACGTGGCGAATGTCATACTATTGGCCTATATTTAGCGTGTATTTCAGCCTCTAGACGTAGCACAGTTCATTCGATTGAAGTGTCAAAAACCTATATTAACCCTATATTTTCATCGTACTGAAAAGTCCATTTTTGTTCCAGAAAAACGATATTTTTCGAGGAATTTTATTACATTTTTTTTCTAAAAATAAGTGCGGCTGATAGTCATCATTTATTTGTCGAATTTAACAAAGGATATGCGTTTAAACAGAGTTCTGATGAAAAAATGACCGGAATGAGAAAATATATACGACATAATAATTTTACAGCATGACAACACCACGCCATCCATATGTTCAAGAAATAGTCAAGAATTGTCTATAAAAAGTAAACTTGGAGGCCAGCGGTCTCGGCTTCCACTCTGAAAAGCGATTCCGGTCTTACGAAAAAATCAAAAATTGTTTCGATTACTGGATCACTTCGAAACAATCCGACTTCCACCAGCTAGGAATCCATGCATTGCCTGAGAGATGGACCAAGGTGGTGGCTTCCGATGGACATTAAATGATGTATCAGTTAGTTTTATGTTTTACGCGAATGCGTTCTTACCAAATAAATCTGTGAGCGATACGTCTAAAATATTGTCACAAATCAATTAAGGGGGGACCCCTGTCTGGAAGGTCGAAAACTAATGAGTTTACGTTAATTTTTTTTCGGGTGTTAGAAATATAGTGAAGATTTCGGGTATTTTGGTTATTGTTTAAGGTATATTTGAAGATGTACTTCCATTTTTTGCACGAATAATGGTTACTACGCTGATGACAGCTGGATGCGTTGATGCTGTCTGAAAATCGGTACTTTGTTGGTGGTATCGATTCTGAAGTAACGGGATGTCGCGGAACGAATGCCAATGAATATTTTGAAACTTTAGGACAATACCTGAAGCGTTACATAGCGGTTTTTGGAAATTCTAAAAATTGCCAAAATGGCGGCATTTTTGATCAAAATGAGTTTTTTTTATGAAAAATCACTGTTCAAAAGCTCATAAAAATCGAAAAACGGCTATGTAACGCTTTAGATAATACATTTTTACATACTGATAAAAAATTTTAGCCAAATCGGTCGAATACATCCTGAGATATCAATACCACCAGTTGGAAAAACATGGTTTCGAGAAAAAGGCGTTTAAAAATTCGTACAGCAATGCTATATCCCTTGAGGTGACCACATACTTTTGGCTGTAACGTTCCAACAAAATCAAATATCGGATAATCCTTTTAGGACAACATTTCTGAGGCCATTACCTTCTCAAAATGCAAAAAAAATCGTTTTATTCGACCTTCTAGACCGGGTCCCCACTTAATGGTCAATTATTATCGCTTCATAATCCATTCTATATTCTACAAATCAGGCCCCATCGCTTGATGAACTCCTGAATGAAAAAAAACCCATACTGTGGACTGTTCCGGGGGAAATGGAAGTATTTGTTCTTCGAAAAGAAGCATAAAACTCTTAACCCTTAAATGCATGATTTTTTTCCTTTTTAAATACAAAGTGTGTATTGGAAAGTGTTGCACCAAGCTGTTAAATTCTGACAGTTAAAAAAGTGAACTGCCATATCATGAAAATTTGCGTTCAAAAACTAGGATAGATATATTTAGCATCTATTAAAAGTAAAAAAATACTGTGTTTGAATTACCGTGTAGAAATTATGTAAGGAAGAAAACAATGATGTACATCATCATGCATTTAAGTGTTAAACATATTGGTCTAAATGTATAATTGCATATTTATATAATAAATGTAAATTTATGGTTGAATCTAAGAGATCATAGATGTCATACAACTAATTTAGGGGTAGATCAACAAAAATCAGGAATCATCCATAGGTGTGTGTCTGTGTCCGTATCATAATGATTGAAAATGTCAGTTTCTCACAATATGAATCTATTTCCGCTGATATGGCTAATGATAAGATTAACGGGGAACACAATGTTGAAGAAATCAAATAAATACCTTCTAGAGCAGGGATTCTCAAAGTGGTCGATATCGATCTCTTGGGGCCCAGGTAGGTTTCCCAGAGGTCGACATAAACGAAAACTGAGTTCAGTGGTCGACCAGGTCCGGCACAACTTAGATAGGGGAGCCGCGGGTAAGACGGACAGTGGGGGTATAATGGACAGGTGGTTGATTTGTATAGTTGCATTGTGAATTTCAAATTTCTTATGATGCGAAACCCTTCTACATGCTATACTATAATATTTAAACCATCCTATGACAATGAATACTGATCAAAATAGAGAAACAATTCAATTGCAAAATTGAATTCGCTGATGGTTATATTTCGGTTTGTGAGTTGACAGAGAAGTGATATGAGGTATGTACGGAAAAGTAAATTTATTCGTAAGTGGTAAATTTAAATTATTGAAATAATTGCACTGGGGGGGGGGGGGGGGTGAAATGGACAGTCACATCCATAATCACATCCAATGCATGATTGAAAGTGAAGGGGAGAATGAACTCTTTTTTATATTGCTTTCTCTTTTGGTTCTATTTCAGTTAGTGGACGCACAAACACTGAGAGAGAGTGAAATTATTCCTCTCGCGAGCGATAAACCTCTACGCTTCGTATATTATGAAAATTGTCCATATTCCCCCCCACTACATGTCCATTATACCCGCACCGATAAAAATGTTCTACTTTTCGGCTTGCTTTATTTTCAGTAAAAAACATGGGAAAACACATTTTTGTAAAACATTCGACCAGTTACTTCGAAAACCAGTAAATTGAACTGTAAGAAACAGCTTTTAAATTTTTGAAAACATGAGTTTCCATAGATACGATTGTAGTTTTCCTTAACATGTCCATCTTACCCCCATCTCCCCTACGCACGCACAGTATAATAGGGGGAGTCGATGTGTTCGTGTTTGAAATAAAAAAAATATATATCAAGGGGTTTAATAGCACAAGCCCTTATTTGAAACTTTTAAGATACCAACTTGTTAGAAGAATGACTAATATCTTAGTAGAAAGTATTATTATTGTAATTTGAACTAATCATCACTCATTACACTGGATATTTACTGAATTTTTTGTCTATTTTTTTATGAGAAAATTATGTCAAGTTTACTCATTTGACCAACCGCAATATTATTGAATTGGTAAGTATTTTGTAGGGGAGAGGGAGGCAAGTTGGCGACGTTAAGCTTTGGCGTTTTTGATGGTATTTTCGTATTTCGGCGTGAGGTATTTTCTGGCTTTCTCAAAGATAGCTTATGAACCTTCATAAACCTTTCAACCCAGCGCATGTTCCTTTGAAAGGGTGCTCTATGCCATTTTTAACCGCAAACGAATAGGCAATTCTTCGAAGCTGGACCTGAATGTGGCTTTAAAGCGGCCTTTATTGGACGACGTATCCTGAAATTTACACAGATTTAATATTTCTTGCATAAAGAACATGGAAACGCAAATGCTGAATTGAATATCTAACCTCCATGTTTGGATATTTTCGTCGATAGCGTCTCAAAGTTGGTTCTGGCACACCGAACTGTTTTGAAGCACCCAGAACCGACAAACCTTCTTCTATAGCTTTTATAACATTCTCCAAACTGGTCTCCGACCAATATTGGTCTATTTTTCGCTTATAAGTTCTAACCATCTGCAATAAAAAACCAAAAATTAACATAATGTTGCAGTTCGCCAACTTGCCCCCAAGCGACTTTTTCAATAAAAAAAATTTAGCTGAAGAAAATTCATGATTGAAACTCGCCGGAAACAAACAGATTATGTACAATAGAGTACCTTTATCATGTAGAAAATTACTTTGAAATTTTAACTTTTCTCATAAAGTGGATAATGAAATTTGAAAAAAAGGAAAAAAAAATAACAAAATCACGATTTTTCTCATTTTTATTTTTCTCTTTTTTTTGTGATAACGTTTTCGGCAGAGTTACCGAGTACAAAGTTGTTATGATGCATCTTAAGTAAAAAGTAGGTGGCTCTATCTTCATTATAACGGGTCATATTACCGATTCGTCATCTTGCCTCCCTCCCCCCTACAAATAAGGTAAGAACGAAATTTTTAAAGAATTTCGGCTATAGTCATGTCTAACTTAAATCGATTGGCATTGCCATTCTGCCGTACTACGCATAGTTGTCCCATGTTCCAAAATCAGCAACTGAGAAAAACGCAATCAAAGTTTTCTCGCATATTTGTCTACCAAAAGCTTTAAGCATTTCAATTTAACAATACACCGGGTTTTTTTATAAGCACTATACTATTGTTTAATGAAATGTGATGAGACCCCCTCATTATATCAATTAAGCTTGATTACGCGTTTAAAAATATATGGTGGGACTGTTATGCCTAGAATATCAACATGTGACAATTGAGCTTGCTGTTGTTTTTTAAAGAGTTGGGAATAAACTATATAAAAACAACGTTTTATGAAGAAAAGTGAAAATCGTCAAAAAGTAACATGGGACAACTATGCGTAGAACAGCAGCATTGCACATAGCTATTTTTCGAGTAAAATATTAACTTAAAACTCTAACCATTCCATCATTTCTTGTTCACCGTCCGTTTGCGATGTTGTTCATTAGCTTCGAATTAATAAATGATTAACTCCCACCATGAAATCTACGGGAAGCGTTGCCTCATCATTACGATAATTATTGGTTGCTATCTTTCAGGGAGTGAATTATTAAGTGGACGTCGAGTGTTTGTTTGTCTTTTTATTATGATGAACTACTCATGCGATAAATCGTTTTAGATTACTTCATTTCCATGCAGCGTTAATTAGAAACGCCTTGGAAATTGGTTTACTAAATATTATTGTTTTTTCGCGCCGAATATCCCGCAGTTAAAGCCACTTGTTCCACAGTTTATTTAACTATCAAGTGTTCAATGTTCCATTGAACACCATAGGGATCATCAAAATTTCCGAACACTGGAAAACGGAACAAGTTACAAACTATCGATTCAAATTCAAAAGAGCTCATTCAATTTAATAAATTTCATTTTAACTGAAGTTGACGGATTTCTTCCAGCTTGCACCAGTACACGCATATCTTTGAAACCTTCACTCAAAATATATCCAGCATTCGACGTCGAAATCTTAACAAAGTATTGATTGAAAATAACACAAGAAAAACACAGGTAAGTTTAGGAACGTCAGTGTCATAGAAGTAGATGAAGAATTACGAACACATCAGTGCTGTGCTTTTATTGTTCGCTACTGTACACATTGTGAATAAAGTATCGACACAAAAACACTTCGTATGCTAGCAAGAAAAAAGAACAATTATTGCTGCGAATTATTAATCGTTCTCATAAAACAATCCTGTCGAACCCTACCATGTAACATAGTCAACAGCGACAGCTCTTAGTGTCCAGAATGAATCTCCAGCAGATTCTAAAGAGACAGTTTCGTATCCTCAATTTGGAATCCCTGAACCAAGAGCGTTCCATTGATGTGTTCTACGAATTGAGTATATTTCTGCGTAAATTTCTACGCCCCGTAGGAATGGATGTGCTGGACAAAGGATACCGATGGAACTGGCGAACCTCGCTTTGTGCGATAAGTCTTACTTCGTACTTTGTATTTTTAATTTACACCATCCATCTCAACTGGGGTCAGTGGCTTTTGGTGCTGGAATCATGTTCAATAACAGGGGTGGGGTTTCAAGGAATCATTAAAATGCACGACGGAATCAAACACATTGTATTCTTCAACGAAAAATATCAGATGCTGATGACCATGCATGAACGAAATTCTACTCACAAGGAAAACAACCGAGTTTTGGTGTTCTGCTGCGTGCTGATTCACTTTATTTTCAAAATTTTCTCAATTATTTATATTTTTGCTGGACTTGGATTTTTCATTTTTCCCATATATATGTACATACAATACCACGAACTGGTAATGGTGCTGAGACTTCAGATCCCCGGCATTGACCCCACCAATGTGTTTGGGTTTATGGTAACGACCGTATATCACATACTCATAATCAACACTGGAATCGCGGGAATTCTTGCTGCGGATTTGGGAATAATGATGTTCGTGTTGCACATCATTGGTATAGCCGATGTGTTTAAAAATTCCTTGAATGAACTAGATCGTATGCTGCAAAACGAGGAACGTGACGAAGAGCTGGTTCACAGGCAGCTTCTTGACATTTTTGTCATGCATCAAGAGCTGATTGCGTAATGTGGTTTTCCTTGGCTTACAGTGATCAATTAATCATTTGTGGTTTCGCAGATACGAAGAAGGTTTGGATTCCACATATGGCGTTGCGGTTTTCGTACAAGTGATTACGTCGGTTGCCTGTTTGGCATTAACTTTATTCATTTACTACGTGACTGGGAATTTCGGTAGCGTTCTGTTCATGATTGGTGCCATGTTTCAGCTGCTTGAATTTTGTCTTCTGGGAACAGCTCTAACCGTTAAAGTATTCTGTATTCAATTGAATAGTTAAGAATTGGTTTATTTTAAACACTACATTTCAGAACAATCACATCGAGTTGGCGCTCTACGATATCTGTTGGTATAAGCTGTCTATGAAAAACCAGAAAATGTTGAGTTTTGTACTTTTTCGATCGCAGAATGCGGTTGAGATGACCATTGGGGGTGTAGCTTTGCTGAACATGGAAACATTTGTAGAGGTGCTCCACTGGCGTTCAGTAATGTACTAGCTATTGTAGTTAACTGTCATTTTCTCTATTCTAGATTATCAGAACGATTTATTCCGCATTCGCAATGATGGTACGGATTCTGGATTAAGAATTGTTTTAGACAAATTCCGCTTTGCTTATGGAACCAACTACTGATATAAATTTGGATTGAATTGAATAAATAGAACGAGGACGAAGAGCAACAATTATCAACTTGTAATTGTAATTTTCATAGAAATTTTTAATTTAATTAAAAATATTTGTTTTATAATTATTTCTTAATAAAATTCTAATGAAACTGGCAGATAAGTTATTTAAATAACAACACTAAGAAGCCGACCAAACTATCGGCTGAAAAAAAAATTACAATATGCGGAGGCTTTAAAGTTAGAGTTAGAGTAAGATTATTTATACGAATCGGGTACATATTACTTATACTTTATACTTATTGCGAGACAATTGTTTCAGCTTTACGTCTTACAATATCCCTTCAATCGAACATCAACAACGAAACAATATCAAGTTAGGTCGGGCCGGCATGGAGGTAAACTCCATGCTGCCAAGGCAATAACCTCTAGTAAAGGTGACACTATTCACAAAATTTCTGGTTCATTCGGACAGAAACTTCGAAAGCATAATTTATCAGCCCACTGCGCTAAACTTCGAACCCTTTTTTTAATTTCTTCCGAAACACTCTATCGATCGTACGAAGCTGGAAATTCTTGTCCAGCAATTTATTTTATTTTTTAAGCACTTCCAGAACATGAAAACCGATGGATTTCATTTCAACAGTTTATCAAACCAATAATCCAGAATTTTCGTTTCGATCGTCTGGAATTTTATCCACAATTTTTTCATCATTTCATTCGAAAATTCAATATTTGAAAAATTGACCTTGCAAGGTTTTTTAGAATCGATTATTCGTGGGTAGTTTAACTTAGTTAGGTTAGGTTTGGTTAGATTTACAATGAATTTGTTAATCAGGCCAAGCACAACTAAGACCTACTGTAGTGGTTCTCTCTGAAGGCAATTGAAGGTAATTTTGAGAAATTTTACATCGGCTTCGGTTTACTTATTCTGAACATAATAATTATTGTGTCATCTTGAAAAAAAAATAGATTCGAATGGCAAATATGCAGTATTAATCATTAGTATCCAAATCTTTACTAATAGAGTAATGAGTTTTAAGTAGAAGCTATCCTCAGGCGAATCTACCAACATTCCTAAACAGTGGTAACAGTTATGATTTTGTCAGATCCAGAAGCTCATAGAGGATTATTTCAAGATGATGTCAACTTGTGTATTATTCCCGCGAGGGCAAAAATAAATTATTTGTACTAAAATGTTAATTGTAAATACTCAATGCATCCTGAAATAATATCAGAAGCGACAAACAAACGAATTGAAAAAAAAAAGTTCATAGTCCTTTATCTAATCCTTGACATAACCCCCTATAATGTTAAAGAATATCTCATTCAACGTTTTTAAAACATAAAAAATGGATCATTTATATTTTCAACTACATTATCGTACTGATTCTATAACGTTAACAAAATCTCGCGATATAATTGAAACGTGATATTTTCAAAACAGATCTTTTTTTCTAGTGAAAAATCTATTTTCTCCCAATTTGTAGGGGAAGGCGCTCCTAGTCCGATGGTACGTTTTGTACCTCACAAGTACGGAGAATGATTAAAAAAAAATTACAAACTATGTGGAAAATTACAAAACTATGCAATTTTGTTTGCTTATGGTCTGCTTTAGGATTGAAAGATCTTCATAAAAATTCAATTTTTGACGTATCGATTTCATAAACATCGATTAAAACAACTGATTATCTCTGAGTATCAGAGAATCGATCCTTGTCGAATTGATAATTGAAATGTATATAGCAAGTGAGTATGACTATGGTAATAGGAGTACCGGTAAGTTTCTTCGTTTTTTTCAAAAATTAATCTTTTATTCTACAAAAATGGTTTTATTGATCCGTGTCTGCCTGTTGGGCAGAACAAAGGGACGATGTCAGAGGTCTCCACTGGTGACGGTCATCTGCCATGGCTTTCACTTGCCGCCAGGTAAGATTGACATCAACAATTTGGATGTCATTAGTAAGGCTACGCCGCCACGAGCCTCTGGGTCTACCTCTTCTGGTCTATCCTTCCGGATTCCAGAAAATCTGCAGTTTTTGCGTTGTCGTACATCAGTACGGATTTAACGTTTGAATTAAAGATTCGGGTGTTTGTATGTAGATTGATCTAGTTGAACGCCAGATGTTTCGTAGACCTGCAAAGGCAGCCCTCGCCTTTCTGATTCGTGTGGTTATATCGGTCTTGGTACCAAAAACCAAAAATGGTTACAAATTTAATATTCAAAGTATTGCCCATCGCTAGTCACAACGTTTTCCCATCTTTCTGGTAATTCACTGACCCCTTTGCGGAAATAATCGGCCGATTTGTCGGCTAACCACGAATCGATCCAATTTTTGACATTATCAAAACTGGAGAAGTGATGGTCAACCAGGCCATGTTGCATCGATCGAAAAAGGTAGTAATTGGACGGAGCAATGTCTAGAGAGTACGGTGGGTGGGATAGGGCCTCCCATTTCAGCGTTTCCAAGTATGTTTTGACCGGTTTCGCGACATGCAGCCGAGCATTGTCGTGCTGAAAAATAACTTTATCGTGTCTTTGCTCAAACGCGTCAATTGTCGTCGGTATAGATCCCCCGTAATGGTTTCATTCGGTTTTAGCAGCTCATAGTACACTACACCCAGCTGGTCCCACCAAATAGACAGCATAACCTTCTGGCTGTGAACATTCCGCGCTTTTCATCGCCAGTAACGATTCGATGCAAAAAAAAACCCTTTCTTTTATGCCGTTGGAGCAGTTGTTCGCACGTGAAAAAACGGCGTTCGACGTCTCGTGGCGTCAATTCATACGACACCCAATGTCCTATCTTTCGGATCTTTCCCATTTCTTTTGAACGGTCGGATATGATTTGCTGAGCCTCTCCAAGTGTACCTGCGAGTTCTTGTTGCGTTTGTGACGGATCTTGATCGAGTAAAGCCTCCAATTCTTCATCTTCAAACTTTTTTGGCGGTTCGGAACGTTCTTCGTCAACATAATGTTAAGATGTCTCTAAAAGGGTGGGAGACATCATATATAAGGTGGGAGGTTCGTATATAATGTTATTAATGTTAGCATCATCATGATAAACACGGCTAATGGGATAGAAATTAGGAACCGAAATTGAATGAAATAAACATATAGACGCTAAAACGCTGTGGATAGATATTATAATGCATTTTTATCGGTTTATGTATAATGCATTATCAAAATAAATCCATATGTATTTTAATCATAACTTGCTGTGCTATTCATAACAACATTTATGATCGTATTCCACCAATGATGACAAATGTGTAATTTACGAATGAAGCTTCGCCATAGAAACTGAACACACCCCATAAAAAGCTATTTTTATTTTTTTAAATACCCTCTGTTGGTATTGTATCTAGAATTTACAAGGTAATAAAACGTTAACGTCAATTAGTTTCTAGTAATCAGTTTTTTAGTTGCAGGGGAAATTAACACCAAACTATATTTTTTTAGTATTATATATAGATTCCATGCCAAACCGACATAGTGGTTCTCAAAATTTCGTGTAAATTAGTAGTTTTGTTCCTTTTCGTTAAATATTAGATCCCATTCCATTTTAGGGTGGTTCGTAAAATCTAGTTTTCTCCTTTTTTTCCAAAAATATTTTTTTTAGATTCATATCTTTTGAACTACTAAACCGATTCAGATGATCGACATATCAAATTGGTCAGTTAGCCAGTATTTTTTTAAATACTATACTTGCAAAAAAAATAATTTTGTTTTCTTGATTATTGATCGTAATTGTTCTTTATAGTTTTCAGGGCGCTATGTTTTTTATATTTTTTCTCGAAAGCTGAAGATTTTTTAGATAACATATCCAAAAATGTGTTCTTCGTTTTTAAATTATGATTTTTATGAATTAACCGATGGTTCAAAAAATTATTTTTCTCCTTTTTTCCAAAAATGACGTTTTTTAAAAATTCTTAACTTTTGGTCTACTGAATCGATTAATATAATCGACATAGTTAATTTAAGTCAATAGTTTCACACTTGCAAAAAAAATTTTTTTTTTCATTTATGAAAAACAGATACAATTATTAATCACGAAAACAAAATTAATTTTTACGCAAGTGCAATATTTTTCCAAAAAACTCTTGGCTTTAATTTGATATATCGATCATCTGAATCGCTCTAGCAGTTCAAATGTTATGAATTTTTAAGAATAGGATAAAGGGGAAGAAATTAATATTCCGAACTATCGGTTAACTCTTAAAAATTATAACTCGAAAAAAGAATATATCTAATTTTGAGTAAAAAATATAAATGTGTAAAAAAATCCTCAGTTTTCAAGAAAAAATATAGAAAAATATAGCGTCGTTGGTCCCGAAACCATGTAGACTATAAAAACGGATACAATCAAGAATTACGAAAACAAAATTCAAATTTCTTGGAAGTTTGATATTTTTCCAAAAAGACTAGCTAATTTACTTCAATTTGATGTATCGATCATCTGAATCGGCTTAGTGGTTCAAAAATTATGAGTTTTTGATAAAAGTCATTTTGGGAAAAAGTGAAAAAATCGATTCACCCAAAAAAATAATAATACAGGTTCAATGTTTTACCATAACGAAAACAAACTACCAATTTTCCAAAAATCTGAAAACCCCTATATCAGTTTGGCATGGAATGGCTGAAGTAATACTGCAATAGTTCACAAATTTCAAAGTTCGCGTTTTTCTTGTTGTTTTTCATGTCTTTTAGTGCGGCCATAATAATAATTAGAATTACTGCATTTGGATTGTGCTAGAAAATATCATTAACTTCCTTGAATAGTGGATGTGATATAATTCACTTTGTATATTAATATTACATTTATTGTTTATTAATAAATATTTTCAAACGAATACATTTGTCAAACAAACTGCAAAACTAAATACTTTTAGGCACTCCAACTAGAAAAACACCAATAAGCAAATGGTACTGTAAAACTGTGAAAAATATATAAAAAATTTACAATCTAAGACTTTTTGTCGTTTATGAGTTTGTTTTTTTTTTAAGGTACTGCTTGGCATGTTTGCGGATGACGGAAAGATATGATATGTTGGTTTGAAAGTTAAGAATTGAAAAAAAAAATAAAATTCATGTGAATGGAGACAACTTTTGTGTACAGCACATGCCACTAGGGCCTTTTGCTGATTAAGTAAGTAAGATTTCTTACAAAACGTCATAACTTTACAACCATTGAGTCGATTTCAAAAATCGTCATATCAAATGAAATCTTATACTTTTATGAATCAACTTTAATCTGTCATTCACACAAACTCAAAAATTAAATACTACAGAAAAACTTCAATTATAACGCTTAGAGAATTTGCGACTTAATTTTCCACAATTCGCTCTTTCACATCAATTTTTTATCTTGTCGCAATTTTAAACCTCTCAAATTGAATTGTTAAAATGATACGTCAAAGAACGAAAAGCAGGAGAAATTAACAAATAATGGAGGGTAAATAATAAAGCAATATTAATCATGGATTTTTAATAACCATCTCAGAAAAATATTGAAAAAAAACATTCCTTTTTTAATTTCTCTTTCAAATATTGATAAAATTGCACTGAATAGTTAAATAAGAGCAATAATAATATTTGAATAAACTTATGTAATTATAAACATGTTTATATAAACCTTCCCATCTTCTCATTCTTCATTAATGACCTTGCGTCAAGACAGCTAGAAATCCATACACTCTCAAATCATGTGTGCCTGAAAAAATTATATTCTTCACGTAAACAAGCGATGAAAATGTGGACACTTTTTAGTCAGTGAATTGTATGGAGTTCCACTGCTGTGATAGTAGCCCAAATATATGCAGTGACTGTGACAAATTGCAGCTCTGTATAGGAGTGTGTTTTACCACATTAGAATCCATTTCCGCATTCGAACGAAGATCTATTTCGTTACCGCAAGTATCAAATGAACTAACAACGCTTGTCAATAAGTAACTGTAGAACACATGCAAATTGAATTTTTCGAATTTTCCCATTTTCCTCAGAGTTTTCCGAAAATTTCCAATTGTCATGTTTGGTTGGAATATGTTTGGGTGAAATATGTGCATTATTTTTATGGGACCCCCTCTCCTTTCCAGAGGAGGAAGGGGAATCATACACATATCCCGTACCAAAAAACTCTTCCATCTCAAGTTTGGCTCCATTTGCTTGATTAGTTCTCGAGTTATGCAGAAGTTTGTGTTTCATTTGTATGGCAGGCCCCATGCCCTTAGAAAGGGAGATGGTGTGTCGAACTACAATAGAAACGTTTCGTGCCCACTAAAGCTCCCACATACCAAATATGGCTCGAACTAATATATTCTCGAATTATGCAGAGATTTGTGTTTTATTTCTATGGCAGCCCCCTTAGAAAGGTGGGAGGAGTGTTGAACCACCTTAGAAATGTTTCTTGTCCCCTAAAAACTTCACATGCCAAATTTGGTTCCGTTTGCTTGATTAGTTTGCGAGTTATGCAGAAATTTGTGTTTCATTTGTATGGCAGCCCCACCCCCCTTAGAGAGAGGGGTGGAGCATCTAACCACTATAGAAAAATTTATTGCACCCTAAAACCTTCACATGCCAAATTTCGTTTCATTTGCTTGATCAATTCTCGAGTAATGCAGAAATTTGTGTTTCATTTGTATGGCAGACACCCTATTGCAGACATTGCTTCAGGAGGAGATCCAGAAAAGTTCTTCTGGGTAATATTCTCTGATTTATAAAAAGACCCGGATGCGGAGAGACAGTGATGATTCCGACTGTATTGCTATTGATGACGACATACACATTGTACGAAATGATAAAAAAAAACGTTACAACAATAAAGCGAGGGGCAAAAAATTGCATGCCTAATTGTTGCTGCAAATTATTCATCGACTTCTTCCGTCGAATCATGCGCTTTCCGCATTCTTCAAAACAGTTGTTGGTTGCAGTTTGGAGAGTTCACAATGAATTTACGAAATATTCTAAAAAGGCGGTTTCGGATTCTCGATCAACAGGCTCTAGATCAAGAGCGCTCTATTGATGTGTTCAACGATGTGATTGCTTTTCTGCGGAATTATCTATTCGTCGTTGGGATGGATGTTTTGGACGAAGATTACCACTGGAACATGCGGACCACAATTTGTGCTCTGTCACTAGCAACGTACTTCACATTTATGATTCACACTTTATACCTCAACTGGGGCCAGTGGATTCTGGTTTTGGAGAGTTGTACGATAACGGGTATCGGGTTCCAAGGTATTGTTAAAATGCATGATGGTTTGAAGCACTTCGAGTTCTTCAATAATCTATACAGAGGGCTGAAGGCTATGCATGAACGCAATGCCACACACAAGGAGAATAATCGGGTTCTGGTGTTCAGTACTTTGCTGATTCATTACATTTTTAGAGCTTTTTTGCTTATTTATTTCTTCGCTGGAATTGGGTTAGCCCTATTTCCTATGTTTATGTACATACGCCACAACGAACTGGTGATGGTTATGAGGGTACAAATTCCAGGAATTGATCCTACCAATGAGATCGAGTTCATTATCACGACTATTTATCACGTAATCTTACTCGGCTTGGGCATTGCCGGAATTCTAGCCGCAGATTTGGCAATTATGGTACTAGTGCTACATATCGTAGGAATCGTGGATGTTTTTAGAAACTCATTGAAAGAATTGGATCAGTTGCTAGAAGACGAAGAGCGTGACGAGGATATGATTCACAGGAAATTGTTGGACATTTGTGTTATGCATAAGGAGTTGATAGCGTAATGTGTTATATTTTGTTATTCAAATATCAGCTATATGAAATCAATCGATTTTTACAGGTACGAAGAAGGATTAGATTCAACGTATGGTGTGGCGGTCTTTGTGCAAGTTCTAACATCGGTATCATGTCTCGCATTGTCTCTATTCATCTATTACGTAACGGGTAATTTCGGTATTGGATTGTTCATTATTGGAGCCTTTTTTCAACTGCTGGAGTTTTGTATGCTCGGAACAGCACTCACCATCAAAGTATTACAATTTTAAAACATCACAAGAATTCTTCATTGAAAATAATATTTTCCAGAATGAGCATATAGAGCAGGCACTCTACGACATCCGTTGGTATAAGCTATCCAAAAGGGATCAGAAAACCTTGGGTTTCGTGCTTTTCCGATCGCAGAATGCTGTTGAAATGACAATCGGTGGGTTGGCTCTGCTGAATATGGAAACGTTCGTGGAGGTGGGTTTTCTGATGTGACGCATAGTTTGACTTTACTGTCGCTTATAACGGTCGATGCTTTCTAGATCATTAAAACTATATATACCTACTTTGCGATGATGGTTCAATTTCTGGAATGAGGTGTACCTTACGTTATGAGGCTTCTTCAGATTTAAACTTATAAAATATATGTTCGTAGCTATAAGAATAACAATGACGAATTACATAAATACAACTGCAACTTTTTGAAAATTATAAACATTACTTACAATAACATTTAGCGATTTTTTTTTCACGAAGTATAACAAATGATATTGATAATGTGATTGGAAAATTCTGAGGTAATGAGTATACGAAATCACTCCCCAAATTAATTGACGACGATTCACGATTACACGCTTTGAAGATTTAGTATCTCGTTTTGCCATTTTCTATCAACCAATAACTGAGAAGTTTGCAGGATATTTAAATGCTATCGAATGGTAGGGATTGTATCCGAAAATATAAGTACAATTTCTACAGACGCTATCTATATGTGCTATACGTGCGTATCTAAGGTACCGTCATCCGGGGGCAAATTGATCACCGGGGTGAAATTGATCAAACGTATTACTGAATGCAAACATAAATTTTCAGAGGTTTTGTGCATTTTACTTTTAAACTTTTTTAATCTGACATGTTTAATAATCATCTGAAGGTTATTTCTGTTAATGGCTCTCAACGAATCACTTATTAGATTGCATAAAAAATAAATATTTTTCTGAATAGCATTTTCGTTTCCATTTTTAACCATTTGTAAAGAAACATATTTTCAACACTTCAAAACAATATTTATAGACACTAAACGTATTAATTCACTTCTAGCCGATACTTGATGAGTTGAATAAGTAATCAAATACTTGTAATTACTATTCAAACAAGTGAAAAAAAACTATTTTACAAAAAAGCACCACGAATAATGGTGGATCACACCGTTGAGGATAATGGCGGTTCCTTCGGCTGATGGAGGCCAGGATAATGATAGCTCAGATTTACAGGAATTTGGCACTTTGGTCTTGTGGAACACCAAACCGGTTGGATGTAAACTTGTATGGAGAGTGGAAATATACACTTTGGATTCAAATACTTAAGACTGGATTTATTTACGATCTTTCACATTTGAAGGTTGGATTTGAAATATTGCATTAGTGGGGATCATCGGTATGCACATATTTGTTCGTATGGGTTCGGGTGCTGTATTTCGGGTTTCGCTGCTAGTTGTGGTTGTGTAATGCACCACACACTGCATTTTGCAAAGAAGGGAGAGGCTTGGACGGGAAAAAGGATAGGGAAGGGCATTGGAATATGGAAATAGGGACACTTGCTCCTTCTTTGCGCTGTCGGTCGCGAACAAATGACCAGAACCGAATCCCATCATGCGACATATCGAAATTCTTGTTTTGTCAAAAGCAGGGGTGACATTGCGCATTTCGAAACGAGTGATTTTTGTTCGTTTCGACCATTTTGACATGCCTTTGACCAGCTTTGCTTACGAACCCAAAATTTTTACATTTCTCTACGAGACAAATTTCGCTATAAATCTAGTACACCGAAAATTTGAACTTGAAAAATATACATAATACTAAAACCATTTCGATTTGAGTTCAAATTTTCTCGAAACGAGTTACTAGTTTCGAAATGCGCAATGCAACCCCAGGTCATTGGTGATCTTTTTTTTTAGCCACATTAGGATAATTCGAATGGTCTCCGGATGGCCTGCAGATCAGTGTTTTAATCGAGTTATGGAAAGGCATGACCACACTTTTAGGTAGATTCAATTAGGTTCTTGTGTCCTCAAACCCTTGAATTATCATTTAAATGACCGCAGGTGAAGAAAAAATTAATTTCCTATACATTTTTGTGCATAACACACTAGAAAATCCTGAGAAACATAGATTGACCATTTTCACCCCGAAGATAGATTCAGGAATTTTCCGCTAAAAATTTTCCTTATCAACGTTCAAAGATTTTTTTGAACAAATATTTTGTTTCGGAAATACTCACATTTTACTGAAAATTGTGATCAATTCGCCCCCGGTTTACGGTACCGCTGTTTATCAACAAATGATTTCTGCAGTGTATTCGCATAGTGCATAGTGATGGGTGATGAAAAATAGATTCATTTCAGCAAAGAAAAAATTATGGAAGCTGGGAACAGATCGGTGATTTTACAACATGACAACGCTCGACCTCACATTGCTAAAACAGTAAAAACCTCTTCTGGAACACTCAAATTGGAAGTCTTATCCCCCTAACCCAAATAAAGTGCCGTCGGATAACAAATAATCTGCTCGATCAGTAGTTCCTCGGAATGGCTTGATTCGTGGATATCCTTAAGAGATGAAAAATTTTACCATAACGGTATTTTTTTTTTCTCAAAATATAGTGCATTTTGATGAAAAACTCAAATAGCGAAAACTTATCACTTTTGAGTAAAACATATTAGCTATTTCTCGAATACATTTTTATTATATCAATAAGGCGAATATGATTTTTACTGGGGTTTCTAGGCTAGCGGTAAATTGATGGTTAATGCTCAGAAACAAATGAAATATTAAATTCGTGAAATTTTGCGTTGAAAAACGAATTTTACTCGATATTTTCCCCGTCTCTTATAGATAACGTGTACCAACAGAAAATACTTTACATGATCAATCTGTTAAAATATTGTACCCTAGAAGAATATCGTAGCACAATTGATCTGAAATGTTACTAATTTTGAGGCTGGTGGATCATCATTCCAGCAACTGAACCATCATCGCAAAGTAGGTGTATATGGTTTTGATGATCTGGAAAGGGAAAATCATTATTACCAATAGAAGAAAGCAGCTCTATGCTACAGCCAAAAACCAACCTCCACGAACGTTTCCATGTTCAGCAAAGCCAACCCGCCAATCGTCAACTCAACGACATTTTGCGACCGGGAAAGAACGAAGCTCAACATTTTCTGGTCCTCTTTGGACAGCTTATACCAACTGATGTCGTAGAGCGCCAGAGTTATATGATCGTTCTGAAATAAGATACTCGGAATAAATCTGTCGTCAGAAAAGTTCAAGAAAGGAAATACTTTGACGGTGAGAACTGTCCCGAGAAGACAGAATTCAATCAGTTGAAACATAGCACCAATCATAAACAAAATGTTGCCGATATTACGCGTCGCGTAATATATAAACAATGTCAATGCCAAACATATAACCGATGTAATGACCTGCACAAAGACCACAGTGGCATATGTGGAATCCAAACCATTTTCATATCTGTGAAATAAAAAAAAAGGTTTTTAAATCACTTCAAAGGACTAAGGTAAACCACATTACGCTATCAACTCCTGATGCATAACACAAATGTCTAAAATCTGCCTGTGAACCACATCTTCGTCGCGCTGCTCATTCTGCAGCATACGATCAAGCTCATTCAAGGAATTTCGAAACAAATCCGCTATACCAATGATGTGCAGGACGAACAACATTATTGCCAAATCTGCAGCCAGAATTCCTGCAATTCCACAGTAGAGAAGCAGAATCTGATATGCAATGGTGACCATAAACCCAAACACGTTGGTAGGGTCTACGCCAGGAATTTCCATCCTTATTGCCATCACTAGTTCGTAGTTTTGTACGTACATGTAGATCGGAAATATGAGATATCCAAGTCCAGCGAAAAAATAAATACCGGTAAATATTTTAAAAGTATAGTGAATCAGCACACAACAAAAGACCAAAACTCGGTTGTTTTCCTTGTGCTTGGAATGTCGTTCATGCATCGTCATCAGCCTAAGATTTAGCTCACTGAAGAATGGAACGAAGTTAAGACCGACATGCAGTTTGGCGATTGCTTGAAATCCGACACCTGCTATCGAACATGACTCCAGCACCAGAATCCACTGACCCCAGTTGAGGTGAACAGTGTAAAACATACATGAGAAAAATGTAGCAATGTTTATCATAGCAATCAAGGTAAGCCAGTTCCAACGGTAATCCTTTTTGAAGATATCCACTCCAACAGGTTTCAAAAATTTACGCACATAAATAATCACATCGTTGTATACATCAACGGAGCTTTCTTGATCCAAGGCTTCTTGGTTGAGGATCCAAAACCGGGCTTTCAGCAGCCTCTGGTAATTCATTCTGAACACTGAGAACTCCCACCGACAACTGCGTCACTTGGACATGAAACCGAGAAAGTTCTATTCAGGTGATTAATAATTCGCAGCAAAAATACGCTTTTTTTGTCTGGCGAACTAATTAATTGTTTTTTATGTATACAGTAGCGGACGATGAAAACATCGCAGATAGATTTTCAACACTTTCGTTCGTGATTCCCACGGAGTTCTTTTTTATAGTAAATAGACGATTTTAATATGTTTGTCTTGTTATACCGCCATGTTCATGAAATTTTATGCATATGTTTATAACTTTCAACAACTTTTCCAAATACATCATTATGGTAAAAATACATGTTTAGGAGTTACGTTCAAAACATTTGAAGACATATGCTGCCGTTCTACGCATAATTGCCCCATGTTCCAAAATCAGCAACTGAGAAAAACGCAATCAAAGGTTTCTCGCATATTTGTCTACCAAAAGCTTTAAACATTTCAATTTAGCAATACACCGGATTTTTATAAGCACTATACTGGTATCCTTGAGGATTCGTCAAATAATTAGGCACTACTTGATGGGATCGTCCAATTCGACGAGAAATATCTCTGATACCAACATTTTCTTGGCGAAATGCATCGAATTGTCTTTCTTTTCTCTCCGTTAGCACTTTTCCCTTTGGCATTTTCCAGATTTATTGATCAAAACAACTAAAACAACGGAGAATGTAACTGGTCTTATAGAAACTTGACACTTGAAAAATACATAACCTTGATTCACGCTCAGCGCTTGCACACACACACATATAAAAATCATGCAGTATATGGTAGTCACCAATACCAATACACTAGAATATAAGTTGAAGAATTGTTTATTTACAATGGCACAAAGCAGCAAGATCATCACCTGGTCTTATAGAATTTGGACAGAGTGTATTACACTCAGAAAAAGAAATAATGAAATTTACTGTGTTCTTCTCTTGTGACGTACGACTACGTCTAACCGGAGTATATGGGGGGGGTAAAATGAAAGCCTAAACACAAAACATACAGGAAAAAATTAAAGATTCCGAATGCTTATAACTCGAACAATTCCTTCTGGATCGGAAAGATGTTTGCATCAATTGATAGAGAATATTTGTACGCTTCTATCGCAATTAATAAAATGTAAATTTTCATTAGATAAACAATTGAAAAACTGTGAAATGTTAAGCGTTATCTAAACGCCCTAACTGCCTCGTTTTGATTGGCCCGATTTACGGTTTCCCTAACACAGCCATCAAAACCAAGCAGCCTTGGAGAAATCGACATTGCAAATACATGAAAGTCGGGGGTATTTTTGTTTCGACTGAAATATGTTCCCCTAACACAGACTTCAAATCCATGGAGCGTAGGGAAATTGGCATTGCAAATTCATGCAGGTCGGAGGCATTTTGCTTCCGACTGAAATGTGTTTGCCCAACAGAGACTTCAAAACTAAAATATCTGGGGAAATCGGCTTTGCAAATAAATGCAAACTGCGAGTACTTTTGTACTCGCTTGCCTTTGTGCAAACTAGAATATGTTTCCTTAACACGGTCTTCATAAACTTAGGGACCTGGTAAAATCGTACAGACACTAGAGGCGAATGAACTTTCAGTTTTAAATCCTCTATAGTATAAAAAGTAGAAGTTGAACTTGTTGATTTATGCAAGCCGGAGGTACTTCTGCAACCGCATGTTTTTTTTTGCACTTCGAAAAATGTTTTCCTAACACGGATTACAAGAACGGGTACGAACATAACGCTCTGGCTCGGTTATTCGAGATTGCATTAAAGGATACGCCTTCATATCTTCTGCTCACTGAAATGATTGCTAAGCTTAGTTAGTCCCACGTCAACCTTGCGGTTTTATTATAGATATAACCCACCCATTTTTTTATTGATCGATTTTAATATACAAATATATTATTGATGTACCATTGTACTTTTGTAATATTTCTTAAGATTGGATCTGAAGAAAAGCCATACGTCATACCTCAGTCCAGAAATTGAACCATCATCGCAAAGTATGTATATATAGTTTTAATGATCTAGAAAACATCGACCATTATAAGCAACAATAAAGTCAAGCTTGTACGCGTCACATCAGAAAACCAACCTCCACGAACAGTTCCATATTCAGCAAAGCCAATCCGCCAATCGTCATCTCGACAGCATTCTGCGATCGGAAAAGTACGAAACCCAAGGTTTTCTGATTCTCTTTAGACAATTTATACCAACAGATGTCGTAGAGCGCTAACTCTATGTGGTCATTCTGGCAAATAATGTGTTTAATGAAGAATTCCTGTTATGTTTTATAATTGTAATACTCTGATGATGACTGCTGTTCCGAGCATGTGCTCGATGTGCTTCAGGCCATCATGCATTTTAATAATGCCTTGAAACCCGATTCCCGTTATCGTACATGTCTCCAAAACCAGAATCCAGTTGAGATATAGAGTGTGAATCATAGATGCAAAGTACGTTATTATTGACATGGCACTAATTGTGGTCCGCGCGTTCCAATGGTAATCTTCATCCAAAACGACCATCCCAACGTAACCTAAATATTTCCGTAGAAAAGCAATCACATCGTTAAACACATCGATAGAGCGTTCTTGACCTATCGCGTGTTGATTAAGAATCCGGAAACGTCTTTTAAGTGTGTTCCGTAAATTCATTGTGAACTCTTCGAACTGCCAGCGATAATTGCACAAAATATCCGGGAAGCGCGTGGTTTGTCAGAACAATTTGTAGCAATAATGATGCGAGAATTTTTTTTTTTTTTCTATAAACTTCGCCTCTAGCCTTGAAAAATGCCAATCAATCAATGGAGTGTCGTAGGATTAAAAGTATATCATGCAGAACCTATCGCAGAGCTGCAACAGAAAATGCAGAATCGATTGTTGATGGCAACAGTAGCGATCGCAGTGGAACCTTCAGTTTTCAACAGATGAACACCGCTCTCACCGGCTTGCAATGTGTTGTACTTTGACGGCACTTTTAATCCGAAAGTCTTCGCTCCAAAAACACTCCTAAACTCCCACAAACAAAAATCAGTTTACTTTTTATTATTTCGGATATCACTTTAGAATACACCAAACCGTTGTATTGACTTGTATTGAAATAATGATTTTATTTTATAACTAGTGAAAAGTTCAGTGGCACTGAAAAGCGAAAATGGATTCGTTCTGGTTCTCGCGTCATTTACAAGATGTCAAAAACTCAGATCCAAATTTCAAAGAGGATCAGATACTTTGTCTGGATATTCCAATAATTGGAAAATATGATTGAATGCTGCTGAAACACATATTGTTTCCCAGCAAGAACATCCCAAAAGATTGTTCCGATTCCTCTATGACAGTCAGTCTCAATGGCAATACAGGGAAACTTCGATATAACGTACCCTCGTTATAACGTACCCTCGATATAACGTCACTCGATATAACGTACATTTTACCTCGATTAACGTACACATTTCCAAATTGTAAAGGAAATTTTTTTTCAATATTTTTTTTCTGATAGAACAATGAATTATCTTTATTGTGATGCTAAAACAAGTTTTGTACCTTCAATCAATTCCGAAATACAGCTGGTTTTGTGATTCCGGATTCTAAATGAATCAATCTTTAATCAACAGTACGAAGGGAAACATCATGAGAAAGGCTGGCTTCGTCTTCTGATTGAAGTTATTTATTAACTTTACTAAAACAGCAACACAATAATGTAATATAGACTACGTTTGTGAGTACTTTATTATGCTTCGATATAACGTACAATTCGATACAACGTACAATTTTGAAAGTGAAATGTACGTTATATCGAAGTTTACCTGTAGTATTGAATGATCTTTGGATGTTGTGTATTTGAGCCTAACATTGGATCGTAAGCATACCTTCAGAGCACATATTGATTAAACAGACACAAGATGCAACTTCTTCATTAGGTCGTTATATCCCCTGATCAATTGATACCCTCGGTTATCTCTAATGAATAAACTTGCCGGTTTGGAAATGCTGGGCTCCGAACTGAAACTTCAACGCATGCAAAACAAAATCCTTCCCAGAACACGAAAAACAAAGATAAATCAGCTAGTCGGGTTCAAAACCTTGAATGAAATAATCAATTGCATGAAATTTAAACTTGCTTTCTCTTAATACACGGAATAATACAAAATTTATATGATTCGGCTGGAAAGTTCGTAAGATTGACGTCTAGATAGCGCCTCTTGCAAAAATCTACTTGACTATCACAAAACCTCATCTCTCAATGTGTACATGTCAAAATTTGACAGCAATCGGTCGATTAGTTCGTGAGTTACAGCATTGAGAGTGAAGCAACTTTTGTTATTGTGAAAAAAATGGAAAAATCACAAATCAATGCATGAATTGGGCTTCGAATTGCTTCCGCATCTACCGTATTCTCAAGATCTGGCCCCCAACGATATATTATATTCGCAGACCTGAAGAGAATGCTCGCTGGCATGAAATTTAAGACCGATGATGAAGTGATTACCGAAACTGAGGTCTATTTTGAAAAAAACCGAAAGAGTACTATAAAAATGGTATCGAAAAGTTGCAAGATCGCTATAATCGTTGTATCGCCCTCGAAGGCAATTATGTTGAATAATAAAATTTAATTTTGCCAAAAAAAAATAGTTTTACTGTGTTACCTTATAAATCTTCCAGCCGAACTGTAATGCTACCTAACTTTCTAGTTGTAACGTATTTAGGTAGCGAATATATTAGGCTGTCAAAAAAGTCCTGCGGTATTTTTTTTTGAATTTTTATTTGTTCATAAAATTAGTTACAATCATCTGTTTTAAGTCAAATATGCGCCGTTTTGTTCGATGACTTGTTCCCAACGAGATGCCAACTTCATAATACCCCTGTTATAGAAGCTCGCTGGCCATTGTTAGCTTATTAGGCCGATTGCAATGTTATCCTGTATTCGTAAATTGTTAGAGAAAATGATTCTACTTCGTTTGGACAAGTGGGTTGAAACGAACAATTTGCTGTCAAATACGCAGTTTGGCTTCCGCCGAGGTAAAGGGACGAACGATTGTCTCGCGCTGCTATCTTCTGAAATCCAAATCGCATTTGCTCGTAAAGAACAAATGGCTTCCGTTTTTCTCGATATCAAAGGGGCATTTGATTCAGTTTCCATGGAAATTCTCTCAGAGAAACTTCATAACCGTGGACTTTCGCCAATTCTGAATAATTTTCTGTACAATTTACTCTCAGAAAAGCACATGTTCTTCAATCATGGCAGCTTGAAATCTTCTCGATACAGTTTTATGGGCCTGCCACAAGGCTCCTGCCTAAGCCCCCTCTTGTACAGTTTTTACGTCAATGATATAGATGATTGTCTAACTAGAGATTGCACGTTGAGACAACTTGCAGACGATGGAGTTATTTCCATCACGGGTACTAATCCCGCCGTTCTGCAAAAATCCTTGCAAGATACCCTGAACAACCTGTTCACGTGGGCTCTCAAGCTGGGTATCGAATTCTCTACGGAGAAAACCGAAATGGTCGTTTTTTCTAGGAAGCACGAACCCGCCCAATTCCAGCTTCACCAATCTGGCAAAGCGATCAGGCACTCGATGTTTTTCAAATACCTTGGAGTATATTTTGACTCTAAATGTACCTGGGGAATACACATTGCGTATTTGAAACAGAAATGCCAGCAAAGAATCAATTTTCTCCAAACAATAACCGGAACATGGTGGGGCGCCCATCCAGGAGACCTCATTCAGTTGTACAAAACAACGATATTATCAGTGTTAGAATATGGCAGTTTTTGCTTCCGATCAGCTGCCAGGATTCATATTCTCAAGCTGGAGAGAATACAATATCGTTGCTTGCGTATAGCCATGGGGTGTTTGCATTCTACACATACGATGAGTCTCGAAGTTTTGGCAGGAGTACCCCCGCTTACTCTTCGGTTCACAGAATTATCCTACAGATTTCTCATCCGTTGCAAGATCATGAATCCATTGGTGATTGATAACTTCGAAAATCCTCCAACTGACTCCTCAGTCAAGTTTTATGTCTTTATACCATGAGTACCTTACCCACGACGTGCACCCTTCACCAGGCATCTCCAACCAAGTTTGCTTCCCATACTTTTGCAATTCCTCTGTCAATTTTGATCTGTCCATGCGACAAAAAATCCATGGAATCCCAGATCATCTATGCTCCGATTATATTCCGGAGATATTTTCAGCAGAATATGGGAAAGTTAGATCTGATAAAATGTTCTTTACTGACGGTTCATGCATAAACGGGTCCACTGGCTTCGGCATCTTCAATGAAAATTCCAGTGCCTCTTTCAAACTCAAAGATAATTGTTCCGTGTATGCCGCTGAACTGGGTGCGATATACTACGCTTTAGGAATCATTGAAACATTGCCCATCGACCACTATTCTATTTTTTCAGACAGTCTCAGCTCAATAGAGGCAATCCGCTCAATGAAAGTTGATAAATGCTCATCTTATTTCCTAACAAGAATAAGACAACTATTGAGTGTTTTGGTCGAAAAATTATTCAAGATTACCTTAGCATGGGTTCCCTCTCATTGTTCGATTCCGGGGAATGAGAAAGCGGACTCGCTAGCTAAGGTGGGCGCTTCAGAAAGCACACTTTTTGAAAGGCAAATTGCCTATAATGAATATTTTCACATTCCTCGTCAGGACACACTCGTTAGTTGGCAGCGCATGTGGAGTGAAGATGAGCTCGGTCGTTGGTTACACACGATTATCCCTAAGGTTTCGACGAAAGCTTGGTTTAAGGGATTGAATGTCGGTCGTGATTTCATTCGCGTGATATCTCGGCTTATGTCCAATCACTACAACCTACACGCGCATCTTTATCGCATTGGGCTCGCAGCAAACAATCTTTGTGATTGTGGCGATGGCTACCACGACATCGAGCATATTGTCTGGTCGTGTATCCGGTTCCATGCTGCTCGCTCTCAGCTCTCTAGAGCACTGAGAGCAAAAGGCAGACAATCGGATATCCCCGTCCGGGATAACTTAGGTAGCCGTGATCCTGATCTTCTGCTTCATCTATACCTGTTCCTCAGAAACGCCGATGTCAACGTTTAATGATGTTTCCTTCGTTGTGTCCCTGTTTCGTATCCCTCCTATCCGATCTATAAACTTTTACTTAGTCGCGGCAATACATACACACACTCTTTACAGATACACGGGCCAAAGGTTGTGCAGTCCACTGATGATTCAACATAAGCCAAAGGTTGTACCGCTCATGACAACTCTACACGAGCTGATGATTGCGCCGGCTAGTGACCATTCTATCCTGGATTCCTCGAGAAGACGCACCACGCTAGATATGGGGTACAGACTAGGGGGGCGTTGCTGATTAATGGTCAGCTGCATCCCAATAGGAAGTATCCTATGTCGGGCACAGGTACAGATCATTGAAGACAGCAACATCACAATTACGAAAACACTTGTAATACTAACCTCGAGCCAACCGCGAGTAATCGATTACATATTACTAACATAGTTATAAGGCAAACATTGTCGAAATATAGAACTCCCGGCCCCGTCAGGTTGACGCCATATGAGCCTTAATAAAAAAATATATTTTGGATAAAAAAAAAAATAGAAGCTCGCTTCCTTATTGGCAAAAAACTCGGATAGCCAATTTTCACAGGCCTTTTTTGTGGCTAACTTCTGACTACCTAGCTCGTTCGCCATGGACAAAAACAGGTAATAGTCACTTGGTGCAAGGTCCGGACTATACGGCGGATGCAAAAGAACCTCCCATCCGAGCTCCCGGAGCTTCTGGCGCGTCACCAAAGAAATGTGTAGCCTGGCGTTGTCCTGATGGAAGACAATGCGGCCTCTATTTATCAAAGATGGCCTCTTCTTCATGAGTGCTACCTTCAAGCGGTCCAGTTATTGGCAGTACAGGTCCGAATTGAGCGTTTGGCCATAGGGAAGCAGCTCATAATAGATTATTCCTTGACAATCCCACCAAACACACAGCAGAACCTTCCTGGCCGTTAGTGAGGGCTTGGCCACCGTCTGAGCCGCTTCAGCGGGCTTCGACAATGACCGTTCGCGCTTCACGTTGTCGTAAGTGACCCACTTTTCATCGCCAGTCACCAACCGCTTCAGAAACGGGTCGATTTTGTTGCGATTCAGCAGCGATTCACATGCGTCGATACGGTCAAAGTTGTTTTCTTGTGTCAACGTGTGTGGCACCCATACATCGAGCTTCTTTGTGAATCCAAGCTTCTTCAAATGGTTAATAACGGTTTGATGACTTATCCCCAGCTCTTGGCCGATGCTACGGCTGCTACTATGCCGGTCTTTCTCGGCTAATTCAGCGATTTTGTCGCAATTTTCGATGACAGGCCTTCCGGAGCGTGGCGCATCTTCGACGACCTCTACACCAGAACGAAAACGTTGAAATCATCGTTGTGCGGTGGAAATGGAAACTGTATCGGGTCCATAAACTGCACAAATTTTATTAGCAGCTTGAGATGCATTTTTGCCTTTGTCATAGTAGTACTGTGAAATATGTCGGATTTTCTCTTTATTTTGCTCCATATTTGCGACACTATAACTCACGAACGACTTAACCAAACAAAACACTGTCAAGGACTATATTATAGCGCGCAAAAATACCTTTCCAACAAGCTATAGTATGACTCGATACAATGAATACAACTAGAACTACGCGCTTACAACGACACCTCGCGAGAATACCGCAGGACTTTTTTGACAGCCTAATATTTAGATATATTTAGTATAGAAGTAGTTTTAGTAGGGCCAATGTACCTCATTTATGCAGGATATTTTATAAATTAGGATTAGAAAAAAAGGAAAGGAAGCAAAACCAGAAAACCCTAGTCCTATCTCTGCGGAATGTGTCGAACCTCACTCCAAGAACATGTCATCGCGAACTGTCATAAGCATAAATAAGTTATAAGATAAGATTGAAAACATACACCCAAAGTTTGTTTTTAGCACATGTTCTGGCATCCCGATTTATTACATTAATTGATCTACATTAATCCCCAATACATGTATATCATTAGTATAATATATATGCTAGACCCAATATGAGGGAGCGAAACAGGAGACACATTTAAATGAAAGCTTTTCGTATAGTTTGCCAAATACACGGCCCAGACAGAGAAAGATATATTCTCGTTCATGTTCTCCTTTATCGGCTTAGAAAACACCTTTCAACTTCATTTTATGATGAGGTGTAATATTATCACGCTCCTTTATAATAGCGCTGGCAGCTATATGGATAGCGTGGTCGTGTAAAGTAACTTCGCATTCCAGCCGGCCTTGGTTCGATCCCCATTGACGTCGTATGGACTTTTTTTGCACAATCCCAAATGAAAAAAGAAAAGAAAACAGAAAGAGATGTCTGCTCGCATCCATACAAACCATTTTTAAGCTTCAAAATAGCTCATTTTTTGCGCATTTGACTCTCATGACCAGGAAATGGCATCTTTTCTGTCAAATATGGCATGTTTTATGCCAACGCTAGTTTGGGTGTATATGCATCAAATAAATGAATTGCATTTAGACTGAATCTTGTTTGCTCTTTAAATCTTCTAACGCGTATCATTTACAGCGAAAACCTGAGACTTCCAAAACCCTTTACACGTGAAAGTTAACCCAATGATTGCATAGAATGTGTGATGTAGGAAATGTTATGTCAGAAATGTGTATCGTAATAGATTATGTAATTTTATGTAACTAGTTTATTCCTGTTCTAGGGATTTTCAAACAAATATAATGTAAGCAAAATTAAAAACTAAAGAAAATCCAGTTAGAAGATAAAGAAGAAAATGAATGGTCGGTTCAGAGCGGACCGAGTGAAATTTATACGGTTTGACTAGCTGTAGCATCACAAAAGAGTGGGGTTTACGATGCGATGTTTCGCTTCTCTCCAGGCTTTCAGTGTATTGAGAATGAAATACATGGGAGATAACTACGAATATAATTTGAATGAAAGTTTGTATTCCGTTTGGGTTGAAGGAAATATGAGTTTTCCACAGCAATTTGAAACTTTTGACTCAAGTATAACTTTTGAAAAGGGCGTATGGATTCTAGTAAGAGAAATCTATTTTTTATATATATAATATATATCTCAAGAACTATGAGTCGTACCGAAATAGTGTATTAGAAAGAGTTATAGAGTATTGACTGAGGAAAAATATAAGTACTCTTCATTTTTATTTACAAAAAAAACTTTAATTTGCAGTATTTTAAATATGTATTTTGAAGAACTTTGTGGAACATCTATTTCATTCAATTTTCGAAACTTATTTGTATGTTAACAATCATTTTTAGCCACAAATACTATATAACTCTTTTTAAGACACTATTTCGTTACGACTCATAGTTTTTGGGATATAAATTATCAAAGATTTCTCTTACTAAAATCTATACGCCCTATTGAAAAGTTACATGTTTTTAAAATCTGCATTTTTAGAACAATTTCATTTGGAATTGCTCTATAGAGATCCGTCATTCGCAGGCGAAGTGTTTGTATTCACATTCTTGTGCGTGCGAAAAAGATAACAACGAAGATGGCAAAAAGAAACATTACAAAAATGTCAAAACACAGAAGATTGTGGTTAGCACGTTAATTAATCACATTGTCGAGAAAACGTATTACAAAACGTACATTGCCGTAAAACGTATTTCTTTAAATTCTAAAAAAATATATGAAATGCCTATATAATTTTTGTATTTTTTTTAAATTTGTTTGAAATTTTTTACTAAAAATGCAGACAATTTTCAGCATTCAATTCTGTGACTAGAAATTTGCAGAAAAAAGCTTTTGAGTTAGTTTTTTTTTTGTAAAAAAAACTAGGTCCTTTTCAAAAAGTCGCCTAGATTATTTTTGAGATCGATGCTTAAATGACCAATGTTTTTATACCCACGAAGTTTCACTACAATCTGAGATGGTGCTTATTGAGTTGGCATGAAATTCGTGAAATGTGGAAAATTCCATGTTTTATTGGCCAATTCCCGGATTAACAAACGTTTGGAATGCTTCAGAGAGAACCGTATATACGATGAAAATAGCAACCACAAGTAGCTGATCTATTAGCGAAGATGAACAGATAGAAATATAGAAAACTTTCGATAAAGATGAAGATTACGCTCAAATCTGACTAGCTTCTGTGGAATGAGGCTAGAAATTAACATAATATTGAAGAAATATTGAATCCGTTTCAAACTTTTTAATAATCATTAATCTTTTTAACAATCGTAGTTTTGATTTAAAAAAAAGGAAACCCGCATGACCCAGTCCAAAAGTTTAAGAGTTCTTTTTCATCATTTTGTTATAAACTTTTCTTGAAACATTGAAATAACTGTATACATTAGTACAATATAGTGATGTTTTAGCGAAAAACTGTAATCTTAAAAACTAGATATATGCTTTCAAAGTGAACTAAAAAACACTCCATTCCCATTCCTAGTAATTATAATAACAGCGACATATACAATATCAAACATGTAATCGAACTAAGCAATCAGCAAAATTATTATCGTATTAATCCATGTCTGTTACTCCAAAACCTGCACCATCATTGCGAACGAGGAATAAATTGTTTTCATTATCTAGAATATTTCAGTAAATATGATTAAAAACCAGTCAAATTCATTTGCAATCAACTGAAACCAACCTCCACGAACGTTTCCATATTCAGTAAAGCCACGCCACCAATCGTCATCTCCACGGCATTTTGCGATCGAAATAACACGAGACTCATCATTTTTTGTTCTTCGGTACAAAGCTTATACCAACAGGTATCGTAAATAGCCAACTCTATATGATCATTCTGAAAAACAAACTTCAAATCTCATATTCCTTGACACAAAACACTCCGAATGGTCATACTTTGACCGTGAGTGTTGTACCGAGAAGACAAAATTCGAACAATTGGAATACAGCAGCAACAAGAAAAAAGGCAATGCCGATATTTCTTGTCATGTAAGTTATGAACAGTGATAGTACGAGACATGCAACCGATGATATCACCTGAACGAAAACAATTGTACCGTACGTAGAATCCAAGCCTTCTTCATATCTGTAAGAAATAAATGATAATTTTGGACACACCTTGATAAAAATTACTCCACATTACGATATCAACTCTTGATGCATAACACAAATTTCCAGCAGTTTCCTGTGAATCATCTGCTCGTCACGTTCTTCTGCTTCTAGTAACTGATCTAGTTCTTTTAAGGCATTTTTGTATACATCTGCAATACCCAGAATGTGTAATACTATCATCATCATAGCCATATCTGCAGCGAGAATTCCTGCGATTCCGGTAGATACCAAAAGCACGTGATAGATGGTCGTGACCACAAACCCAAACTCATTGGTAGGATCGATTCCAGGAACTTGAATTCTCACTGCCATTACCAGCTCGTTGTATCGCACATACTGGTATAGAGACAACATGAAGAAACTCAACCCCGCGAACATAAAAACGAGGGAAAAAAATCTTAAAATGAATTGTATAAGCAAACCATTAAACACCAGAACCCGATTGTTTTCCTTGTGTTTCGAATTGCGTTCGTGCATAGCTTTCAGTCTGTCGTGGACATCGTTGAAGAATCCCATATACTTCAATCCATTGTGCATTTTAACAATGCCTTGGCAAGCCATACCCGTCATGGTACATGACTCCAACACCAGAATCCACTGGCCCCAGTTGACGTAAATTGTGTACAACAAAAATGTAAAATATGTCCCTATACATCCTGCGCAGAGCGTAGTTCGCCAGTTCCAGTGATATTGTTCATCCAACAGATCCATTCCAACAGGTTTGAGAAATTTACGCAGATAAAGTATCGCCTCGTTGAACACATCGATCGAGCGTTCCCGATCCATGGCTTCTCGGTTGAGAATTCGTAACCTACGTTTCAGCACCTCTCGGAAATTCATTGCGAACGCTGGAAACTGCCACCGATAACTGTGCCGGACAGATCGGGGAGTAGAAAATCTAAACCGGAATGATGAATAATTTGTAGCAATAATTATGTTGCCCTTGCATACCTTATTACGGTGTGTACAGTAGCGATCGGCGAAAGTGCCCCGAAACGAACATTCGTAGAGTCCGTTAGAATTTTTATGCGACGGGATTTGAAATTTAACAGCAAGAAAATTACATTCGCGTCGACTCAACGGATTATTGTTTTGTAATTTCGTTGATTTAGTAAAATTCATCAATCACGAAACGGCAACTGTGAATCACACAGGCCACAAGAAACATAAGCCATATGGTACCGTGGTTACATCGCGTCTGCTTGTTTGATAATTAATAAATTTCAGCAACAACTTTCTTCAACACTCGCTGGAAGCTCGCTGTAGTAAAACGTGGCTGCAATGCCCTGCGTCCCGAAAGCCCTATCTATTCCCACCCCTTCCACACAGTGCATCATCCCACCGATAAACCACGACTGAGCATCGCAATGCACAAAAGCTGTTGCTCGGCACCACGCAGAGGGCGATACTTCATCTCAGAATCGCACTTGAAATTGGATAAATCATCGCTGCTTGATAAGCCGTGTATGAAGCTGAAATAATACAATCTGTGTCATTTAGCATGTGAAATATGGCCCCTCACTAGCAGTTCACTGTCAGCCTCAGGGGTTTTGCGGTCCGTCGAACGCTATGCCATGGGATGATGAATATGCGTGGTGCATAATTCCACGGTTCGAATGTTTTGGGAGCGAAAGCTGGGAATGCGCCGCTTTAAAGTATGTTTTCACTCGTTGAATTCTTCGCAGCATGCAGCATTTTTCCGACAACTGTTATGTGCAACATGTTTCGATGGTGAAATAAGAGGTATAATAAGAGAACGGAAATAATGTGGAAGTCTAACTGAGCGTGGCTATGAGGGGAAAAGCAAAAGCAAAAGACTCGAAGCTGTTCATTATCAGTTCATCCTTGAGGGGGGTGAATGCGAAAATGTGGTTTGAGGGTGTCATCTATAGATCATCTATGGCATCAGATTAAGTCGACCTGAAACAAACTAACACACGTGGGTTTCGATTGTTTGGATATTCATGCAGATGGGGCATAATACTTGAATCATGAGCTGATTGGAATATTTTACTAATCTTCTTCAAAATCTTATAGACTTTGTTTCTATTTCTCCTTCCTCACACTTAATTAGTACAGATAAACCAGATCCAAAAAATCTCTTCCGCTACACAATTTGAAAAAAAAATGCGAAGATTTTAGGGGACACGAAACGTTTCTATGGTTAATAGACACAGTGGGACTTCCATACAAATGAAGCATACATTTCTGCATAATTCAAGAACTAATTAAGCAAACGGAACCAAATTTGGCATGTGGAGGTTCTAGTGGACAAGAAACATTTCTAAGGTGGGTCAACACTTCTCCCATCTTTCTAAGAAGGGGAGGGGTCTGCCATAGAAATGAAACACAAATTTCTGCATAACTCGAGAATTAATCAAGAAAATGGAGCCAAATTTTGCATGTGAAGGTTTTAGGGGGCACGAAACGTTTCTATAATGAATGCACTCCCCCCCCCCCCTCTCACTAGCGCTTAGTAAAAAACGTGAATGTTTGAAGGTATTGATAACAAAAACCAAATTTTGGGCGGGACGAAGTTTGCCGGGTCAGCTAGTAATTTTATAACGCTGCTTTCATAAATGTGATTTCTTCGATATGTAATACAGTGACGTCTCGATTATATCACGTTTGAAAAAAAATTTCGCGTGATAAAATAGAAACGTGATATATTTGAAACAGATATTTCTATTGAACGAAAAGTTTTTTTTTCTCTTCAATGATAATGTATGATTTAACCCTTTGCGGTCGTATTAAATTTGGGCATGAGTATCGTACTGGTCGGAATTATTTTTCCTTGAAAAAGCAGTAATACATGCAAGATTATGAAAAAATAAACTTTTTTTCTAATTTATTTCGTGAATTATTTATATGTATTAACTTAACAATGTATTTTCAATGTGACGTTTTTATATAAACAATATATTTTTTAATTCGTCTTCGTACGAAATCTTTCGACATAGTCTCCAAGAGTAAATCATATGAAGTATAATCAATACATAATTTAATTTTTACTATCCGTTGAATATGAGACACTTTTGCCATTAATGCAATAAATGTATAATTAATGCCAGCAATGTGTATCCGAAAAGATCAGCACTCTTCTATTTTAAACAAAGATTTTTTTACAGATTATTCAGATGCAACACAATTATTCTGCTCTTCAAAAACAACTACTTCAACATAACTCAAACCAGTAGTTACTCAAATAATGATTTCTGCGTATCCGAAATGATCAAAACTTTTCACTTCATGTGAACAAAGATTTGTTTGATACTGAATAGGGTAGGGCGGGGCTAGTTGGTCATATGGGTAAGTTGGCCAGTGACGATATCTTGGAATCTGAGCGTCCAGAAAATTAGCGATCTATGGATGAAAAATAGCGAATTGCTGATACAAAAAATAAGCAAATCAGAAAAACTTTTTATAAGGTAGGTTAAAAAATACGGACATGGTTCCGATTTCGCCAAAAATCATTCACGGTTTGCGCATTATAAAATGTGTTCTAAAACTGGTTAATAACCGTAAAAAAATCGGCTCAAACGTAAAACAAAGATTTATTGTACGTACTAGCTTTAAGTGTTAATGGAAACCGCTTTTAAAATTATTTTTGTTGAATTTTCATGAATATTCTTTTTCATATATAGAGGGGCTAGTTGGTCACACAAATTGATCGTTTGAGAGCAACGCATATAAAATTTTCAGGTATGCTGTGTTTCATTACGCAAGCTATAAACAAATATAAAAGGCATACGTTTTACTGCTAAACGCAGTGTATTTGAAACGAGACAATCACCACACAAACCACTTGCAATTTAATTGTCATATTTATGTGTTTTGTTGTAAAATTTTCATTAAATATAATAAACGCTTACATTGAATCAGAACTAACAATAATGCATTGAGTAATGTAGCATACCTGGAGGCTATTTCTATATATTTTGGGGCGAATGGTACAAATGTCATCAAAACAAATGCAAGCAAGAATGCAAGCGGTTGTGCGTCGCAGGGATGCCAGGTGATTTTTTTCAAAAGTCTTGACATGGTACGAGAAAATGTCTTCATCGTAATATCGGAGGAAAGTTCTTCACACAAAAACGGAACTGTGATAACTCTATTTGTTTATTATAGCTTTGAAATTTTGGTTGTAACTCAAACCATATCCATGAAACTAATTGTAGAAAAGGCATGTAACCGGAAGACCTTCGATTTGTGAAGTAGTCGTTTGAAAGATTTAGGTTAATCTATTGTATAGTAGGGCCAAAATAATAGAAATTCAATGTCAAAATCATTCGAATTTTCGAGCGCAAATGAACTAATGTCTTCTAGAGAGAATATGTATTCGGACCGCTTCGATCGCTGAGACTAAAGCCCTACTTTTTTGATGACATTTTCAGCCAATAGTTAGAATTTCATGGAAATAATATCTTTTAAAAATCCACGTACCCTATCATACTAAAATTTCTTCACATATTTCATTATGTCTTCAAAATGTCTTCACAAAATCAAATGTCTTCATAATGAAGACATGTATTCAAACCTGGCATCTCTGGTTCGCCACAAAGTGGATGAGAGACGAAATCGCTAGAAAAGATTGTCTGACTAATTTTCAACGATGATAATTTGAAACTTTCATTAATTTGTTTTATTACTTGCTACATGATATTAGTTAACTATTTTTGTTTTGATTTAATTAATGTATTTATAATGAAAGAAACTTCTAATGGAAAACGCTTATTATTTGCTCAAAAATAACATGCCTATTATTGACCAATTTACCCCGTGTGTGGGGTTAGTTGGTCAATTTATTCTGAAATACAAAGACGTTAAATAAAAGAAAAATGTCAAATAATTGATTATCTGGTTATTTTTCATACAAAGGGTAAAAGGTAAGCTTCATTGTGGTACCTAACATTCTAACGCAAAACTTCGTACTACAAAGTTATAACCAAATTTATTCAAAAATGACCGACTAGCCCCGCTCTGCCCTACCAAAATCCCAAAATCGGTATCTTCATCCTTTTCTGGTGGATCATTCACCATAACGAAATTTGGATGTCGGAAAGTTGTTTGTGGAATACTCTTCCTTCTTCGAGGTCCGGTACCACTATTTGATTACCAGGATCAGTAATCATAAATAAGGTGAAAACAGAAATTCTGTCTTCATTAACTAATACATATTTGTTTTGGACCACCTAAAATTGCTTCCAAGATTTTGTGATTGTGGTTGACGTGCTGCCAATATTCAAATTGCTAGATCGTTGAATGTTATTTTTTTCAGTGCCTTGTCCAGTATTTCTGAATTTAGCATGACTGACATTTATATATATTTTTTTAATTTCTCCCTGATTCATCAATCTGTTGGCGTTAGACAATCTTTAATCAGTCCATCGTCAGAGGAAATTTCATCTCCACAAGCAATGGTGCGCAATGAAGTTATCTATTATCGGAACGCCTCCAGGTGGTAGTTTTTCTCGGGAACTTCCACAACAAACTGTTTTTAGAAGCATTCAAGAAATATTTCCACTTTGAAACATCGAGGGTTCTTGGATTTTCCATCAATGGATGTTTATGAGTACTAGAAAAATTGTAACATGAGAATTATCCGGTTTTTGTCAGCTTTGATTCATGCGACGCCTTTTTTCCTTCAAATGATTTCACGTTTATCTGATAATCATTCTGAAAAAATAAGGCAGCTTCGTTGCAATTATATACCTGGTCAACGGTCAAATCATAAGTCTTCAAGTAATTGAAAAAAATTGTTCTTTAAAATTATCCATTGCACAAACTTCAAAATTGAGAGAAGAATCGCTGAACTTAAACGACGCAGATACTATCAACCACCACAGACGTATACAGCTGTCTACCTTGCTGTATTTTCCATAAAAGAATGTATAGAATATCTTCCATCAATTAATTTAAACATTAAAACAATTCTATCCTCAGCAGCATATTGAAATTTTCTTATAGTGCTTATAGTCAAAACATACAGTTTCACAGATTAATCCTTCTACTTTAGCATTCTTGTAATTATCGTACGGTGAATACCGAATTGTTGAACGATTTGTGATTTGTATTTTTTTTCATTAGCTTATATCGCAAGAACAAATCTATTATTAAAAAAAACTATGACTGTCTCTTCAACGGCTCAAACTGGGAAATGGCATAGGTTGTGCATCTCATTTCACACAATTGAAGAGAAAGTTGCTCAGAATTTTTCATAGTTTTTAATTCTGAGCTTATGAAAATAATATGCTTTCAAGATTTCAAAGAAATATAGTGTATATGCTACAAATATATCAGTAAGAAATTTTTCCATTAATACGACTAATCACGATAGGCGGCATGAATGCTCAAAATTTTTCTCTGCTTAAATTCCATTATTTGTTCAATAATTAGGGCAGATTGAACTTTTCACATAATTTCTCATTTTTCGAAAAACGTGATAAAAGTGAAATATTTTCAGAGATTAATTCGAGGGTAACAAAAACGAGACGTGATAAAAACGCCCAGTGATATAATCGAGACGTCACTGTATAATATCCACTTCGATAATATCCACTACACCATATCATATCGTGTTCTTCACTATCAAATCCATAATCAATGGCACCCATCGAGTTATCATCGATACCTCGGTTTTCGCTAAATGCTCCGTTAGATCCGACTGCACAGGAGAAATGGAATTCTAGATCAACATGTCAAAAGGGTCTATCTTCTTTGATCGATTCTCTTCATCTACATTCTCTTCCATTAATAACTCAGCAGTAACAGCATTTCCTGATGTGTTTGACGATAAGGAGAGTGAAAGAGAACCTCGTTTGTCGAACTGCATGGCAAAACTGGAGCAAAATCTGTCTGAAAGGCCGTGGTTATCGAGAGAGAAAGTCGATGAAGAGAATCGATCAAATAAGATAGACCCTTTTGACATGTTGATCTAGAATTTAAAAACGACAAACGGAGGAAAGAGATGTTGGAGGTTGAAAGGGGATTGGCAGAAAACTTCTGCATTTTATCTTTCGAATAATGTGATTATCATACCACTTCGTTTTGCCAGAAAGAGATTATCAATGCTCAAAGGAGGAATCGAGTCCTCCGAGGAAATAGCAAGCGCAAATGAGAATCGACTATCGGTTGCGGCATTCGTACACAAATAATTTTATAACGCAGGTATCATCAAAGTGATTTCTCCGATATGGTGAAATATCCACTATATCATGTCATATATTTCGTATTCTTCATTATTAAATCCATAGTGAATGGCATCCATCGGTATCGAATTATCATCGACACCACGATTTTTGCTAAATGCTTCTTTCAGTTCGGCCTGCAAAAACTTTTCGGAACTCTAATTCATCAAATTTGGTGTCCCTGAAAAAGGCCGTTGATTATATGCTAAGTTACTAAGGTCATAATGACGAAAGTGGAAGCTCGTCTGTTTAAGCACGCTGTCCTCGGATACGACGGGCCAGTTGGATGTTCTTGAGCATGATGTGACGCGTTTCGCGTGGATAGAACACAAATTGTAAATTCGAATAAGCCTCCTGCAGTGCCATAGCGGCGAAACTTTGGAAGCGCAAGTCGGTTTTGAAGTCCTGGGCAATTCCACGAACCAAACGCTGCAATGGTAACTTGCGGATCAGCAGTTCGGTCGACGGTTCGGTCTGATAGAGACGAATTTCACACAAAGCAACGGTTCCCGGTGGCTTCTTTACACCTCCTGCGGCTAGTGCGCTTTTCCGAGCTGGTTTCATGGTGCCTTACCACCGGTTGATTTACGAGCTGTCTGCTTGGTCTCAATGAAGCGAGTTCTCACGGTACGAGAGTAGTGGTAGTAATGGACGAAAGCAAAGGAAGTGTCACGTTTTATACTCATCCGTTCGGTTCAACTGCAGAAGAGAAATGGAATTGGAAAAGAAGAGCATAATGCATAGGCGTCTGAGTGCGACCGTCCTCATCTCACATCGCAGCATCAACAGAATAGATTTCCAGAGCGTATGCGAGTTTATATACGGTTTATATACCAGTTTCCTAAGCAATTTTAAAGCTATTGAAACAAGTTTTCGGGTCAATAATTAACAATCATATAACTCGTGGACATTCCGTCTTGAGAAAGAAATGATTATCATACCACTCCGTTCAGCCGAAAAAGAGGTATTAACGTTCAAAACCTTGCAGTCCAGCGTCACTCCTCGTTTTCGAAACTTTGAACTTACACCCCGGTACAGAAATGAAAGACGTAGTCCTACGTCAAAACTTTTTTTTTGAGTTGGACAGGGACCGCATAACAAGTTTCACGCAGAAAATAACGCAAATTCTGTTGCTTCCGATTCAGATCACCATTCGATTTCCTTTTGTTTTCCTGTTGTACATTGGGACATGTTGCTTTTTCGTTTGCACGTGGCTGTGCCGAAATTTCAGCTGCCTGTGATAACTTGTTGCTATTGGAAATCATGTCATGAGATGAATGGGAATGGAATGAGAGCGAAAAATTCCTTCAAAACTCTCCTACATACACGTTGAAACAATCTTAACAAGACATGAGACTAGTAATTGGCTGACACAGTACCAATGTGGATCAATGAAACACATATCGAGGATAGAGAAATAAACTAAATGTTCGATAACTCCAACAAATATGGTCTTTTCCATACACCGCACAAAAAAGTTGCACAAAGCAGGTTGGACTGTTGTTCACACACCGATTTTGATTTTGATTTGGATGTCAGAGAATGGATTATTTCAATTCCAACTGCCTCAAACCTTCTTATTAGAGCATCTTGTTGATTTTTCTTCCCAGTTTCACAATTCATTCTTGGAAGGCCTCCTTCATGGAGAGAAGATGTTGAAAACTGGAGCCATTGTCGGAATGCAGAATGATACCGAATAACTACACTAATTCCGGGGGTACCAATAGTATTTTGTTCCTCTGATACAATCTCCTCTAATCTTCTCCAAACTTTAATCGATCGGCTGAAAAAATATGAAACGTTCACAGGGGTTTAGAATATACACTAGACTAATAATTTGTCTGTAAACACTTGAACTTTCTGTAATATTCGCAAAATTACGAAATATATTCTAAAACACAAAAAAAGCATGGTTTAGGCACTTGAAATTGATGCAAATTTTTTTTCGTCAAAGCAACAAACAAACCTTGTGCAGAATTTATTGGAGTTTCATAAGAATATCTCTGTATTGAAAGGTTCTACAGCAACATTCCAATTCGATAAGGTTAATTGTATTTGCTATTGACTTAGCTAACTTTTTATAACTCATAAATTGACCGAATTAGAGCAATTTTGCCAAATTAACTTAGGGTGGGCCGCAAACAACGATTTTTTCACTCCAGTTTCTTCAGTTCAAATTTCTCAACACAGGTGTCTTCAGAAGATTTTGATAAATTAGTGAAACGCAACGTTTCACGCTGAAACCATCGGAGAGTAGCTGTTTTTTTTACGTTTTAATTATCGTTCTTATTTTAAAAATTTGCCTTTTTTCAACGTTGATATCTCCGGTAAGGGCAAGCAATAAACAAAAATTAAAAAAACCTTTTTGCACCATTATAAATCATTGTTGTCTATTGTGTGGAAAAATTGGAGACATACTATTTTTAAACTTGCATTATCTTCATTTGAAGTGGCACATTTTTCAACACTCTAAAGCCTGGCATAGGGAAAAGTGGTACAACTGGAAATTCTAACAGTTGTGTCTCAGCAGTTATAGGCTTGTTATACTTTCTTTCGATGTTTACATTCATTCTTGCACCAGGTGCTCAAACCCGTGCATGAACTCAACATTGCACATCAAAAGTTTGTATTTGACACTAGAAGATCAAATCAAGCTAGTGTCAATCTTGTGGTTTTAAGTCTTTTTCATGTATGCCAGTTTGGTGAAGATTGGAACAGGGTCTCTCAGATTAAACGCTCACGCAAACAATTGAATAGCTCCTTATAATTTTTTTTCGCTCCGTCGATGGTAAAACTGCATTCCCCACTTCGGGACGGTATGATCGGATGGTTTTTAATGTCAAGATGTAGAATTTACAAGAACGTGTATTTTTAGTGAAACCGTATTACTCGAGAAACCGAAGCGTTAATGAAACTTTGTCCTCTTATGGTAAGAATTTCAACATTTCTCGTCGTCGATTACTTCCTCCGGGGGTACTTGAAGGGCCGTTGCTATGCAAATAAGCCACAAAACTTGGAGGAACTTGAAGAAAAAAATAACTCGGTTTTTCAGCAGCATCGAAGTCGTAATGTTAGAGAGCCCAAATTATCCATCGGTACCACTGTGCGCTGATATGACCTGATTTACATCATTGAAGGAGGTCAAGAATATCAAAAGTCCAAAATGACATCCCTGAGATATTCCTGTAGCCAAGCATTCAAAGGAAAGGCCATCGCCAATCACCGTGAGAGAGCGTCCAATCAAAAAATGGTAAGGGGTTGTATCTAGGATACGACCGCATTTTCGATGTAGAACTACGCCGGTTATATTATGCAATCCACTTGTTTGCCACTTCGAATATTATTTTAAAATGCATCGACATTTTTGTAATAGATTATGTTCTTCGTTACAAATGAATTTGATGGACGTCCTTTAACGTTTGATACGATGCCTAGGACTACCAAAATATGTGGACGGAAGAATTGTCGAACGGTCATTGTATTTTACATTACCCTCTGAAATTATTGCATCTCTACGATATAATATACGAGGTTCTCGAACCGCGTAGGTTCATTCACCTCTAGTATCTGGAATGACGATTTTCCCAGGCTTCTCAGTTTGAAAGTATGTTTAAGGGACACATATTCCGGTCTGCACAACGACAAGCGAGTACAAGTATGCAAGTATATTTGCAAAGCAGATTTCCACAGGTACATCGATTTTGAAGTCTGTGTTGGGGAAACCGTAAATCGGACCAATCAAAACTTGGCAGATAGGGCGTTTAGATAACACTTGACATTTTACAGTTATTCAATTGTTCATCTCATGAAATTTTATTAATTGTGATAGACGTGTAGATGTAATATCAATTGATGCAAACATCTTTCCGATCTATTAAGAAATGTTTGAGTTATAAGCATTCGAAATAGGGTAGGGTTAGCAAACACATATCGGCAGAACAAAGGTATAGGGAAAAAGAAAGTTCTTCCAGTTTTCATGAATTTGAACCGTTTAGAGATTAGCGAATTGTAATGTATAGCATATGAAACCAATCTTAGAGAATGTCCGATTCGATTGGTATGCAAATCATGAGAATTCGTTCACAGTGAAAATAGTTATTAACGTTAACTTTATTTCATAAAAACGTGACTTGTTTTCTGATTTGGCACCCTTCCTGAAAGACGTAGTTCTACGTCAAAAAAAATCCAATGAATGCTTTCAGGGCAGAGATTCCAAAGCGAAAGTAAGACACCCCTCAATAATGAAAAGTTGAATAAATATCATTTTGGAGACAGCAGTTCGTCAGCACATTATTTTAGAATCAATGCTGGGATTCCATCCAGTCTAACGGAGCTCGAGGTTTTCATTTTGATAAAAGTTGATTGTATCATTCTAACATGCAATGATCTTGCGGCCATTGAGTATTGGGTTTGGGAAAGATTCTAATTTGAGAAAAACAGTGTTTGGAAATCTGTCAATATTCAATGAACCACAATGTGTCATGCTATGTATTCAGATACTTGAGCAAAATGAGTATATTCATTTTTGTCGCGTCAAGTGGATATACGAAACCTGTTGATTACTCATCCGAGCTGAACCTAACAACGGACAGCACTTTGGATGACTGTATACAGCTTTGCATCACATATATCATTTCTTTCTCACTGTCGTACATTAAGAATTACAAACATAAGTGACGCACAGTGATTGACGGAAGAAGTGGAACGAGAGATATTTTTTTTAACTGGATCAGTTTTGCTAGTGAAACTTTGCGGACTACATGAGTGCTGATTATATCGTAAGTGAGACACAGTTGTCGGTGGTTCTATTACCTGACACGCGAAAATCAATTTTGTTTGCGATATACAAACACGAGTAAGTTTGTTTTTTGTTAGTGATTTATAGCTAACAGCACATTATCAATAACACTAATGGAGCGACGTCTGCGAGATATAATTGATTCCCCTCTGAACAGCACTGAGGATATCTACCGAGTAAGAGCAATTTTAGTGATGCGGTATCAAATTTAGTACAGCCATAACAACGAACTTCGAACGCGTTTTTCTCGAAACAATTTTTTTTCAAACTGGCGTACACGATATCTCAAGTTCCACTGCACCGATTCGTGTCCAATTTATATGAACACAATCTGCATGCATCTCTCTATCGCATGAACTTTTTTGACGTAGGACTACGGCTTTCAGGAAGGGTGCCAAATCAGAAAACAGGTCACGTTTTTTTGAAATAAAGTTAACGATAATAACTATTTTTGCTGCGAACGAATTTTTACGATTTGCATACCAATCGAATCGGAAAGATTCTAAGATTTGTTTGATATGCTATACATTACAATTCCATAGTCTGTATATGGTTTAAATTGATGAAAATTGTAAGCATTCCCAATCCCCCATACTTTTTTTTTGTCCATTCATGTGCTTTCCCGAACAGACCTGATAATAACGGGCAACTTATGCAGGCGCTAGAATAGAAACAACGAAGGGGGATAGCGAAAAGAGAATATTTGTGAAGTAAACTCCACCCTTGCATAGTAAGTAAGATGTCGCTAGCGTATACGTATTGCATCTCCTCTGAGGAAAATTCTCAGAATCTTTCTGTGCCCGAAACAACAAAGGTCGCTTATTCTGCTCGTTTTATGTATTAATTTTTTCCTCGAGTTGTGAACGCTAGCGAATATGCGAAGTGCATCTGGCATTGCAATTAACCAAACCATCCGAGCCATGGCAAAGCAGGCGAAAAACGAGAAGAGTGCAAATGATTATAGGTCGCTCCTAGCCGTCAGTGTTTGGCTTTGTGTGTGTGTTGCTTGTTTTCGTTGCGCGAAACATTGAACTCTTTTATTTCCTGTACATGTGAATAGCACACCTTCGATACTTTTAGTTGCCATTAGTATTTGCTCCCGTACGCATCGGCTCTGTTCTGATGCAACAAATTCCTAGAAGTTCCTTGGCGATTTTGACCGAGAGTCGTGAAACGATTTTTCATAAACGGTCATTCTCACGATGTTCCATTTTTATCGCTGCAACAGTGTGCATCTGTTAGACGCGTCTTTGATGCTTTTTTGAATGGCGATACACGGAACATGCCTCTCGTTAAATACTCAGTGCAATCCGTGCATTGATATAAAAAACAAATTGCGACATATGACCAACTAGTGTATTGTTCTCGCAAAGACAAGAAAGAATTGATATGTCTCCAAATGATTCTACAGAACCTTTTTACTAAAAAGTTATTTAAGAAATTTCGACGTATTGGCAAATAACATCCAAAATGATAAACCAATAAATTTCAAAAAAAAATATTTATATTATATAAACATATAAATATCTTCTTCTTCTTGAATGGTGTTAACGTTCCCTGTGGAACTGTTGCCGTCTCAACGTATGCATTAACTAGCTTCATATATCAATACATAGTTGAGATTTCTTAAGCCAAATAACACGCCTTGAATGTAATTCTGAGGGGCAAGCTCTAAATAATATAAATATTTATAAATAATTTTTTCCGTTTAATTTCTATTTTATTGTTAAAAGATAGATAAACAAATAATGCTATAATGGATACTTAAAATAATCTTTGGTTTATTTTTACGGAGCTCGAACAAACGTCCGAAATTCGTGTCTCTACACTAGAATACCCCCTTAGGACGCTGTTAGTATCAACCATTTAGGGTTCAAATCACCTAAATGAAACTTTACGAAGAGGGTTATTCTTATCAATCACATAGAGTGACTACAGATTGTAGATATATCCCTCATGTTCTAAAAGTAGCCAAATTCGGAATTCGGTAGCTGTTCGGAATGTTCGTGCCGGCACTGAGGGTCAAGAAGAATGCTGTTTTGAAGCAAATTGTGACGGGTTTGAAGTGAGTTGAAAGAACCACCATTAGCTTAGTCCAAAGCTTGATTCACCAGAATAATATCAAAGTCATTTGTTTTGTGGAATTGGGAAGGAATTATGTATTGTTAGCCTCGACTCTGTGGATAGTGCAAAATTTTGTGAGGAGTAACAGCCGTGTTCATTAACCGTATATTTCTACATTCGCAGTCCGTGTTTGAGATAAGTCTACTAGGTTTTTTTGAGCATTCACTGAAATTTATTTGAGAAAATCGTCGTGATATTAAGCTGTCCTGCAGTGACAGTCACCATGCAGACAACTTGCATGAATCTACAACGAGGATCGACATCCAGCATATGTCAAGTATATCATATGCCAAGTGGAATAGCTCTGAAAGGAAACCGATATTAGTGTAGAGATTGCGGTCGATATAAACTTCCAGATGACGCTCGATGCGGACATGCACCCGCTCGGTTGCGATACTTTAAAAAACCAGAACTAGCGAACAGTGCTCTCTTGGAATTGCAGAGGAAGAAGCGCTACTGTGCACTTGCTGTGTTTCACATTCAATAAGCGTAAGGAAAAGATAAATGAATTATTATTAACTTGCTCACCTACTGTTTGAAAAATTAAAAATGAGGGAAAAAATGAATCGCTGCAACCCGATCGAACCGTTACCGCCCCCTTCGGCGATGGAAAGCATTCAACTAACCAGACGGGCGGAAACAGCTTCAAAACCGCATGCATTGCACGCGATGGTGGATTCAATCAAAGGGTTCAAAGCTGCCATCTTTTTAAGGAAGAGAACGAAAAAAGCACATAACACTAACGTGAATTGATAGCGGCCCATAAAATCATATCCCATAAGCGAAGCGGTTTACGATGAAAGCATTCGTTGATTTATTGCAAATTTTTCCTCAATCGAATGGAAGTGGAAAAAGTAACCGAACGGTAGAAAGGGGTTTGTTGTGTGTGTGTGTGTGTGTGTGTGTGTGTGTGTTTGTGGGTGGGTGGACGGTCCATCCGCTGGCTGACGAACGCGGAGAGCGGAAAAAATATAGCCTGAAGTAATTGATGGATGCATTTCAGAGCTCCACCTAGCGTATATCAACACTACACGAACTCCCATCGGATGGTCTCCGGACGATACCAACAAAAGCTAGAAAAGTAAACTTCTACCGCTAGATAAAATATTGCGCAATAAAAATCAATTTATATTAGGTTTCCTTCAGTTGAGCATCGAAATGTAGAAACAAGGTGGGTTTAGAGAAATTACTGATTCGTCGAAAGCTCATTCTGCATCAAATCCAGCTACATTATTTTCTTGGTTTTTTTTTCTTTTCGATCTATATTCAAGAAGCACCAAATGCTGGGATCGAGCGTCCCTTCTGGTTGCTAAGAAAAATGAATCTCCCGACGTGGAAAATTGAACCGCCATTAAATCGAATTGCAATTCCCTCACTCTAAACTGCATTTTTACCTGAACCAATGCGAGATAAAGTCGACTCGCTCGTTGGCTCACGTGTCTTGATTTCCTGTATCATCGCTGCACTTTTTGTAGATTGTTTGGTCCAGGGTGGGGTAGAAAGTAACATTGGGCGGGGCTGGGTGAGGTTTGTTGGAGAAGTCGGAAACTTCTTACCGTTGCTTCCGGCTGTCGTTCACTCTTTGTATCATGCACCAAGCGAAAGGTAAGACGTGTTCATGAATACGTGTATGTGTGTATGAGTACAGGAATGTGTCAGAACTTTTCCGAGCAGTCAATCCGGATACGAATACAGACGGCACATGGTTGCTTTCTGATTCACCCGAAGCACAGCCGGATGTATGAAGTGGAAATATAGCTTCTTATATTTGCAATATGTCCAGAAAAATCAACACAATACGTTACAGATTAAATTTAATCTACAACGGCACACTTGTTGAGTTTTATGTTTTCAGGCCATTCCTCTCAGTTTTTTTTTTATTTCTTGGTTCTACTTTATTTTCTTTCCACAGAACCTCTCCGATCGAAACTTAGTCTTCTCCCCGAAATCGGTATATTTACAGTAACCGACGCTTTAGCTACATTGTAATCGAATGATGACGACCGGCCATGAAATTGACTTTTCCCGTTCACCAGTTACGATGTTCCCCGCGTCCGGTTGGAAGGCAAATCCAATTACCGTGACTCGGTGGAAACGATTCCAATCAGAGATCGGAGGCACAATAGAAATAAAAACACACTTCTCAAGGTGGCTGTCACTGCGATACAAATTGATGTTGACAGCAATAGGGGAGGTCATATCAGACTATGGACTGCGTTCAGTCTGCGGTGAGCCTTTCTCACACGCACACACAAACGGTCGAATGTGTTTCAACCCACGCACGGAAACCACACCGGAAGAGTGTGGTTTGTGTTTTTTTTGTGCCAGTGTCTGAAATTAATAATTCTATCGGTTGCTGGTTTCCCGCAGAGGCATAATTCTGCGGAAATTTGGCTATTTTTAGAACATGAGGGATATATCAAATAAACTCTCCAATCTGTAGTCACTCAACGTGATTGATAAGGATAGCACTCTTCGTAGAGTTTATTTGCCGCGAAAAATGTAAAGGAACATGTATTTAGTTCGACATGATTCTTAGTCGCTGAGATTCCTCTAATAGTTTCTGTCCACGGTACATTTCCAGCCTTCGTTTTATTACCTTCAACAATTTTGTTTATACTTGAGAAAATTTCCGTTCGCAACTGTGAAAACGCCTTTCTTAGGCGTTTTCACAACTATACGATATTAGTATTGTTATTTGTGACATTGTAACTACGTCACTAAAAATTACTCAGATGACGATTGTATCGTAATTATTGAAATTTTAACGCAGTGTCTTTTATGGATGGTTTGATAACAATGAGTTTAGCTACGAGATCAATTGCGAAAGATAATTGGTTTTTTTAACCGTTGGTATAACTTTGAGTCTTTAACATTTAGGTTTACTGAAAGCCGATTCGAGAAATCCCAGTGATCATGCATAATTTTTTTCCAATGTTCTATTTTCCGGGATATTGAGAAAAATCGAAAAAGCGTCAAACAAAAACATTGGCCAAAACCAGCATTTTTCCCCAACCAACCCAAGGGGGATTTTCTCTACATCACAATGTGTGTTCTTTTATCTAAGTAATAATGTAAAACAGATCACATATTCTTGTATTTTATTAGGTTTACTATTTGGTACTATTTGTTAGATTATGTTAGCCCAATATTAGATTCGCATTTTTTTGACGTAGAACTACGTCTTTCATTAAGGGTGCCAAATCAGAAAACAGGTCACGTTTTTATGAAATAAAGTTAACGTTAATAACTATTTTTGTCGCGAACGGATTTTGGCGATTTACATACTAAACGAATCGGAAATTCCGTAAGATTTGTTTTATATGATATACATTAGATTCCCCTGGTTTGTAGATGGTTAAAATTCATGAAAACTTTAGGCGTTTCCATTTTCCCATACATTTGTTCTGTCCATTTGTGTGCTTTCCCGAACAGAGCTGTCAATAACGAGCAACTTATCGACGACCAACGGAGGGGGATTCGTATGATTTAAAGTCTCCGTGAACAAAGGAAAAGGTAGAAGAATGAAGGGGAATACTTGCCTAGAGTATAAACAGTGGAACTCGCTGAGGCAAACTTTCATTCGGCATCGGACTGTTGAGCAATCCAGTTCACTTTGCTTTTGCTGCGCTTCGATCTAAGATTGGACCCCACCAGTGGTAATCCAACTTGGATATCGTCGTTTGGTATTTTTGTTCGTTTTCCACGTTATTCGTATCGTATGTTTTTCTTTCCGCGTCATAAATTGGACGCTTCGCGTAGTGTGTGATGAGCAAGAAGAAGAGGAAGGCAGGTTCGAGCCTTGCAAAAAACAAACCCATTGCCAGGGGCAATAAAATTTCGAGGCAAGCATCAGCTAATGCTGCACGCGATGTTGGTGCAGTGAAAAGCGCTCGTACTGAACCGAGCCTTCGCGAGTGTGACACCGCATCGAACAACAGCGAAGTAGGCGATTTCGGCGCGTCGGTCGAAAATGTAAACGCCGTTACCCAGGCAGCAACTAAAATCAAGCTCCCCCCGCTGGTGGTGAAGGCGGTCGCTCTTGACAAACTCATCAGCGAATTCGCATCGATGGGTGTTACAGCAGAGAACAATCTGTGTGGCATAATTCAGTCTTTTTCCGGGCTGGTAACATTGTTTGTTTTCCGTCATCATAAGGGCTTCGTTGGTGCCTTTGAGAATGCATCAATGCATTAAACTAACATTATGGCGAAGCAGGCGGTAAGGTTGAGCGCCAAAAAAAATTTAAGGGAATACCAAGCATCTTGAATGTCTTACTGGAATGTTATAACTGTTTGGGTTCGCGTGCCAATCGTAAAACTGCCTTCAACTAGGATTGCATTTGCGCTAATATTGATCATAATGAAGCATTGCTACTGTTTTCGAGGTTGTTATCAACAGAAAAGAGTTTATTTCGCTTGTTTAGTCATCAAGAAAGTAAATGTCGTTCTGGAATTTTTTTTCAACTTTTTTCGAGGCCAGTAATATTAACAAAAGCGTTTCTTTTGAGAATACGCAAAATGATGAGAGTTTCAAGCCACCAATGTATGGCGACTTATATAAAATAACAGTGTAGTTCTACGTCAACAATGCGGTCGTATCTTGGACACAACCTCCTATTATTTTTTTATTTTTTTCGTTAGGGTGACCATTTCTATTTTAGGGTGGTCCGAAAATTGTTTTTCTCCCATTTTCTCTTAGAATAACTTTTTGACGTGGGACTACGTCTAACCGGAGTATATGGGGGGTAAAATGAAAACATAAACACAGAACATGTAAGAAAAATCAAAGATTCCGAATGCTTATAACTCGAACATGTTTTACTGTATCGGAAAGATGTTTGCATGAATTGATAGGGAATGTTTCTACGCATCTATCGCAATTTATAAAATGTTATTTTTGATTAAATAAACAATTGAATAACTGTAAAATGTTAAGCGTTATCTAAACGCTCTAGCTACCTCGTTTTGATTGGCCCGATTTACGGTTTCCCCAACACAGCCATCATAACCAAGCAGCCTCGGGAAAATCAGCATTGTAAATACACGAATATATTGGGATTTTTGCTCTCTCCGAAATGTGTTCCCTAACACAGACTTCTAAACCAAGCAGTGTTGAAGAAATCGGCGTTGCAAACACATGAAAGTCGGGGGTATTTTTGTTCCGACTGAAATGTGTTTCCCTAACACAGACTTCAAATCCATGGAGCGTGAGGAAATTGGCATTGCAAATTCATGCAGGTTGGGGGTATTTTTGTTCCGACTGAAATGTGTTTTCCTTACACAGACTTTAAATTCAAGGAGCGTGGGGAAATAGGTTTTGCAAATAAATGCAAACTGCGAGTGCTTTTGCACTCGCTTGCCTTTGTGCAGACTAGAATATGTTTTCTTAACACGGTCTTCTAAACTTAGGAACCTGGTAAAATCTAGCAGACATTAGAGGCGAATGAACTGAAAAGTTCAAAACCCCTCTAATTCATCATCAGTCATCAGTCAGTCAGCAGACATTAGAGGCGAATGAACTTTCAAGTTTAAAGGCTCTATAACATAAAAAGTATAAGTTGAAATTGTTGATTCATGCAAGCATAGGGTACTTTCCTTATCCGTATGTTTTTTTGCACTCCGAAATGTGTTTTCCTAACACGGATTACTAAAACGGGTACGAACACAGAGCTGGCTCGGTTATTCAAGATTGCATTGAAGGATATGCCTTCCTATCTTCTGCTCACTGAATTTATGGCGCTGAGTGACTGAAGTTCATCAAATCAAGCAAATTCGCGGTTCGAGAAGTACGTACACTTGAGAAATGCAAACTTCAGAGGGAAATGTAAAATAAAATAATCGTTTGATAATTCTTCCGTTCACATTATTTGTCCTGTACATCATACCAAACGTGAAAGGACTGTCATTAACTTTACGTGTAACGAAAAACATAATCTATCACAATGCATTAATTGACCTTACATGGCATTTATTCAATCTCTCTACTCATAAAGCAAATATATTGAATTCGATTGAATTCGTAAATTGTTTAATTCAATCAAAAATTTAATCAATACAAACAAATGATTGCTAAGCTAAGCTAGTCCCACGTCAACTTTGCGGTTATGTCATAGCTATAACCCACCCATTTTTTTCAAATTCATATCTTCCGAACTACTCAACAGTTATTCTCTAGACAAAAACTAGAAGTGGGTTACATCTTTGGTATAACCGCAAAGTGGACGTAGGACTAATGTTGACTTAGCAATAAATAAGTAACAAGCATATAAATCTTAGACATTTCATGTTTCGAATAATGTGATTATCATACCACTTCGTTTTTTTTATCCCATCTGTTTATTAGGCTCATTTAGCAATTCAGCTGTAACAGAACCGAATTTATTCGTATACATTTTTATCTTAAGATAACTATTGTTGTATATTACACTGTAGTCATTTTTAGGCGTAAAATTCCTACCCATCGATAAACATTTGTTTTTTCATCTATTACACAGTAGCTGTTTAGGCCTAAGAGTATTTCAATTCTATCGATACACAACACATGCCGCCTTTTTCGGCGTTAGAAATATTCCTATTGTTTAAATGTTCACAGCGGGACTGTTGATATGAGGTTTCCATTGTTGTGTTAGAATTAGCACCAATTACCGATGCAGCAGATCGTAATGTGAGCGGTAAGGGACTGGGATTACCAACACATGATGATTGTTGCGTGGACGTAGTAGCTAGAATAACACACAAAGATGGTCAGTTGAGGGGTCCTGAGTTATGAGCTCATGATCGTTCGCTTAGTAGCAGACACGCAACCATTTAGGCTACGAAGACCACTTCGTTTTGCCAGGAAGAGATTATCAATGCCCAAAGAGGAATCGAGTCCTCCGAGGAAATACCCAGCGCAAATTAGAATCGACTATCGATTGTACGAATGTACACCAATAATTTTATAACGCAGCATTCATCAAGGTGATTTCTTCGATATGGTGAAATATCCACTATCATATATTTCGTATTTGTCATTATCAAATCCATAGTCAATGGCGCCCATCGGTATCGCATTTTCATCGACACCACCATTTTCGCTAAATGCTTCTTTCAGTTCGGCCTGCAAAAACTTTTCTGAACTCTAATCCATTAATTTAGTGTCCCTGAAAAGGGCCGTTGATTATATTAGGCTGTCAAAAAAGTCCTGCGGTATTTTTTTTTAATTTTCATTTGTTCATAAAATTAGTTACAATCATCTGTTTTAAGTCAAATATGCGCCGTTTTGTTCGATGACTTGTTCCCAACGAGATGCCAACTTCATAATACCCCTGTTATTGAAGCTCGCTTCCTTATTGGCAAAAAACTCGGATAGCCAATTTTCACAGGCCTCTTTTGTGGCTAACTTCTGACTACCTAGCTCGTTCGCCATGGACAAAAACAGGTGGTAGTCACTTGGTGCAAGGTCCGGACTATACGGCGGATGCAAAAGAACCTCCCATCCGAGCTCCCGGAGCTTCTGGCGCGTCACCAAAGAAGTGTGTGGCCTGGCGTTGTCCTGATGGAAGACAATGCGGCCTCTGTTTATCAAAGATGGCCTCTTCTTCATGAGTGCTACCTTCAAGCGGTCCAGTTGTTGGCAGTATAGGTCCGAATTGAGCGTTTGGCCATAGGGAAGCAGCTCATAATAGATTATTCCTTGACAATGTTTGGTGGGACAGCAGAACCTTCCTGGCCGTTAATGAGGGCTTGGCCATCGTCTGAGCCGCTTCAGCGGGCTTCGACCACGACCGTTTGCGCTTCACGTTGTCGTAAGTGACCCACTTTTCATCGCCAGTCACCATCCGCTTCAGAAACGGGTCGATTTTGTTGCGATTCAGCAGCGATTCACATGCGTCGATACGGTCAAAGATGTTTTTTTGCGTCAACGTGTGTGGCACCCATACATCGAGCTTCTTTGTGAATCCAAGCTTCTTCAAATGGTTAATAACGGTTTGATGACTTATCCCCAGCTCTTGGCCGATGCTACGGCTGCTACTATGCCGGCCTTTCTCGGCTAATTCAGCGATTTTGTCGCAATTTTCGACGACAGGCCTTCCGGAGCGTGGCGCATCTTCGACGACCTCTACACCAGAACGAAAACGTTGAAACCACCGTTGTGCGGTGGAAATGGAAACTGTATCGGGTCCATAAACTGCACAAATTTTATTGGCAGCTTGAGATGCATTTTTGCCTTTGTCATAGTAGTACTGTAAAATATGTCGGATTTTCTCTTTATTTTGCTCCATATTTGCGACACTATAACTCACGAACGACTTAACCAAACAAAACACTGTCAAGGACATATTATAGCGCGCAAAAATACCTTTCCAACAAGCTATAGTATGACTCAATACAATGAATACAACTAGAACTACGCGCTTACAACGACACCTCGCGGAAATACCGCAGGACTTTTTTGACAGCCTAATATTACGTTGAGAAGGTGAGCGTTAGAAACGTTAGTGTCTTTGAAGAAGAAGCTGGAGAACGTCTTGTGAACTATGTGTATCGACGATAAGCTATAGATTATTTTTTCTTCTTCGATTGAGCTGAAATTTTGCACAGGCAGTTTTTTGGAGCAATAAATAAAATGTACATGGTCGGTTCTTTAAATCCGGTGATGATTTTTTTCCATACATCCATTGCCACCCATTCCCCCCCTAACCTGCATTTCTGAAAAACAATTCGATATCCTTTTTCAATACTACACACAAAATAGAATTTAATCAAATCTGTACCATCCATGGAAACCTGAATACAGCAGTTTCAAATTTCAACCTTGATGCTATCTCCATTAACCACGTCTAAAACACACACACACACAAGATTCCCCTTCCCAGAATAGCTGATGGTCATCTAATTGACTTCAAATCACAAAGAAAAACGGCCGCCGTTTGTCCAAATACTTTCAAATCCCACCCAGATGGTGCCATCACATAATGGGAGTTAATCTATTGTTGTTTCAAGTCCTAACGAATGGCTCTTCGTTCCCATTAGTCACATTTATTTGCTGTACGTCTGTCTCAGTGAAGTCCTCGTGTTGTTTTTTTTCCATTTTCGTCGCCATTTGTTCCTTTCAATGCTGTATCAACACAAACTAGGCCAAACACAAGCGGAAGCGGCATCGGTTCGGCAAAACAAATTTTATTGTTTGTCCGAGATTTGCATTGTGTATCCCATTCGGTCAATCTAAATCGGGCACAGTGAAAAATGCGCCAGTGTATCCTTCAATTGTAGTTTGCATTTCTCCGGCCATCGATCCGGGATCAAAAACAGCAGTTGAAAAATTATCCCCCAATGTTTTTGTTGCAGTGCAACATTGTGGTGCGGTAAGGATTCATAAACATCACCCTTGCAAAAAGTGTTCACTTTTCGTAGTTTTCCTGAGCGAAGTGAACTTTATTTTGTTATGTTGCTATAGTTCCAAGGGAAAATAATTAAAACGTTGGATCGATAGATCCGACACCAGAAATGTGGCGAGAAAATTGCACAAGACAAACAACCGAAATGAGAAAATGAATAACAGCTTCCTAAACGAGCAATGAATGCATGTGGACGAAGCATAAGCTCCGGTGGAATCGAGCAGACCGAGTACCAGTACCAGTCCAGTCCCAGGGCTGTGATTTGCTTCACCGGGTTTCTACGGTGCACAACCTAATCATAAAACGATAAAAAGTTTCGTTCCGTTCTGGCAACCTTTCGATGCAATTCCAAACTTAGTCTGCATCGATGGGGGTGTCGAAAATGGTAAAAAGAAAAAAAGAAAGAGAATGCTTAGTACAATATACATATTTAAATTATACTTGAAAAGTGAAAAAAAAATCGACAGGTTTGTTGAAATATTTCTTAGGCATTTTCGTAAGGTTTCGGAGAATGAGATTAGCAATGGGTGGATGTTTGATACGTCGAGCGCATTTTTTTTTATGCAAGACTACGATTTACAGGAAAATAGGGATAAAATAAACATCTAAAAACTGAACATGTAAAAAGAAACACAGATTTCGAACGCTCATAACTCGACCTTTTCTTGATAAATCGGATAAATATTTCCATCATTTGATTGGAGATATTTTCACAATAAAGAATATTATACTACTTTAAAGCTAACAATGAAATAATAGTAAAATATCAAGCATCATCTAAACGTGTTAAATCCAAGTTTTGATTGGTCCACTTCGTGTTCCTTAAATTAGAAGAAGTGTGACTAAATTGTAGCTATCCACCGTGCAAATCATTCTATCCAAGGGAAATAAGAAAAAATAGGAAAACGAAACGATCGTATAAATATTGGCTTTACTCTAGTCAATCTCAGATTCATGATCAGTCAACAACCTTCTCCAATAATGATATCACACACGAAAGGGTTGCCATAGTGAAATCTGTGTTTTAGTCCCAAAAAAATATTTCATCTTAGTTTTCTATCAGAAAATCTATGTTAAAATTTGTATCAAATTTTTAAGTCCAGTTTTGATGCTTAATCCTAGCGTTAGTATCATTGATCGGCTTAGTTACTATGAATTCGACAATGTTGATAATATTTGCTTATTTACAAGTTTGAATTGTGCTACGTCAGTAGCTTTGTTATAACAATTACAGTAACATAATAGGGCATCAATTTAAAAATAGAAGAACTCTCAACGCTTGAAAAATAGCCATAATGTTGCTTTGAGACCATAAGCTTAGGATACGGACAGGTTTTGATAGAATTTACTCATGCTTAATAAATATATCGAGTTTGTTTTTGTTCAGATTTATATGTTTTCTGCAATAATTGTCATTCTGGGCCTCATTGAATTAACGAAGTTGTCCATTTGAATGTTTTGGGAGTAGATTAGTATAGCTTGAAATTTCCAATTTCCCTGCATGTCCAAAGAAAACTTAATCTTGTTCAAAAAGTTTTTATCTTGAATATTTACATGCTTTCTAAGTTATGGTACAGGGTGGGCCATTTAAAGTAGAAGGATTTGTTTTTGCAATAGCAAAGTAAAGAAGTGGAATTTAAAATTATTTTTTTTGAAATTCATTTATTTTGGTCCAAGGAGATTTGTTCTAACTACTTTTTGATTATGATATCTCGTAAATGACCGCCTCTGGCCTTGACCGCAAAATGTTCCGCAAAACCAAAAAATTCATTTTCACGAACAAATGGCAATAAAAAGATGCCTAACTCTTGCGAACGATGGCGACCTGATGTCGATGGAGTCTCTGCAACACTGGCTCGAACGGCATCAATATTCTCGTCGAAACGTCTTGGTCGTTGTCTAGACAGATGACTGGCATTACCAACACTACCAGACGATATAAATTTGGCATATAATCGAGGTATAGTGTTGTCTCCAGGCGATGTTTTAACTTTATTTTTATTTTTCCACGCACGTTTAGTTAACACAATTGAGAAGTTATTTTGAATGTACAGCTGAAAGCGTTTCAGCGCGTTGTTTAGGTGTGTATTGTTCCATGGTTAAAATTGTACTGAAATGACGCTTCCAACGCGGTATGACATTTGTTAATCTGACATCTCTGTCAAAAGTTATGGGGTTGCCAGATGCTTCCACTTTAAATGGCCCACCCTGTATATTGCTCAAATATTTCCACCAGCAAACAAACACATTGCGAAAATTAAAAAATTGTGCAATAAATTCATGTGTAAGGGATACTTTTATAGTGTAGCAAAAAATTAATTATACAGACCAATGTTTAAGAGTGGATCAGGATTGAAAGGTGTTGAAAACAAATTCAAAAGTCTTTCTTTAAGAAAAATTCTATACGCATACCGCATTCCCAATCAACACATCGATTAATTTATACTAAATAACGTTAACATTAGACTAGTATCAAGAAACGCTAGGGAATGGCTGGTCATTGCTAAAAGCTTAGAAGCCGATCCCAATTTAAACACTAGTAAGAGTATATATAATCACCTGCAAATGGCCAATTGTCCAACGTAAAATGGGTGATTCTATATGAATATTTTAGTAGGAACTTTCGCTCTTAGAAAAAACTTAGAGAACAAGAAATGCTGGTAAAAATGTAATAAATAAAAGAAAAGAAAGAAAAATAACAATGAGATTTATATTCTGTTGGAGAGTGTTGCAGTGCGCTCACACCAATGTACAATTCACAAACAATATCACCACCGTAAACTACATTCCGACACTACTTGCTACGGTACATTGCATTTACATGTTATATTTTGAAAATTTTTACTTTTCTTCCTAAAACGATGTTTTTAATTCTTTAGGAAAAAAAATTATAGGAGGTTGAGTCCAAGATACGACCGCATTAATGACCTTCAGATATTATTCTATAATGCTGTGAAATTTTAGAAACAACTGCTTAGTAAAATACTCTCTGAGATGTTTTTTTCATTGTAGAATCAGTTGACGATAATTGATTGATGATTCATTCTTGCCTTCGCAGAATAATACACTAGCTGATCGTATGTCGCAATTATTTCATGTCAATGCATTGAAAATTTACCTCGGACGCTATTCCGAAGGCCTTTATCGCAATTGACATAGACTTGGCTACAGTCGATTAAATACATGTTGCACCAGCACCATTATTCCACATCTCATAACTACATCAATATATCTTTGGCACCGCATGGAAACAACAACAATGACAACACTTGCAAGTACCAAATATCATGCTACATGTTATTTAGTATTGCCTTAGTGGAATTGCACCTTTAGGCATCGTTCGAACAACGTAAACCAAGCGCCAAACAAGCGTTCGCCATAGCATGCATACATAGCCATACATTGGTGGCTTGGAACTACTAGAGATATAAACACTTCTCATGCATTTTGCATCATCATTTACTGGCCTCGAAAAAAGTTACTTTCTCATGCTCGATATAAGCGCATCTGTCACGCAGCTGTGGAGGAAGTTTTGTTACTGGCAAGCGAAACCTAATCACATACAAAATTCCAGAACGACATTTACTTTCTTGGTGACTAAACAAGCGAAATAAACTCTTTTTGTTAATATAAACAACCTCGAAAACAGTAGCATTGCTTCATTATGATTAAAATTAGCGCAAATACAATCCTAATTGAAAGCAGTTTTGCGACTGGCACGCGAACCCAAATAACTTATAACATTCCAGTACGACATTCAGTTTAATGCATTCATGCAATGTCAAAGGCACCAACGAAGCGCTTATGATGACGAAAAACAAACAATGTTAATTTCTTGGAAAAAGACTGAATTATGCCACACATCTTGTACTCTGCTGTAACACCCATCGATGCGAATTCGCTGATGAGTTTGTCAAGAGTGACCGCCTTCACCACCAGCGGGGGGAGCTTGATTTTAGTTGCTGCCTGGGTAACGGCGTTTACATTTTCGACCGACGCGCCGAAGTCGCCTACTTCGCTATTGTTCGATGCGGTGTCACACTGGCGAAGGCTCGGTTCAGTGCGAGCGCTTTTCACTGCACCAACATTGCGTGCATCATTGGATAACGCTTCGCAGGGCTCGAGCCAGCCTTTCTCTTCTTCTTGCTCATCACACACTACGCGAAGCGTCCAATTTATAGGGCGGAAAGAAAAACACACGATACGAATAACGCGAAAAACGAACTGGAAAAACCACACGACGATATCCAAGTTGAATTACCACTAGTGGGATCCAATCTTGGATCGAAGCGCAGTGAAAGCAAAGTGAACTGGATTGCTCAACAGTCCGATGCCGAATGAAAGTTTGCCTTCTTCTTCTTTCTTTGTTTTTAAGAGGCTTTAAACTTTAACAGTTTGTCTCAGCGAGATCCACTGTTTATACTCTAGGCAAGTATTCCCCTTCATTCTTCTTCTTTTCCTTTGTTCACGGAAACTTCCTACCTACGATTTCAGCTTCGTTGCTCGTTATTGACAGCTCTGTTCGAGAAAGCACACAAATGGACAGAACAAATGTATGGGAAAATGGAAACGCTTAAAGTTTTCATGTATTTTAACCATTTACAAACCAGGAGATTCTAATGTATAGCATATTAAACAAATCTTAGGGAATTTCCGATTCGTTTAGTATGTAAATCGCATAAATCCGCTTGCGGCAAAAATAGTTATTAACGTTAACTTTATTTCATAAAAACGTGACCTGTTTTCTGATTTGGCACCCTTAATGAAAGACGTAGTTCTACGTCAAAAACACCAAAAACTTATGGTTTGTTCCCAGTATTTCAAAAAACAACATCAAGTTCAATTGTTCCATGTTGATTTTCTAGGCATAACTGTCCCACCATGAATGTTTATACCCATTATCAAGCTTGATTGATTTAATGAGGGGAACTTTTCACATTTCATCTAACAATAATTTCTTGAATGGCGTTAACGTTCCCTGTGGAACTTTTGCCGTCTCAACGTATGCATTAACTAGCGTCATTTATTAATACTTAGTTGAGATTTCTTAAGCCAAATAACACGCCTAGAATGTATTCCGAGGGGCAAGCTCTTGAATACGCGTGACCACAGTGCAAGTCGAAGGAAATTTCTTTGACGAAAAATCCTCCGGCCAGAACGGGAATCGAACCCCAACACCCAGCATGATAATGTGAGACGCTAACCACTCGGCCACGGGTACACGACTAACAATAATTTACTGCTTCCAAAAAAGCGTAAGTGTATTGCTAGATTGAAATGCTTAAAGCTTCTGGTAGACAAATATGCTAGAAAACTTTGATTGCGGTTTCTTCAGTTGCTGATTTTGGAACATGGGACAACTATGCATAGAAATGGCAGTTTATTGAAAAAAAAACATCAAATTGTCCAAATTTTCGTTACATCGAAAAACATTGAGCAATCATGACGAGTAAATTGGAGAAGTGTGGAAAAACAATTAAAACACCGTCTGATATGGAAAAGTGGCGGAAAAAGATGGCCAGAATGATGTGAGGTATTCAGCGGAAAGATCGAAAGTTCCGCTGAATTCAATCCAGAAGATTATTTTTTCTCGTATTTTTTCCGTAAAGCTCAACCTTTTGAACGGAAATGACGAGTCCAGCTCGTCATAAACTTTCCTGAAAAAACTGACAATGACAAGCTGGACTCGCCAGAAATTAGTGAGGTTTGATGCTTTTTCATGAGAGCAGTATCTGTAAGTCATATCGATCTATTGCTTCGAAATACTTGTTTGCATGCTTTCGGAAAAAATAAGTCGTCTGCCAGAACAGTGCTGGCTGAAAATTAAGTGTCGTTCAAGGGATTAATAAAGAAACATACAAAAATATATTTTACCGATTTTGTATTTTCTTTACTAATGGAGAAATTGAAAATGTTGGCCGGCGAAATTCTAAAAGGGACAGACTTTAGTACACATTCTAATAACATATCTTTCTGCTTACAAAAAGTAATGTTTTTAATTCCAAATCATTACAAAATACTTCAAATAACAAAAAAGTATCACATTATCGTCACAGTTGAATTCTAGAAAAAATGCTTGAAATTAATTTCTATATATCAAACTTACTAGTATTTCAGTCTCCAAAATAGGCAATCGTAGGCAAATCCATTCATTTTCTCTGATTTACATTAGTGAATCCAGTCGCCATTATAAAACGTGTCAGCGACTCTGTCATCTGTTTCCTAGCTGTATGAAATAGCCCGAGGGAAAAAATAGTGAACAATGAGGAAGTCGTCAATACTGTAGATGAGTATTTTAAAGAACTCAACGAATCAAACTACAAAGATTGTATCATTCATTGGAGAACCATTTTAAAAATGTATATTTCTTGATGGAGATCATGTCGATAGCAGAAACAACAGGATGAAAACTTTTTATCCAACTTCGTTATAATAATCTATAACTGATCGATAAGCTTCTCCATGATGCATTTCCAATGGATGTAACTCAACAAACCGCTATTACAATACTGCAAAGCTGCTACAGAGCACTTCATATCGAAGAGATTTAAGATATATTGTGATACATCTCTTCATGTGTTCCGGGGTCAATTATTTTTTATGAAATAAGATGCCACCCTCAGCAACGGTAATCTATTCGAGTCTCATTTGTGTTTTTTTTTTGTATACAAATTCTGAGGAATGCTTAAACCGAGAGAAAAAGTTATTGAGGTCCTTGAGAAACCTTTGATGACCTTCCTCAGAAAATCGTGGCCCAAAATCCAGTTGTCTGGTTAAAATATGGCAATCGACAAAGTTACAGAAAAGTCATCTAGGAATTTAGGAAAATAACATATATAAAAATTCTATAAATACTCTGTTTGAAAATCTTGCTTAATATTGAATTTAAGGGGGTATTCTAGTGTAGCGACACGAATTTCGGACTTTTTTTTTGAGCTTCGTAAAAATAAAACAAAGAATATTTTTTCTATCCAATTCAGGGAAACTTCGATATAACGTACCCTCGATATAACGTCACTCGATATAACGTACACATGATCAAAGTCCAAAAAAAAAATATTTTTTTTTAATATATTTTTTTCTGAAAGAACAAAAAATTATCTGTATTTGGTACTAAAGCTTGTGTTTTAACTTTAACCAATCCCGAAATACTACTGTTTTGTGTTTCCGGATTCTAAATGAATCATACTTCAATCAACAGAACGAAGAGAAACATCATGAGAAAGTTGACTTCGTTTTCTTTTTGATTTTATTCATCAACCTTACTCAAACAGCAACACAATAAAGTAATATAAGCTACGTTTCAGAGTTCTTTATTATGCTTCGATATAACGTACATTTCGATACAACGTACAATTTTGAAAGTAAAATGTACGTTATATCGAAGTTACCCTGTATCTCATTATTAGTTCATCTATCTTTTAACAATAAAACAAAAATTTAACGGAGAAAAAATATTCATAACTAGAATAGTTAAGAGCTTATGAAGTGCGAGGGTTAAAAAAAGTTTTGCCATGTATACGATTCCAGCCCTTCTGGTTATCAGAAACAAAAAAAAATCGAACAGATTCTGAATCAGTAAAGATGCCGCTATCGCATGAACCTCGGACAAGTCAAAAACATCTTTTTTTGATAAAATGGCCGCCGTTTGAAAAACAAAATGCGGCTCAAAACGTTTTTTGTTACGTTTCCCGATTTTTTTTTTATCCCATTTATTTATTTATTGTAACAGAGCCGGGTTTTAATTGTGTACATGTACATATGTTTATGTTTCTATAAACTGTAAATTACACAGTAGTTAGTAGTAGCCACTTAGGCGTTAAGTTTTCTGTTCCATTACATTATGGTAAATTACACAGTAGTAGCCATTTCGGCGTAAGGATATTCTTTCTATTCTTCCATTGTTCAGCAGACCGGACTGCGGAGTTGATATTGATCATTGTTGGGTTATTTATAGAACAGCAGCCCGATGTTTCTTGCAGAGCAGAGCAGTTGTATGGATGAATCGATCTAATTTCGACCGTGGATCGATTTCCATCGCTGATGATGTTTGCGTGGACGTAGTTATTCTATAACAACACAAAGATGGTCAAATGAGGGTCCTGAGTTTGAACTCACGACCGATCGCTTAGTAAACGAACGCGTAACCCAAGTGGCTACGAAGACCCCCTCCCGATTTTTTAAAAATAGTAAAATTTCAAAAATATCATTTTTTTAGAGGTTCATGCGATAGAGAGATGCATGTAGATTGTATCCATATAAATTCGACAAGAATCGGTTCAGTAAAACTTGAGATATCGTATACGCCAGTTTGAAAAAACTAGTTTTGAGAAAAACGCGTTTGAAATTAATTGTTATGGCCGTACCAGGTTAGATACTGCATCAATAAAATGGTTCTAACTCTGTAAATTACAGAATTTTTGATAAGTCCTTTCTATGGTATATTCTTGAATGCCTAAAATTCTCAAATATTTCAAACCTTATTTTCTTTCCCGTCTGAACTGTTGGGAGCTTCCGCAGCCTCCAGACGAATGTTTCATGCTAAGTCGGCTTGATGTGTAGGAATCATCTTCTACCGGTCATGTTTAGCCACGCTATTATAGCGGACCATTTAGCTAATGATTTCTGCGAAAGTGGCGACACTTAACATCTCCATCAATTAGTTGACACGGAAAGCGTATTGAGTGCAAACACGCCCGGACAGGCGGATGTTCTCAACGCTCGCTGCATCCAACTGCGCCGTAATAATCGGGATATTCTTAAATGAGTTCATTCGCCACAACCAGCAATATTATTTCACGCGGGAAAAAGGGATGGTGGGATGGTCAGTCAGAAATTTTTGGTGAAATTCAAAACAAAAATAATTTGCTTGTATGTAAAAACGTTAAAATGTTTGCAAATTTACTACAAAACAAATCAGACAAGATAGCAGACGGAATGAGATGCATCTTGTACGTATTTTCTAAGTTGTCACGCCTAAACGATAACAGACATTTTTTTATTATTTCGGCCGTTTCACTAAAATCAAATCATTTCAGACTTCGTGCAATATAGCCTTCAGGCTTCAAAGTCATTCCATTCCTTTTTTTCATGTCATCACAAGTCTAAAAAACCTGTTTAGAAAGGGAATTTTCTTTTTCATTATTTTGAAATTCAGACCCTGACTAGTTCATCTCCAGTAAAAAACTCGAACTTATGCATATTCTATGTGAACACATATCCCCAACAATGTGCCCACGTATGACAATTGCGTAACACAGTAGAGTTAAAACCTATTGCACATTCAGAAAAATGGTCCGCCTCTTTACAGACCGTCCCCAAGAAAGAGGGGGAGAGAGAGGACACAAGCGGAATAAATCAGATTAATTGAAAAGATATGTCTTTTCTCGCCTGTAAATTCCGGGGTGTCGGAGCATCCTTCAGAGGGCGTATGCGTTGCATAGTGGCCTCATTCATCCGGTGCGCTTCTCCTCCACCCGCCGCGCGTCCGGAACTAGCGTCAGCTGGTGGATGGAATCGCCCAAGGGAACGAAGTTAGAATGGTGCATCCGGATTCAGCTGCTGTTGCCTCCCGCTTGCTTCTTGCTACTTTCGGGAGCCTAGGGTTGCCTGCGCTGTTGATGATGATGAAAAACGAGCAAAACATATGTATCACAGCCCCAAACATCGATGCCCTCCTCATTCGGGCAGGCAGGCTTCCTCCGTCTAGGGTACGAGTATCAGTAATTGGTCATATTTAGCCGATCGTTCGAAAATCGTCTCCCGGCATATTCGAATGCAATCATTCGCTCGAGACCAACTTTTTGATAACATACAGAACGGAAAGCATGATGGCGATGGTCCATAACTGATCCTGCACCACAGTGGGGGATGAAGCCATCCGACTAGGGTAAACAGACACTGCATCATCCAATTTGAAAGGGGAAACTGCAAACTCACACGAGCCTGTAGAATGCGATTATCCCCTTACAAGAACGTGCCGCATGATGAGGACACATCGCGTACGTCACCGCGATGAGGTAAACTTTCGGTAAAAAGAATTATTTGGCACTTATTGAAAGCCTATCTACTCAAATTAATTCTGACTTGGAACACAAGGTATTAACCGTTCTACGTTGAAACATCGTACCAGTTTCCTAGGCATTTTTTCTAGCTTTCCTAATAATTCCGCACATATATATTCTGTAACATCAAAAAAACTATTCTAGAAATCACCTTAAGTGTCTATACAAACAAAACATTGTGTAATTTGATTCGGATAACTCACTCATCAATAACGCCACGCACGACTTCCGTTAGTAGCTACAACTTGACTCAGGAAATGCTTGAGAGACTCGATATTATTGATCCCAAACCCTCGGGAGGAGCTGACCCCGATTTGGGTGGATATGACTCTGAACCTGCTGCATGCGGCTATTAATTATCGACATGGAAATAATTGATAGACGGTGGAATTTCTAGGAAATAAATCTATCATGATTCTAGCAAGAGAAAGTTTTGTTGGAGTGATTAGAGATGGGAAATGATAGATAAATGATCGAAGCGCGTGAAAGTGAAAATGGTTTTTTATCCACTCTCACTCAGCGTAAATACCGGAAAGTTGTGCTTGATCAATCGACTAATCAATCACTACGTCAAAGCTGACTGAATGCGTTCAAACAATGATGGTTGTACTAGCTCCCGGGGTTTTTTTTAAATGTTAAAGTGCGCTCCAATGAACCAGTTAGATTCTTTCAGTTACTTTGTTGTCATTGTTGGTACAACAGTAATTCATTAGATTTTCATCGAGTTCTGAGAATTCAATTCAAGCAGATTCTTCATTCATTATGCATCCCTTCTAGGAACCCACATCGGCCACAGAAAATACACATTTATCAGAGTGAGGTGAATTTTCTTCAAGGGCAGACACATTCACACACATACCTAAAGTGTCACTTAAGGCTGATTTAGACGATGCCAGTCAGCGCTCTAGTTGAAGTATAGAGAACAGACACTCTGTTCAAGTTACTTTTACCAGTATCGAACAAGTAATTGGTCTCTAACTTGAACAGTGTCTGTTCTCTATTCACTGGATACTTCAACTAAAGGGTGTGTCACATCAAATTGCATCACGGAAAAAACGCTGTAGAAATTCGCCCAGTAGACCGATCCTTTTGAACATTTTAGACAGTAAAATAAAAACTATTAAACAACTTTTGGCATTTTCTTTTTATTCATACTTCGAGCCCAAGCCCGTATGCTCGCACCTTTCTCTTTACCTCGTCCATAAGGTTCTGTACAACGTCAGGTTGTAGTTTTTTTGAACAGAAATCCATTTTCTCTTGAAGTCCGCCTCCGATTTGACAACTTTTGGGTTCTTCCGGAAGGCCTGCTTCATAATCGCCCAATATTTCTCTATTGGACGAAGCTCCGGCGCGTTGGGCGGGTTCATTTCCTTTGGCACGAAGGTGACCCCGTTGGCTTCGTACCACTCCAACACGTCCTTTGAATAGTGGCACGAAGCGAGATCCGGCCAGAAGATGGTCGGGCCCTCGTGCTGCTTCAATAGTGGTAGTAAGCGCTTCTGTAGGCACTCCTTAAGGTAAACCTGCCCGTTTACCGTGCCGGTCATCACGAAGGGGGCGCTCCGCTTTCCGCAAGAGCAGATCGCTTGCCACACCATGTACTTTTTGGCAAACTTGGATAGTTTCTGCTTGCGAATCTCCTCCGGAACGCTGAATTTGTCCTCTGCGGAGAAGAACAACAGGCCCGGCAGCTGACGAAAGTCCGCTTTGACGTAGGTTTCGTCGTCCATTACCAGGCAATGCGGCTTCGTCAGAATTTCGGTGCACAGCTTCCGGGCTCGCGTCTTCCCCATCATGTTTTGCCTTTCGTCGCGGTTAAGAGCCTTCTGAACCTTGTATGTACGCAGGCCCTCCCGCTGCTTGGTCCGCTGGACGAATGAACTTGACAAATTCAGCTTATTGGCGACATCCCGGATCGAACTTCTCGGATCACGTCTAAACTGCTTAACTACGCGCTTGTGATCTTTTTCACTGACGGAGCATCCATTTTTGCCGTTCTTCACCTTCCGGTCGATGGTTAGGTTCTCGAAGTATCGTTTTAGTACTCTGCTGGATTGGACGTGGATTGGACGATTCCCAGCATCTTACCGATGTCCCGATGTGACAACTCCGGATTCTCGAAATGAGTACACAGGATTAATTCACGACGCTCTTTTTCGTTAGACGACATTTTTCTAAATTTACGAAAAATTGACAGTGAAGCATTGCCAACGTGATCTATACACTCCTATCTGATTATAAGCGAAACCTGAAGATATAATTCCTAAAAATTAAATTTCTACAGCGTTTTTTTCCGTGATGACACACCCTTTAGAGCGCTGACTGGCATCGTCTAAATCAGCCTTTATTGTCGACGTTTTGTGGAGCCAGCCGTTTTTATGTAACGCATGGGTGGATATACTGAATTTATCATCGATTCTAATTTACTACTTCTAAGAAGTTGGACATAGATGAACAATCAAAGAAAAATACACTTCATCCTCACTTACTTTTCTGAGGTCACGCTCTGGTACATTTAAAGTAGGGGAACTGGGGGGAATGAGGTCACTCTAAGGAACATGACCATTTCCTGTGTCCAAACACCACTAAAATTTCCGTTTTTCGAAGAATATTGTAGCTCAACTTATGGTAGTTTAAGATAGCAAGCCATTATGAAAATTTAAAATAGTACTTTTTTCATTATTTGAAAAAAGTTGAAAAATCGTTGAATATTTTTAGTGAAGAGGTAACGTGGTCACTCGCACATATCACTCTAGAAGGGATAGATTTATGCGTGTTTTCTTGTCCAAATTTATTTAAATCATTAAATCATGAGCCAGGATTATTCACCTAGAATCGTAATTGAATTTTTTTTCATACGTATAAAAACGTAGTAAGAAACACATAACGTTTTTCATAATGAGGCTTGATTTCCGTTGGGGTGGCATTTTTTTCCTGGACCAAAATCATAAAGGGACCCCTTTAGAAGCAGAAGCTGATAAGGTATATCAGCTTTTGAAAACAGAACATTGTCAGTAGTAATGCTCCGCTTATTTATATTTTGACATGCAACAGCTCCACTGAAGTACAAGGTGACTCAAAAGTCATTAAATTATTCAAACATAAGGTGACTATCAATACGTTATACATTAGTTATACTAACAAACTAGCAGGTGACCATTTTACCCCCACTTGAATTGGATTGGCATAAGTGAGGACATGTTCTCCTATGTGTACAGGGTCTTTCAGATTAAACGCTCACGCAAAAAAAATCGAATAACTCCTTATAATTTTTTTTTTCGCTCTGTCTATGGTAACACTGCATTCCCCACTCCGGAACGATAATATTCGGCTACTCGGTCAGTCTGATCGGATGGTGTTTAGTGTCAAGATGTACAATTTACAAGAACATTTATTTTCAGTGAAATCGTAATCGTAACCGAAACCCTCATGAAACTTTGTCCTCTTATGGTAAGAATTTCAACGTTTCTCGTCGTCGATTACTTTCTCTGGGGGTACGTGAAAGACCGTTGCTATGTTAATAAGCCACAAAATTTGGAGGAACTTAAATAATGAATAACTCGGATTTTCAACAGCATCGAAGTCGTAATGTTAGAGTAGTACATGTAGAATTTTGTTCACCGTTTAAAACGGGTTATCGAGAAAACGGGTAGTTACATCGAAAATATCCAAAAATAAGCTTTATTTTCGTTATTTTTTAAATGAAAATCGGTTCACTTTTGTAGAAGGCATTAAAATTTGTTGCGTGAGCGTTTAATCTGAAAGACTCTTTATGTGGATACATTTGGTAAATTCAGTTCCTTCATAATTTAAGGTGAAGGTGGAAGGAAGCCATTGTAGTAGTAAAGGTAAAACCGCGTGTAAAAATGGGGTAATAGTGTTTGGGAGAGAAGAGCTTAGCACGCGCAAATAGGTTAATTCACTTATCAGACTGTGTGGCGCTTATTGACACGAGTTTTTGAATACATTTGAAAGAAATAACAATGCAATACTAAAGTAAAATGTATGAACGATATATTCCGATGAACAATTGCAAATATAAATATACATAGAAGGTGTATTTGCATATGAAGTAAAATTCAAATTTATAACACATTCCAATTGGGGCTCTTTTGGTATTAACAAGTTCTTCCGCATAGTAATTCGATGTTGTTAATTCCTTAATATTTTCCTTCGTTGATCGTATTGTTTTCACATATTCACGTTGGAGAGCCTTAATCCTTCTCTTCGTTGGCCGAGGAATTTTGATTGAATGTAATACTTTTCCGTTTACTGTTTTTGAAAGCATAGGCAGCCGTGGCAGTGTTCCGAGCTCTGCAATACAATTTTCTTAACCAATGTTAAAGTTGCTAAAACTTACATTATCGACCCATTAAACGTAAACAGAATAATTGTATTGATATCAACACAATTTTATCCAATTGATTTTCATGACATGAAACGCTATGACTCAGGAATAACATTTTATTGAGTGGTTTTTATAGCTGTTTCGATGATGTTGTCTGGCATCAGTATCGAATAAATAACGATGCTTTCATCAATACAAACAAAACCATTGCCGAAAATTGATAAATGAAAATTAACTTTCAGAGCACTAGCTCGAGTTTTAGGACGTTTTTCACTATACAGAGCGACCGCAGATAAAAATTCAATATCTTGAGAGTAATCGATTAGAGTTTGGTTGATATTACATGATGGGAAGTGTGCGAAAACGATCATTTTATTCAAACTGTTTCGCAAAATTATTGATTTCCTGGCGAGGGGAGTGGGAGAGAAATGAAGGAAATGAGCGCCATTGTGGCAGGCATTTGTGGCTAGCTTCCACCTTCACCTTAACATCTCATCCTTGTTTCGAATTTCAAAATATTAAATTTGTCATCAGACAAATCTTCAACCATAGTATCTACCAGTACTTTGATAGATAATTTATGGACATCGATAGTAATGTTCATATCTCGAGCGTACTCGCGAGTAAATTTCACATTTTTAATATACAGGGTTTTCCAACTTTAAATTCCGAAAGTAAATTGAAATAAAACACACTTAGAATTCGAATTTCGATGAAACTTTTATTTCAAATTAAAGTTTGGTTTATGCCATTATGTGTGAAATACAACATCATTCAAATGTCCACCTAGGACTTCCTCGCACACCTTGATCCGGAACAGGTAATTTTCGATGACTTGTCGGCACATATGGGGCGGTATCTCGGTCATAACTTCACGAATGTTGTCTTTCAAATGTTCAAGAGTTTGTGGAGAGTGGGCATAGACACGGTCTTTCGCATAACCCCACAAAAAAAGTCTAGCGGGTTCAAATCGCATGATCTGGGCGACCAATTGGCATCACCAAAACGCGAGATTATGCGTCCCTCAAATTTCGTTCGCAATATGGCCATGTTCGATCGTGTTGTGTGGCACGTGGCGCCGTCCTGCTGAAACCACATGTCATCCGTATCCATATCTTCAATTTGTGGCAAAAAAAATCGGTTAACATGCGGCCATAGCGCTCACCATTCACAGTTACCGTCTCGCCGTCCTCATTTTCAAAGAAATACGGCCCGATGACTCCACCAGACCATAATGCACACCAAACAGTGACTTTTGGCGGATGCAATGGCCTCCCAACAATCACGTGTGAATTTTCTGAGCCCCATATACGGAACTTTTGGGTGTTCACATAGCCACCGAGCTCGAAATGTGCCTCATCGCTGAAGAAAATTTGATGCGAAAAGTCAGCATTTTGCTGCTGTTGTTCGTTCACCCAAACGACGTATGCCCGACGCATTCCATGGTCACCACGCTCTAATGTTTGTACCAGTTGGACTTTATATGGATGTAGGTGCAAGTCCAAATGCAAAATTCGCCACAATGATGTGTTTGACAAGCCCAATTGCTGAGCACGCCGTGGAATCGAAACATTCGGGTCATCCTCCACACTGGCAGCAACAGCAGCAATATTTTCGGCCGAACGCACATTACGATGATGCACAGGTTTCACAATATCCGCTACGGTCCAGTTTGTTCGAATTTACGCACTACATTAGCGATTGTGTGCTCTGTAGGCCGTCCATGACGACCAAAATCCGTCCGTAATGCTCGAAATACATTTGCCGGTTTTTCATCATTTTTATAGTATAATTTAACAAAATTAACACGTTGTGCGATGCTAAAACGATCCATATTGTAAAATGGCATTCATTCAACTAACGATATGACGCTTTGGTTGACAACTATGTCAAACGGTTTTCAGCGCAGGGCTGTATACTTTCGGAAGCCCGAAATGGAAAACCCTGTACACCATGTCCACAAGATCGCGAACAACAATGAATTCGAAATCTGTTTTATCGTCATTCACACAAATGCGAGTTTGTTCGCATTTGATTCGCGAGCAAAACGAGCAGTAGATTGCTCACGAAATTCGACTCGCGAACATAGAGAAGAGTAGATTTTAGAGTAGGAATATGGAATTTTCTCCATATTCCTAAACGACCTCCCTGGTTTCGAGATGTGTTATGTGAAAAATCCTCAGCTTTCCAGAAAATATATAAAAAAATAGCGCCTTTGGTCCCGAAACCACGAAAACTTTAAAAAAAACAAATACAATCAATAATAACGGAAAAATAATCCAATTTTCCGCAACTGTAGTATTTTTCCAAAAAATATCAGCTAATTGATAATAATTTTTTTTTAAAGTCATTTTTGGGAAAAAAAAAGCGAAAAATGATTTTTTGACCATCGGGAAACTTTGAAAAATCATAACTCAAAAACGTAGCTTTTTTCAAATAAAAACAATAATTATATCAATAAGTTAATCAATTATTATTATTATTATTATTATTAAAGTTAACGTCGCAAATGTCCCGGGCTTCTTCAGAGGCTTTTTGACTTCGATGAAAAACGGAAAGAGCAGGTGTCGAAAATGTTGATTTTCCTCCTGGATATTCCATATTCAAACCTCAGAATTAATAAAAAAAAATAACTCAAAATTACAATTAACATAGTTTTGTAGAGCAGAAAGAGTTCTATCCAATGAATACTTACCCTTTGCCAAACAGCAAACAAATCGTTGTAAAATAAAAGAAATATAAAAACGCGATGGAGCAATCCCACGCCATATCAGGAAGCTACACAAAATCACAATTTTCATTATCATATTACCAATCTAAATTACGACTGATTTTCTAAAAGGGCTTATTCTAAATCATTGATCTTTCTTTGGAAAAATCGTAACTCAAAATCCAAATGTCTGATTGAAATATGATGTTTGACAAAGTTTTTAGAAAATCAATTATCTATATAGTGAAAATGACATTTTGAATACACTGTTCGGCGTTCGGCGGTCAACGATTCGTAGTTACATCGTACTTCAAAAAGTTGGACGCTGCGCACTTCGCGCTCGGAATAGAAAAACTCGTGCCACGCTATGAAAAATGCCTCGAATGTTACGGCGATTATGTAGAAATAGAAAATAAAACGTAGAATACGAAAATCACCTTGTTTTTTGTCCTAAATTTATTTTTCCGCGATTTCTGAGGGGCTGAAAGTTATTTTTTGAACGACCCTCGTATTCCCTACCTTGTTATTGAAGCCCTCCTCCAGTATTCCATGCAGGAGGGTCAACGCTGTAAGATACAGCCATCATCATTCTCCGGCAACATTAAACTCTTTCGGCATAAGTGTTAGACTGTTATTTTAGCTCCGATGCACGCTCACGGGATCGGCGTTTAAAGTGCATATCCATAAGCATAAAAATGCTCATCGATCACTTATTTTTAAAACACGCTAAGTGTTTACCAGAGAGCTTGTTTCCCTGGATTTTTGTTACTTTTCGAAATTTTGCCTGAGGGGTCTCTTATGGGCTAAGCCCCTAGACTTCAGCAAATCCCGACTAGGGCAGCCACTAACCCCTGCAGAATTCGACGGCTCCAGAATGGTCCGTCCGAGTGAAGCAAGTGGTCTGCCTTTCGGTTCGGGATTTGCTCTTTATACTTACCAGTGTTTTCGAACTCCTTCTGGCGTTGCGGATGTTGAATCGGCTGGTTGGGTTCGGCTGGCTGGACACGGCTGATTTGATCCTGATGGTTAACTTGATTTTGAGAGATAAATACGTCCTGGTTTGCTTCCGAAATTGATCTTTTTTTAAAATTTCTATCATGAACCTTTTGGTTTTCTTAACTAAATTGAACTAACTTATTGAGTAAGAATCCAAACTATATATACACGAATTCCAACTCTAGATTAAAATACCCTATCTATATTTTCCTGTTCTTATCCGCCACTACGCCACCTGCGTGGGATCCTAAATAAACATTTTTATTTCTTCGCCCTATTCCTTCTCTGTCCATCGCGCCCATTCCTTGAGCGATAAAGGGCGAGACCTAAACAACAAATTTTATTCACCTCTCGAGTGGCCCATACAGCGCTCTCGCCTTGGGTCTTATCAAAACATGCTTCCCACGAAAATGGTTAATGTGGTAAATATCTAGCTAATTGTCGGCAATAAATATTTACAAATATTTTAACGCAGAAAATTACTATAAACTACTTCGCAGCTTTGAGGTGGAACCTTCTCGGTTCGATATTCAAAGCGCATTGAATGTAAATCTGCCTATCCTGTGTTGAATGATAGAGACTTTAAACTTCTGCAGTTCATTCGCCTCTAACCCTGAAAAGGGCCCTTGCGGATAAACTAAATCCAAACTCTTCCTCCACCTGTCTTGAAAAAGACAATTAATTCCCACTCGGCTGAAATCCACAAATGTTACCTTCTTTTATACCAACTAAATGTGCGATGTTAGCCAATAGGTGGAGCTTGCGATGCAAATATTTGGCTCGTCGGTGAACGAGCTGCAAGGAGAATGTGTGGCGCATGCGTTCGTTGCATGCACCGATAATGTTATTCCAAAGCGGTCGAATCGGGTGCGAACAAGTACACATTCACTGAGAGCACATATTTCCGTTGCAGCTTATTTGGATAATCAAAGATGATGATGTGTTGATTTACGCAGGTATTAGAACCAGAAATTAAACACCACAAAACAAAAACAACATTCGGAACCGAATTTTCGGTTTTCAGAAACATGTGACATAAGCGCGGCAAGATGTGATAAATTGTAATGGAGAGCTCAAATCGATTGACGGAAAAACTTATAAATCCATCATGAAATGACTGAGTAATAAGCGTTTGAAATTGGACAATTTTCACGATGCGATCGATTTTCATTTTTCAATTTGCACCCCCTGAAATACGTAATCCTTCGTCAGAACCGGCTCGTGTATAACTGGTTGCTACATTTTTCGTACACAGGAATAAAAAAAGATAGTAAACTCGAAGCTACGTTACTCATGAATAACACGTGCGTCTCATTTATTTGTAATAATGAATCATTTCGTTTACTTTATTTATTTTGTTTATATTTTATTCATTTTATTTTATTTCTTTTTGAAATGCCATGACACTTCTTGACTAGGCGATCCAGAACATTTCACCTGGATTTCCAAATGACAAAGAGGGTGCAAGCTGTGTGGAATGCACGAACTGATTGGTCCTGTCCAAAAAATTGTAGGACAATCGCTCAGGTGCTAAGGACGACCGACTTTTGAATGTCGGCCAATACCTTCTCCATGTTCAACACCTTCAGCACCCCAAGCATCTTTGGGATAATTTCTGTTCCAGAGAGAACAACTGAAACCAGTCTTGGCACCTCTTCTCGGTGACTTTTGTCGTATACCATAATTAATATCTGGAAGAGTGTGATGGATCGAGAGGTCGGTCACAGATCGAGAATAGAACGATCACAGTACAGCTTAAAACGGAAATGTTTTTGGTAGTGTCACTTACTCCAGTGTCGACTGAGAATGGTGCGTTCCGGCCTCTCTATAAGCTTTCCTCGTTCTCTAGGTCAGAATTGCTCCATTTGCCTACTCCCGAACTGACGATCTGCAAGGGAGCCGCAAATGTGTTGATGGCGCGTACCTTGTAACCTCCGGATTCGGTGAGCTGTTCTATTCGTACACCCAAAATTGATTTTTAGCTCATGTTTTGTCATCCCGATTTATGACATTAAATGAGACATAACATAACAGAAAATGTCATGACTCACACATAAAGGGTGTGTCACATCAAATTGCATCACGGAAAAAACGCTGTAGAAATTTAATTTTTAGGAATTATATCTTCAGCTTTCGCTTATAATCAGATAAGAGTGTATAGATCACGTTGGCCATGCTTCACTGTCAATTTTTCGTAAATTTGGAAAAATGTCGTCGAACGAAAAAGAGCGTCGTGAATTAATCCTGCGCACTCATTTCGAGAATCCGGAGTTGTCACATCGGTAAGATGCTGGGAATCGTCCAATCCACAGTCAGCAGAGTACTAAAACGATACTTCGAGAACCTAACCATCGACCGGAAGGTGAAGAACGGCAAAAATGGATGCTCCGTCAGTGAAAAAGATCACAAGCGCGTAGTTAAGCAGTTTAGACGTGATCCGAGAAGTTCGGTCCGGGATGTCGCCAATAAGCTGAATTTGTCAAGTTCATTCGTCCAGCGGACCAAGCAGCGGGAGGGCCTGCGTACATACAAGGTTCAGAAGGCTCCTAACCGCAACGAAAGGCAAAACATGGTGGGGAAGACGCGAGCCCGGAAGCTGTGCACCGAAATGCTGACGAAGCCGTATTGCCTGGTAATGGACGACGAAACCTACGTCAAAGCGGACTTTCGTCAGCTGCCGGGCCTGTTGTTCTTCTCCGCAGAGGACAAATTCAGCGTTCCGGAGGAGATTCGCAAGCAGAAACTATCCAAGTTTGCCAAAAAGTACATGGTGTGGCAAGCGATCTGCTCTTGCGGAAAGCGGAGCGCCACCTTCGTGATGACCGGCACGGTAAACGGGCAGGTTTACCTTAACGAGTGCCTACAGAAGCGCTTACTACCACTAATGAAGCAGCACGAGGGCCCGACCATCTTCTGGCCGGATCTCGCTTCGTGCCACTATTCAAAGGACGTGTTGGAGTGGTACGAAGCCAACGGGGTCACCTTCGTGCCAAAGGAAATGAACCCGCCCAACGCGCCGGAGCTTCGCCCAATAGAGAAATATTGGGTGATTATGAAGCAGGCCCTCCGAAAGAACCCAAAAGTTGACAAATCGGAGGCGGACTCCAAGAGAAAATGGATTTCTGTTCAAAAAAAACTACAACCTGACGTTGTACAGAACCTTATCGACGGGGTAAAGAGGAAGGTGCGAGCATACGGGCTTGGGCTCGAAGTATGAATAAAAAGAAAATGCCAAAAGAAATAAAAATGTTTGTTTTTATTTTACTGTCTAAAATTTTCAAAAGGATCGGTCTACTGGGCGAATTTCTACAGCGTTTTTTCCGAGATGCAATTTGATGTGACACACCCTTTACTGGTAAGCATTTGTGTAATATACATGGCAATATAAGATTCGGGGGCACCGTCACCTTACCTTATCTTATAACTTATAACACAGTTTCTCTTGAGCGTCCTACTGAGGGGACTCTGAAGCGGGTTGAAAGAGTCGCCTTGGAATAACCCCCTCTTAATCCGCTGCGTTCTAGACTGCAGCACATTTTCCCCATCACTGAGGTACAATTTTGTAGAGCTCCAATACCCTAAATCAGATAATGTAATGAACTTGGTCTTCAAAATAGTTAATTCTATACATGGAACGCCGGTTCAGAACACTCGAATACTAGAGTATTGTGAATCAGATTTCGGAGAATTATTACTACACGCCGAGCTTAGGTGGCTGAGCCATCCCAATTTTCTATAAAAATTCTTGGATCATTCGTTAGAATGAAATAATTTAGGAAAACTGTCAATGAGTTATGCTCCCATTTGAATTATTATAGGTGGGTACAAGAACTTGCTTTTCCTTTTGACATCATACACTGCGTTTCACAACTATAGAATCACTCCATTTTTCCAGAGTTTCCAGAGATATATAAGAAGTTGGTTGAATTGAAGTATATAGGTCAGAATATAATAACTATCTTCATTTATAAGACTGGTCATTTGAACTTTATTGTTGTGTTCAGGCGCGAAACATTCAAAAAACTAAAATTCCAGTGTTCCATAACTATAGAACCAGATGGAAAAACTCTCACTCCTTTACAAAATTAACGCCAGTTTCACATGAATTCAATAATTTTCTAATTCGTGGGTCATCTTTAGTTCTCAACCAGTTCAAATAACCCATTTGGGGTGGTTTCGACCAAGCTGCGCCATGTTGTATTGAGTATTTCGTTCTACGCAGAGGATACCGCTCGTATAAGCTCTTCAAAACACGCATACTACTTTTAAGCTGCATCTACTATTCGTACGATCACTCCTCATAAGTTCTTGACAGGGTTTCGAATGGGTAAATAAGCTTACCAGAATCTGAAGCCACTATTCATTAAACCATGCCATGACCTTTCGGATTTTATGAATTGATGCCAAATTACCCAATTATACCATTGTTTTTTATGCGAAAATAGCAGTAAATGATTCTAAAATAATTCGTGACACTTCTAATTGTTCATTCGTGTTTATGGTAAGTTATCTAAACCAGGCCTTTTTGAGAAATTTCTCCCCAAACCTTACAAATCCCATCTTCAAAGCTGCGGGTTCAAAAACTTATGTGGAAAATAATCCCATGGATTCACTCTGTTAAGAGAACCTCTCTGTTAAAAATAAATTCAACTTGAATAGAATTTCTCCATACTGGAAGGACTTGCGTAACGTGTCATGTAGTTTTTAAATTCGTGACTTTGTATACGGCAGTTTGATGGTTTGAGGAAAATGGTTTCAAAAAGGCCTGGTTCAGATAGCTTTTCATCAACATGAATGCAAAGTCAAAAGTACATTGAAGTACTTAGGAACCATTTACTTCTGTTTTTGCATCAAAAACACCGTGATAATTGGGTAATTTGGTATCAATTCATAAAATTCGGAGAGTCGTGGCAGAGTTTAATAAATAGGGGCTTCAGATTCTGGACTCGTCAGCTTGTTTGCCAGATCAAAACCCTATCAAGAACTTATGAGGAGTGGTCTTACGAATAGTAGATGCAGTTTACAAGCAGTATGAGTCATTTGAAGAGCTTAAACGAGCGTAGAACGATATACACACTAAAACATGGCGCAGCTTGGTCGAAAACACCCCGAATGAGTTGTTTGAACTGATTGAGAACTAAAGATGACTTGCGAATTAAAAACTAATTGTAATTCGTGTGAAATTCACGTTAGTTTTTTCACGTTTTTTTTTTTTTTTTTTTATTGATATGTTCGAACTAGATTGGATACCGCATCACTAAAATTTCAGTCTATAACTCAGTAAATAATGGCATTTTTGAAAACTCCTTTCTTGGGTATATTCTTGAATGCCTACACTCTAGAAATATGAAGAAAAAAAATGTTTTTTTTAAATTTCTCAACTAGAATACTGCCTTAAATAATTTGATTCTGATCGGTAAGAACACATCTCATCGATCAATTGCATTTTTGCCCACACGATTATTTTCCATTAAAAATTCACCATTCGCTTTCCGCAGAAATATGCGCAATCATTCAGGGAAGATTTCATCCAACGAGCATTAGTGCTAGTGCCACTTTATATGTATTGCGAATGTGCTTGCAAATCGCACAATGCGCTACCATTCCACCCACCAGTCACCCACGCTTGAAACTGCAGGGCAGACGAAGATGGTGAACGCAGCATGATTTAGAGAATCTTTATCTGGTTTATTTTATTTTACATGGAATCATTACGAATGCTTAACATCCAACAACTACTTTTCTTCGTTTTTTTTTTCTTCTTTCATTTAATTTTATGTTTGCTGCCTTCGTTCTCCGCCACTCTTGTTGACTAGTGACGAAAGTGGCACAATGAACTAAGATTTTCTCCGGCTGCAATTGCCGTAGCACAGTCGGCGGCAGAAGGATATAGGTTTCGCTAGTCCCATCTCTCAAATTAGATTTGTCGAAATGAATTCGTTATTCAACGTTAAACTCAATTTTCCCTGGCAGATAGTTTCACCTAGATATCATTCTGGCGAACTGGGCGAACGAATCGTCTTGGGTGGTGGATTTTAAGTGAAGACAGACAGTACACGAAATGAAGACGTATATGGGGATACAAAGACAAGTTTCTACTATGAGGAGTCTTTAACTGTTACGCTGGAAGTTACACTATAAAGCATCTGTTGCATGCGAACCAAAACCTTGCGCCTTTCATCTTTATAATCCGCCATTATTTATGATTCATGGAAAGCCATGTTTCGCTGGAAAGTTTTGGTTAAAAACTACTTTCGTTTTCTGCAATAGAATATGTTATATTTCTATTTCAACCATTTTATCCCATGCTAGCTGGCCCGGCAAGCTTCTTGGGTATATTCCTGCCCAAAATTTATTTTTATTGTCAATACCTTCAAACAATTATGTTTTCTTACTCAGCGCACGTTCATGGTGCCAATCGCAGAACTGTTCATTGATTGATCTTCTAATCCACCCTTTGAAATTACCTTTTTACCTATAAAATTTCAAGTACTTCTACCAAAACTCGTCATTATAATAGCAGATTATTTTCAAACAAAATCCACGTTCATGATGTTTTAAATCACTTGCAAATAAGATGTTTCACCGTAACATGGAATAAATGTTTGATACAGAAAATATGATAGAATAAAGACAGCCCTAAATCGGAAAATTCCTTTCTCGAGTTTTACTCTTACATTTGGCGATCTATTTTTATTTATATAGATAGAACAAGATATAGAAATCCATTTCCATTTCCAAACAAAGATCAATTTCATTAACGCAAACATCATGTGGACTAACAACGCTTGTCACTATGTAATTGTATTTAAAACATACACATTAAAACCAAGTTGCCTGGAGGAAATCGACATTGCGAATACATGAAAGTAGGGGGAGCTTTTGTTCTCACCGAAATATGTTCTCTAACAGATATCATCTAAACCAGGGTTTCTCAAAGTGGTCGATATCGACCCCTTGGGGTCGATTTCGGTTTCCCAGGGGTCGACAGAAACGAAAATTGATTTTGGAGGTCGACAGGGTCTGAATATCGACCTCTATAAAATGACACGAATTCTTATTTGAAATATTCAAGATGCTCCAAAAAAATTTTTAATTTTGCGACTTGGTCCGCTCTGACTTAACACCGCCCATTTGATCCCGTAAAATTTTCTGAAAAAATTTGTATATCTGATTTTTAGCAAAAAAAAATCTGTATCAAAAAACTAACGGAAAAAATGGAAAGAAAGGTTTATTTTCATTTTGAATTTATTGCTCTTATTTATGGTTTGCTTAAGTCGTATCAATACAACAACAAAAAATCATTAAAAAGGTTTCTCATAAAAAATTGTATGATATTTATACATGGTTTTGTTGAACTTTGCTTTTCTTAAATTTTCCGTCAATTTCATCCTTGACGCTCCTCCTTGAGCCGATACATAGTTCTTTGCCTTCAAAATAGAGTTCATCATTGTGCAAGCCAATCGATTTCAGAACTTTGTTTTGTTGGCACTGTGAAGCGAGAATATTCACTCAACGCATGCTGATGAATGTGGAATGATCAAAAAGTATCCCAAAAACATTCTTAGCAGGAATGGAGAAGTGAGGTAACATTTCATATACATTTTTACAAATCAAGGTACATATGTTCATGACTCAACGATAAAAAACAAAGTTTATTAGTAAGATGGAAGACAGAGATAATGAACTGTGATTAATAACGTTTGAATTTGTATTTGAAAAAATGTCTTTAAATTCTGTTTCTTTGCAGAAAATCTGTAATTCTGTACATATAGATTCTGTATCTGACATTTGGCGTAAAATCTGTAAAATACAGAGTATTCTGTATATGTGGCAACCCTGAGAATGACTTACATCCTATAGCGAATTCGTTTTTGTTCAGTTTCAACCCAAGTGCCACACTAACTGCTGTCAAAACGTTTTTTTATTCCCTCAGTTTCCACCTAGTTTCGCACTAGGTTCAACCCGAGTGCTGTTAGTTTCGCACTGAGATGTTTCACGGCTGAACTGTCAAGTTCAAATCAGTACCACATCATGGAATGAGCCAAGGTGATAATGCAAGAAATGTTGATTGCCATCAGCACAGATGAGGCAGGAGTACAACTAAGGTTGTCATATGTTCTAGTTATAACGAAACATTGAAAAACAATATCCTGCGATGTGAGACATTGCTGAAAATTATCTTCTCGTTTAACACAATCATCCTTTGACGAAAAAGGCTTCATTATGGTTACAAACAACGCGAAACCGTAGGAACCATTTGAAAATCAAAGAACGCGGAGATTTAAAGCTTTAACTAACCAATATTGAACCGCATTTTGATATTTTGCTATTTTTGGATAGATTGGTTTACGATTTGGATGTTTTATAGTTTGTGAGTAATTTGTATTCATAATTATTTATTACACTTGATATTTACTAAATTTTATCTCAATTTATTTTGTTGAATATGATTGAGATTTTTTTTTCTGTATTATAGTGATTTTCAACACTTCTGGCTGATTTGTGTAATGTGTAATGTAATGTGTAATGTGTCCATTTTTTGGAAGAATGTTGAGAGTGTGAATTGAACTCGTGACCTTTTGCCTGAGAGGTGCAGATGTTACCACTACGCCAGATCGCCTTCGTGAAAAATTATGTCATGTTTATTCATTTAACGAACTGCAATGTTTCCAAATTGATTATTCAGTAAGAAAAAAAAACTAAAGATAGGATTTTCAAAGAAATTTGGCTGTGGGGGTCTAAGGTATGACTTAATTCTGGAAAAGGGGTCTCTTGCTCAAAACAGTTTGAGAACCCCTGATCTAAACCAAGGTGCCCGAGGGAAATCGGCATTGCAAATATATCCAAATCGGGGGCATTTTTAAATTGCAAGTAAGGTGATACGATTGATACTAGCAAATAAAATTTAAATTTGGAACTTTAAAGTTGTTTGCTTCGTGAAATTTCATATCAATGACCGATCGTGTATTGTGAAAAATTTAGCACAAATGTAAGTGTAAAATTGTATATGGTTGCAGTTGTGTTAAAATGACTTGGAATATGAAATGATATGATATTACATTGGTGAGTTTTTTTTCTCTTCATTTCATCCAGGAGACATCTCGTTTAGGATCACAGAGGGCGGTTTTCATCATATCTCGTTCCACTTCGGTATCTTTTATCTGATACACATCATCCAACGACTGTTTACCATCCTTCTGTCATCATCACACTGGTGGAGTGAACAAACAATACCCAAAAACCAAACAAAACGGCTCTTTTCAGGGCCACCAAATCATTATTAAATAGTTTAACGATATAATTCCTCAAATATATCCAAAATCAACAGATAGCCTAACGGAATCCTACGTCAACTGTGCGGTCGTGTCTCGGACACAACTCTCCTGTAACTTTTTCGTTTATTTCACGGCATCCTCAAAAGCTTCGTGATAAAAATTTGGAAAAAAAACACTGAATGTGCATCTTACTACGGTGTATCAAGAAAAACTATCAGAAATTTTTTTTATCAAAAATTTAAGTACTAAAAAAATATTGAAATTTAGAAAAAAAATTTAGGGATTTAGAGATTCAGTACTACTCTCATTCATATTTAAATGTGTTTCTACGGCTTTTCTAGATATGTGTGATTTCTCTCAGTGTTGCGCGGTACAAAAAATATATTTTTTTTAATTTTTCAACGGGTCCGGCTGGGTAAGGGAGTAAAAAGTTCCCCCAAACCAAATCACCAGCTGTATGGAAATAATTTTATAGGGTACTAAATAAAACATTTTGGCAGTAGTACCATATATTTTAGTCCTTATATGATACACCATAGAATCATTGATGCACCTTTTCGTGTTTTTCACGCCATTCTCAATAGTTTTGAGACAAAAATATGGAAAAAAAATACTGTAAGTACATCTTACTAAGGTGTATCAATAAATATCTTCAAACTATTATTTCATCAAAAATGTAATAATAAAAAAAAATTAAATACGCGGCACAAAAATTTTTTATATATTTTCTGGCATTTCGCAATAATGAAAACAAAAATGACCGTGAGACTCTAATTTTTATTTAAATGCGTTCGTATGTGTCTTTTTTTACATGTAGTGCAATTTTTTCCTGAATTTTTAAGAGCATTGCTAGACACAAACATAATTTTCTTCATCGTCTGCATTATTATTTTCATTTTCTTGAAATCGATTATTTTATTGTATTCGTGGTTTCCAATTATAAGATACAAATTGAAAAAAAAAATAATAAGGATTTTTTTTAAGTGTTCTTCGCATTAATTCGAATGATCTTTCCACAAGGACTTTATTCTTTCTCACAGAGCTCGATCGTACTGCTGACTCCTATGAATTTGGTAAATCATCTAAATCCAATGTAAAGATAATCTCATAGATTTTAAGATATGAGAAAAATATCTTTGTATAGCGCAATGCTCTAAATATACCGACAAAATTTAGACACATAAAAACCAAAATTTGAATAAATATCAGAGCAGTACTGGGCCTCTAAATTCAAAATAAATTAAAAATGCTTAAAGGCCAAAAATTTAAATAAAAAATAGAGCAAAAGTGGGTCTCAAAGTAATATTTGTTTTTCAAAATTTCGAAATGCCTGAAAACATATATTTTTTTGTACCGCGAAAAACACCCTAAAAATTCTGAAAAAAACACATATACCTAAAATAGACGTAGGAAGAAATTTGAATACAAACTAGAGTTGTAATGAATCTCAGAATAAAAAAAATAAAATTTAATCTAAAATTTAAATAAAAATTAATTTAATTTTTTTTTAATATTTGATTTTTTATGAAGAAATTGTTTAAAAATATTGATCGATACACCTTAGTAAAGTGTACTTTCAGTATTTTTTTTACATATTTTTGTCTCAAAGCTATTGAGAATGGCGTGAAAAAAACGTAAAGGTGCATTTTTCACCACAGATCCTATGGTGTACCATATAAGGACTCAAATATAGGGCACTACTGCCAAAATGTTTCATTTTGTACCCTATACAATATTTTTCATACAGCTGGTGATTTGGCTTGGGGGCACTTTTTACTCCCTTACCCGGTCAAGCCCTTTGTGTTTCATTTGTATGATTTGATTTTAACATTGAACTTTTTGGAAAACACAGAGTGCGTCATACAACTATCTTTTACAGATCTTTTACTATTTTTTTATCTCTATTATTTATGTAAATGAAACCGAATTCACATATTATTAGTCAGCTATTCCATGCCAAACCGATATAGCGGTTCTCAGATTTTCATGAAAAATGATAGTTTTGCTCCTACTGCAAAATATTGGGCACGATTTTTTTTATTTTTTAATTAGGGTGGCCATTTCCATTTTTGGGTGGTCCGAAAAATCAATTCTTCCCCTTTTTCCAAAAATATCTTTTCTTTTAATTCACAACTTTTTACCTACGAGGCCGATTCAGATGACCGACATATCAAACTAAAGCCAATTAGCTAGTCATTCATGAAAGCTATTTTAGCTATGTTTCGGGACCAAGGACGCTATATTTTTTTCTGAAAGCTGAAAGTTGTTTGCATAACATATCCAAAAATAAGAGAGGCGTTTTTTCGTTTTCAGAGTTGATTTTTCGAAGTTTCCAACTTTTGAACTACTGGACTGATTCAGATGATCGATATATCAAATTGAAGCCAATGAGCTAGTACTTCTTTGAAAAAAATATTCATTTTTTTAAATATCACAATATCATTGAATAAATTTATACTTTTTTAATATATAATATCACAAAAACATTTGATTCAACTCGCATAAATCTAGTCTAGTCGCTTGAGAATATTGAACGAAGACTGAAAACATGTTAACTTGGAAAAGTAATAACTCAAAAACAAAAAACAACAATCCTCTCATTTTTGGATATGTTATGTAAAAAAAACCCTCAGTTTCCGAGAAAAAATACTAAAAAATATAGCACCCTTGGTCCCGAAACCACGTAAACAATAAAAAAAAGTACACAATTAATAATTACGAAAACAAAATCCATTTTTTTTTTTGAAGAAATGTGATATTTATTGATATCTTATAGGCTTCAATTTGATATATCGACCATCTGAATCGGTTCAGTAGATCAAAAGTAATAAATTTACATATAAGTCATTTTTGAAAAAAAAAAAAAGTAAAAATTTCATTTTCGGACCAATAGATTAATGTGAAAAATCTTAACATAAAAACAAAAAACTAGAGGGGCGATTTGGATATGCAAAAAAAAAACTCAGCTATCAAGAAAAAGTATTAAAAAATCCCGAATCCATGTTAACTATAAAAAAAACAAATACAATCAATAATAACAAAACCAAAATTTATTTTTTTGCGAATGTTATATTTTGTCAAAGAAGAGCTCATTGGTCATTGGCTTCAATTTGATATGTAGATCACCTGAATCGGTTCAGTAGTTCAAAAGCTAGAAGTTTAAAAAAAAGTCATTTTTGTAAGAAAGGGGACTAAAACGATTTTTCGGACCATCCTAAAATTGAAATGGGCACCCTAATGAAAAAAATTCAAAAATATATGGGTCCAATATTTTACAATCAGAATTAAAACTACCAATTTTACGAGAGTATGAACACCAATATATCGGATTGGCATGGAAAGGCTGTAGTTATACATTCTAATGTAAAAGGTAATGTGAAGCAATATCGAACGTTATTTTTTATGTTTTCGACATCTATCAACAATATCCAATTCAAAATATCAGAAGTTTAATTCAGCCACATTTTTTTTAAATCAAGAACTGTGGATTTTGTGCTTATGCAAGGTGAAAAACAAGGTTTCAACAAAATCTGCAGACATCATTGTTTTTTTATCTATGAACTTAATTGAAGCGCTACCGATTCGCGTTGAATATTGGTGGAACATTGGTACGGCGAGGGTACTCTCGGCGAACGACAATGTACTTGGTGGGTCAGAAAATTTGAAAGCAGCAACGTGGAAACCCACCGAAAGTGTTTGAAGGCGTAGGATTGCAAATTTTGTTGGACAAAAACGATGGTCAAACTCAACAACAATTTGCAGAACAATTAAATGTTGACCAATCAACCGTTACCCGGCGTTCAAAGCCCCGAGAAAGATCCTAGAAGTTTGAAGATGGGTTTCACATGATTCGACCGATAGATAATAAGAAACCATAAAAACATTAGCAAAATATTGCTTTCCAAGTACAAAATAAAGTCGGATCATCACCGGGAATTAAAGAAAAACAATATTTCTAGTGCAGTGAACAAAAGATTTTTTTTTGTTATATAGACTTTCAAAGAAAAAATTGAAATTTGAATTTTTCATCAAATACACCATAGATTTTATTTAACTGAATGACTTCACACAGTAGATTCTATATAGTACGTTAACGGTGAAAAACTCCTCAGTTTGTTTCATTTTCATCTAATTCAAACAGAATATTCTGCCGGCGTGGTTTTGTTACATAAAAAAGACTCCCAAATTTATATCGTACATTTTAGCAGTCAAAAAAATTGGAGTATTGCCAGATGCCTTCAGAAGTTTTTGGTTAGGTAAAATATTGAAATAATATTCCAATTGCCGCGAAAAAATATTTTTTGTGGGTGGCAATATAGTTGCCACGGCCTCATAGAGGGTTAAAGCGCAATACGGAAGGGAAGAAGACGACATGTTAATTGTTCCTACACTTATTTCTAAAAATCAGCGAAGCCTCCCGCATCATTTTCAAATTACCTCATTACAATTTTTCATTATACCGTGTAGTTGTGTTGCTCATGTTCAAAAATGGTTTTCATTTTAAAAGTTCGTTTTTTCCACCCGAAAATACACCACCATTTTTGTTTTACACAAATAATTTTTTTATTTAATTTTTCGAATCATTCTGCACCCCCCGCACCACCATCTCGTCGCCACTGAATATAGCCTATTCGAGCAGTTTCAATCGTCAAGTGAAAGCGTCCACTTTCAAATTTAAAGGAAACGACACCGGGGAAGAACGAAATTAAGGAATCGATGTTTCAGTATGCGTTGAGAATACTCACAATCGAACATGACCCTGGGTGGATAGTAAAGTAAAAAAGAAGAAGGGTCTGAGCCTAGGGGCACGGACGAAAGTTTGACGTAGGACTTTGATTGTTCAGAACACTTGGTTATTTCAAATGTAATTCTTTTCATTGTTCAGAAATCTGTTAGTTTAACTCTTTTGAAACTCTAAATAGTAGCCCAGAAAAGGGCCGTTTGTTGTATGCACCTGTAACCTTCAAACGGTTTGTATCGAACAAAGAAAGACAATAAGCTTCTGGCAGGAAGTTCAACTGTCTAACAGAAAATGATAAATGAATATAAGTGGGACACATTTGTGAATATGTGAATCGGTAAACAGAAAAAAATATCGTCATTGATTACATTGAATATAAAATTTATAGGGAAAAGCGGAAAAACAATTTGAAAATACTCACGATTTCGTGATATTTTGAGGTAAAATACACATGAAATCATGAAGTTGCTTTATTTTTAATGGATAGCTATGGTATTGTGATTTCTTTCCATTGTCTTATTCTTTTTATTAGTCTTTTTCTAAGGCATCGGGAGCAGTAACTTTTTCGGTGAAATAATGTTCGTTTGCCGACTATCACAATCAAGTCGTATTGGTTCTACTGCTCAATCCATCATAGAAGGAATTGAGTCATTGAGAATTATGAATATAAGTAATGAAGATTATTAATATTTCATTTCGTTTCATTTTTGTGATGCGATGTGATGCCGATCTCAATAAGTTTTCGCATGATAATCGCTGCCTCCTCCTCATTAATGAACGATCACTGTATGGATGAAACTTTCCTCGTTGCTTTGATGAAATCTTGCATGAAGTTTGAGTGATGCATGAAATCTTGCATCTGATTACTTTAACATCTTGCTAATTTGTTAGATAGAACGAATTATTGCACGCAATTTTTGTGTTACATACATAATTCATGAGAACGAAGTTGGAAAAAAGAATGCATAATACATGATTTACCTTCGCATCCGCTCGCAAAACATACCTTTTTTATTTGTTAAATTGCTCACTTGTTTTATTATTTCCACTGTTGATGTCTCAGGCGAAAAAAGACGGGTGGGTAATGTCGGGGACATAACCGGAGTGACGTAGGACTATACAAAGGGGACAGCTTTTGCTAAATATATGTTTTAAATATATTGTTTTATTTTCTTCTCCTACGTGAATACCTACCTATCTAACTGAAAAATGGATTAGTCTACTGTTTACTCTTTATGAACATGTTGGAGGTTCTGAAAAGAACCTTTGGTGTTGTGTTTTTGCGTTTTTTTACGAACTTTCTCAATTTTTTCTCACTATCTTATAGTTGCTTCTTGATATTTTTCTGAAGGCTTTGTACTTATTAAATGTTCAACGCCGGTCATCTTTTGGCGTACGCACATATCGTACAATCAAAATGATGGCTATGATAGGGAATGCATAGTAGTCCTCAGTTCATTCACTATCATATATTTCACTATTGAGCACATTACCGTACCTTAAACTGTGGTTTCGGAAACGAATGAATTGTAAGATTTGTAGTCTCCACAAACAATGTAAATAAAAATGAAAAAGAACTGAGGTTTTGGAGACGAACTCTACGATCTGTCGAGAAATAGACGAGCTATAAGCGTTCTGAAAAACCAACAGTGGGAACAGGGACGGATGACTTTCGGATTAAAGTCCTTTAAAATAAGAACAGAGCAGCAGGAAATACATAGCTCATCATGTTGCTCCTTAGTTATGTTTCTATACAATGCAGATGTAACCTCTGTCAATTTTCAACATCAGTTATCAACCAAAGAAAACAGTTCTTGCTACCCAGAAAATTCGTGAATGCCATCCTGCATACAATGTGTTGTAATTTGAAACCACTTTTAATTCGGGAACCATGCATGGGTTTGTGAAAACTGAATGATCAATTTAAAAGACCCCAACCACCAATAAGTTCAAAAACAAGCATAAACAAAATAAATCAGTTCATATTATATGTCATATTATGTCACTTTAGAATGCATTGATATTGTGAATAACTCTTCTTTAAAAGGTTTAATGGCCCTGAAAAGCGCCGTGTTTTACGCTGGCTGGTTTTGCCACCAAAGCAGTCTGTATAAACAAACTTTTTCCTTCTTCTACCTGCTGCCGTTTTGCGATTGCGTTTGCCACTCGCTGAAAATAGTTGTTGCCACCGAACCGAATGTGCTCTGTTCTGTAGGCGGGGTTTCTAATTGTCGTGAGCAGCTTTGCAAGCCAACTGGAGCACTCCGGCGGCCGAAACTCTATAACCGCTGTTAGGTATACTGGTGCTCCGGCACCAATCCGTTGATGCGATGTGATGTGAAACGATGCCATACATCCACACTGATTTACGGTTTGAAAGATATTGATATATTTTTCAGCGGATCCGCGCGTTTTGTACTTTAGTGGTACACGCTCACAGGATAGAGACAAATCGGCAGACTCAGCCAAAGGGGCGAGTCCAACGAGACGAACGAATGAGCGTTAAAAGGCAGCGATGGCAAAAAAAATACATTCATAGAGGCGAATGAACTGAAAAGTTTAAACCCTCTTAAAGCCAAAAAGAAGAAGAAGAAGAAAATACATTCATTACGATTTATTCGCTCGTTGGATTCAGATGCAGGCTAAAAAAGGTCCTTTTCAGGATCACAAAATTATCTTTAATCTAAAGAGTTTATTGTTTTGTTATCACTCGATATCCCCATCTTGTTCGGCTAAACCTTCCTGTTTAGCGATTGCGTTTGCCACTCGCCACAGCTTTCACAGTTGGAAAATTTCTTCCCATCCAGCTCATGACATGTTGTACAGTAAATTATATTTAATGCGACGTGCCGAAGCACCACTCAGTGTCGCATTGGAGGCGATTTTAACCTGTAATTGAACATTTGCGATGACAGTGGTACAGTGTCGACTTTCAATGTGGGGTCATAATTTGGACCCCGAACTCTATGTTTGCAAAAATGTCCAACTAAATATGTCGCATTACTGGTCCGTCAAATTAGCTAAATGTCGAGCTAAATGTAAATAGCTGTACTATCAATCTAGAAGCAATTTATGAATTGGTGAAAATTGAATAATCAAGAAAGTCCCCAACCATCAATATGCTCAGAACAACTGCCAAATTCACATACTCATCATATCCTGGCAAACAAATTATGAAAAAATCAATTTGTGTTTTATTATTATTTTGGATATTATTTTAGAATGCATTAAACTGTATTTCGTAAACTTTTTTTTGGAAGGTTTAATAGCCCTGATAAGCGCCGTGTTGTATGGAATGGTTCCAATTTAGAAAACTTAGTACTCATGGTTGTGAAAAAACCATTTCGAACGCCCTCGATGCCGCCTTGTTCTGGATTTGCCATCAAAGCAGATTGTTTAAAAAACAATTTTTTTTCTTATGCTACCTGCTGCCGTTTTGCGATTGCGTTTGCCACTCGCCACTCGCCGCAACTGCCTGTTGTTGTCTTGATGTCAACCGAACCGAATTTGGTCTGTTCTGAATGCGGGTTTTCTTATCGTCGCGAGCAGCTTTGCCAGCCAACTCGATCACTTCGGCGGCCGAAACTATATACCGGCGGCTAGGTGGACTGGTGCACTGGTACTAACGCGCTCGGCTTAGCTACCCTTGCGGAGCAATTGGCGGATACACCTACGGGGAACTGGAGACCAACACGGTTAGAGCGGGATTTTGCCTTTCCCTTAACTTGTCCTCCTTTGTCATGTCCAGACATGGCTGCTTGGATTGGTTCGTTGATGTGTTGTGATGCGAAACGATGTGGTGTACGGTTTGGATGAGAATGATCGTTACGGAAGGAAGGAAGGTATTGTATTATAGAGACTTTAAACTTTTGCAGTTCATTCGTCTCTAGCCTTGATAAAGGCCCTTTGAAAACTCTACTCTATTCTACTCCAGCGCTACCACCTCCGCCCTCTTGCCTTGAGAAAGGCACTCGATCCCTCACCGTCCAGCCCGTCCAGCAACGATGTTGTCCAGTCGGTGTCCACACAAGGAATGGATCGTTACGGCAGCGGAGCGGGGATTTTTAAGCTAACTGGCTGGCTCGAGAATTACGCATGTGTGAGACTGCGATCAATGTTTCGTTCATATTTTTTCTTTTTCCTTTCCAATCGTGCTTCATTCTATTTCGCTGCTGCTCTGGTTGCCCGTTTTGGTCGGTACGATTTGAGGAGCACAAAATGGACCAATCAAAAATGGGCACATAGTGCATTTGGACAATGCTTGATATTTCACAATTATTCAATTATTTATCTCAAGAAAGATGAAATGTTATTCGTTATGATAGATGCGTAGATATATTTCCTATCAATTGATGCAAAAACCTTTGCGATCAATTGAGAAATGCTCGAGTTATAAGCGTTCCAAATCTTGCATTTTTTCCTACTTGTTCAGTGCTTAGATTTTCATTTCACCCCCTATATCTTCCGGTTAGACGTAGTCCTACGTCAAAAATGCTGGATAAATTTGCCATCCAATGGTATATATTATAACATATATCGTAAGAAGGATTCTGCGTAATATGCATTGGAAAACTCTTAAAAAACGTTACATTTTTCGTAGAGTGACCCCCATATATAGAAATCAAAGACGTAGTCCTACGTCAAATGTCATTTTCATCTTTTAGTTTCGAAATTGTCAAGTCCTGGTACAAACTATGGAAAAACCAGAATTGACGGTCAGGAAAGTTTTGCTAGGTGTTCGATGGAATTGGCGAGAATTATTCGCAATGAGCTGCTCACCGACAGTCCAACTCGTAATTCAAACTTCTAAAACCGACGGCTTAGGCCAACAGAGGCCAAAATGGAACTCCATCAGCACAACGCCATCGCCATCGACAGCGACTCGTCAGAAGTTCCGGGAACTTAGTTAAGGGGATCTTATGCATCAGCCCAATAGTTCGAATTTGACCTCAAGTGATTACCACCTGTTCCTGCATGTAGCGAATGATTTTACTGAGAGAGAAATTCGCTCAATGAGACGTTTGTGAGAATCGACTAACCAAAGATTCCTAGGACTGAGCACCAGGGTTACCATATCTACAGAATAATCTGTATTTATACAGATTTTTCAGACTTTTTGAAACCAAGAATCTGTTAATACAGATTACAGATTTTTTTTGGTTTTCATACAGATTTACAGATTTTACGAAATAACGATCCAATATTAGTTATGGTTTGATCTCAATAATATTTTTTCCTTATTATAAATTTAACCCTTTGCGGTCGTATTAATTTTCGACATGTGTGGTCGCAATAATTGACGAAGCAGTGATGTATAACTTTGTGAGTTTATGAAAGATGAACAAGATTATTTTATTTTTTGTTCTGATAAGTATTAACTAAACAATGTTTATATGTTCAAGTTTAAAAACATATTTCTAAAATTTTTCTTCATGGTATATCCTTCGCATGTATCACAAAAATAATTAGTTTGGCGTCTCTCGCCTTTTATCTTCCTGTTTGAAAATACCGAACAATGCTCTTTACATCTACTCAGTGCCAGTGCCGCAATGGAGTTTTCCATTAATCCTTTCCTCAAGCATGGATGTCAACTTTTGTTTATAGTGTTTATAGTGTTTATAGTGTTTATAGTGAGTTAACAAGACATTCAAATTCGCTTAGAAATAGTGGGAACTGATACATTGTTGCATAAATTATAATACAGATCGGACTCGGTCGTATACTAACTCAATTATATATGATTCAATTATATACAATTTTGGACTCGATCATAAAGTTTCGAAAAAAATCTATATTTTAAATACTACTTGATTCAAGAAAACAGGTAACATTTCAACCTTAAGGTGAAATTTAAGTGACGATTATAAGTACAGTGGGGGTAAAAATCGTAATTTTTGATGATTTTGCTTGAATTTTCACCAGGAATTGTTTACATCGATATTGCAGCGAATTTATGAAAGACAGAGGTTGGGTGTCAAGGAACAATTTCGTAGAGTGGTTAGAAACTTTGATTTAATTGATAAGTAAAACATGTATCCTGTACTAAATCTATGATTTTATAAAATGGAGGCGACAGAATCGTCTTCCGTAGCGTACTTTTTAATCTAGAGCCAGATTGAAGCAATAGAGTCTGAAACAACAACAAAATTCTACAACTCTATCATTTTTGAAATTCGAACATATGCGTTGAAGGATTTTTCTCGTCAAATATGATATTCTATCACCTCCTGCGAGATTCTGTATAATTTTTTTTTTTTATTTGTGAAAGATGATTCCCGGCTTTAAAGGGATGAATCAAAAATTAAATTCTTCTTGTATATTAAAAAAAGCGCAAAACGATTATATACAGTGAAAAGAAATCTGAAACTGTATATAATCGAATCCGCCCTGTACGGTAACGTCTCGATTATATCACTGAGCGTTTTTATCACGTTATCACTAAAAATGTTTCGCTTTTATCACGTTTTTCGAAAGATGAGAAATTTATGAAAAGTTCAATTTGCCGATAAATTATTGAACAAAAAAAAGAGAATTTAGGCAGAAAAACATATTTTTGAGCATTCATGCCGCCTATCGTGATTAGCCGTATCCATGGAATAATTTCTTACTGTTGGATTTGTAGCGTATACCACATATTTCTCTGAAAGCTTGATCTGAGCTAATTTTCATTAGCTCAGAATCAAGAACTAAGAATAATTATGAACAACCTTCTCTTGGATTGTGTGAAATGAGATGCACGACCTATGCCGTTTCCCAGTTTGAGTCGTGGAAGAGACAGTCATAATTTTTTTGTAATAGATTTATTCTTCTGTAGTGATAATAAGGCGATATAAGCTAATGAAAAAAAAATACAAATCGCGCAACAATTCGGTATACACCGTACGACAATCACAAGAATGCAAAAGTAGAAGGATTAGTTTGTGAAACTGTATGTTTTGACTGTAAGCACTATAAGAAAATTTAAATATGCTGCTGTGGGTAGAATGGTTTTAATATTCAAATTAATTGATGGTAGGTATTCTATACTTACTTTAATGGAAAATACAGCAAGCTAGAAACGGCTGTGGTGGTTGATATTATCTGCGTCGTTTAGGTTCAGCGATTGTTGTCTTAATTTTAAAGTTTGTGCAGTGGATAATTTCAAAAAACAATTTTTTCAATTACTTGAAGACTTATGATTTGGCCATTGACCAGGTATATAATTGCAACGAATGTGCCTTATTTTTCAAAATGAGTACCTGATAAATGTTAACTCATTTGGAGGAAAAAAAGGTGTCGCATGAATCAAAGCTGACAAAAACCGGATAATTTTCATGTTACAATTTTTCTGGTACTCATAAACATTCATTGATGATGATCATTGTTGTTCGTTAAAATTAAGATGTTAGTATTGGGCCATAGTGGCCCAACACGGCTTTCGGACTAAGTACTAACTCCTTCACGGTCGGTTTTAGACTGAACTGTATTTCCTTAAATTTTACATTGCTTAGGTCACTTGGGTGTTTCTTGTTTCTCCATGTCAGCACAAAATGTGCGTTTGATTATACAGCGTTCGCATTATTTTGATTATACAGCATTCACACTATCGAGTCGGATCCTCCGCTGCGCCCCTTCCAGTTCGCGCAGTCGTTTCGTGTTTCTCCTCCAATGGTAGTAAATGATGGCGATCACCATCGCCACGATGAATGCCCCGTCTATGGAATATGATGCGACGTCGTGCATCGATATGGTATTCTCGATCTTATCGCTGCCGAACATTATACTTGTTTTTAATTGTCGCGTTTTCTTGGAACTCGTAATGTTCCCTACATTGTGGCGCATTTTATTGCATCGAGGAGGGTCTTAATCGCTGACCCAAGCACTCGAGCGTGTGAAACCACTTCGTTTGGAATTTCGGGTCTCGCTATTATCAGCGGAAATTTGCATTGTCAATTTTTTCATAGGGTCGTCACCCAATCTGATTTCGTGTACTTCCATTTTCTCCCCCCTTTGGGACGAGGGCGTAGTCTACCGTCCCAAATCATTTGGGGTGCTTGGGGAGGGGGATCGTCTTCTAGTTCGATTGCTTCGGCTTGAGATTGCTGTTCGTTATCAGCTGTGTTGTCATACTCTTCTATAATGGGTTGAATGGTGTGCTCCTCGACTGGTAGAGGAGCAAGTGTTCGCACGTTGCGTTTGTAAATTCCGGTAGCGGTTCGCACTACTGCCACTCGGACTACTCCATCATCTCCAGGGTGTATTTGTGTGACAATTCCCATAGGCCACCTTGCTACGGGAAGGTGATCGTCTCCGATCAATACGATTTGGCCTACCTTAACGTTGGCTTGTTGCTTGGTCCATTTTGCATAATCACGTAACTGGTGGAGATACTCGTCTCTCCATCTTCTCCAAAATTGTTCGAGCTGCGATTGTACTCGTTTCCATCTGGTTGTGAGATTGCTTCCATCCTTACTCTGCGTAGGGATGGGCACGGCTAGCATTGGGCGTGCTATCAAAAAATGACCGGGTGTGATCGCGGTCGGTGAATCTGGCGTCGTGTAAACAGGTGTGAGTGGTCGCGAATTCATTATTGCGGCCACTTGGTAGAACAGTGTCTGCAATTCCATGATGTTTAGCTGTGCTCCTCTGGCCGCTGCACTAAAGAGCCGCTTGGCTACCTTTATGTTCGCTTCCCAAAGTCCTCCAAAGCTGGGGCTTCGGGGTGGAATGAATGAAAATCTTATTCTGTGAGTTGCCGCAATATCAACTAATTTGTTTTGAAAAACTTCATTGTTATATATTCTTCGTAAACGATTGAGTTCTCTGCTGGCCCCGACAAAGTTCCGCCCATTGTCGGAGTAAATAACCTCGGGTATTCCCCTCACTGATGTGAAACGGAGAAGTGCTGATATGAACGCTGCCGTCGACTGATCTTCGACGACTTCTAGGTGAACTGCTTTGGTCGCAAAACATATGAAGATGCAAGCATATGCTGTGGTCTTGCATTTCGATTTTTGATTGAGATATACTTCGAATGGCCCACATAAGTCCACTCCCGTGTGAGTGAACGCTACTGATTCATTTACCCTGGGCGAGGGCAGTTGTCCCATTCGTTGCTGTAAACGTCTGGGCCGCGCTTTGGCACATAAGATGCATCGTTGAATGACTCCTTGTACGGTCCTTCGGAGATCCCTCATCCAAAATCTTTGTCGAAATTCGTTTATTACCAGATCTGTTCCGGCGTGAAATCTATCCTCATGTATTTTTTGAATTATTACCCTCGAAAATGGGTGCGATTTGAGAATCAATATTGGATTCTTTTGTGAGATGGGCATTTCTGCATTGTGGAGTCTCCCTGTGACATGTATGACTCCATTTCTGACGATTGCGTTGAGATGCTGGAAAGGTCCTTTCGTAGGCACCTTCCCAGTTTTTCGTAATTCCGCTACTTCATTTGGATAAATAGTGGCTTGCATAATTCGGACTACGAGTGTTAGTCCTTCATTCAATTCAGTGGTGGTGAGTGGGCCCGATCTCTTTTCGTTTCTGATGCCTGTGTCTTTATTGACCTTCTTCATATTGTTTATGGCTCTACACAGCCATGCAAAGTGTCTTACTGTTTTGTCATGAGTGTGATGGTGCGGGTATTTTGCGATTAAGTCTTCGCATGCCTTTCCTGTTGCTGCTACCAATCGTGTTATTGGCTCTTTAATCTCTTCCTGTTCTGCAGCAGCAGTGTATTCGTAGCCGCTCTGCAGATAATATTGTCTTCTTCGTATACATTCCGGTCCGTGTAACCAAAATTCTAGTTTTGCTTCGCGTAATTTTCTGACTGGAATTCCTCTCGAAACCATATCAGCCGGATTTTCTTTCGTAGATATATATTTCCAATGCTCTGGATTCGTGGTGGAGTGTATCTTCTGCACTCTATTTCTAATGAAGGTTCCCCAACGTGTATTTGAAGATTTGATCCAACTTAGCGCTACTTGTGAATCACTGTAGTAATATTCCGACGAGATTCGACCGGCCAGAATGCTCTTTATTTTAGCAGTTAGTTCTGCTAGAAGTGCCGCCGCCAAGAGTTCCAGACGGGGCAGAGTGACCTTCTTCAAAGGCGCCACTCTCGATTTCGAACATAAGAGATTCGTACTCTCTTCTCCTTTTAAGTTGATTGCATGTAAGTAAATGACGCATCCATAAGCCTTTTCGGAGGCGTCACTGAATCCGTGTAAATCTAGTGCGATCGTATGACTCGGAGTCGACATCCGAGGTATTTCTATCTTGCTGAGCTCCACTAATGAAGCTTCGAACTTCTTCCATGAGCTTAGTGCTTGATCTGGAACATCATCGTCCCAGCTGACGTTATAAGTCCACAATTCTTGCATCAATATTTTAGCTGTAATGATTACAGGTTGTATCAATCCGATTGGGTCATACAGTCTCAAAATCTTCGAGACCATCTGTCGCTTTGTGAGCGCTTCGTATGTTTCACCTATGTTTTTCGTACTGATGAACTGGAACACGTCTGTTTTGGGGTTCCAGGCTATCCCCAATGTCTTTATGACCTCTTGGTCACCAACTTGGATCAATGGTTCCAAGTCTTTCTCTGGAATTCCTTCCAGTACGCTTGCGTTGTTTGATGCCCACTTTCGAAGTGGAAATCCATGAAGTGACAATGCATGCTCTATTTCTCGTTTCGTCTCCGTCAGTTCATCTGCGTTGGACGCTCCAATCATTAGATTGTCAACATAGAACGATCGTTGAATGGTGTCGGCAATTCTCGGATTTACCGACCGATAATCTTCAGCTGCTTCGTGTAGTGCCCTACAGGCCAAGAATGATGAAGACGCTTCACCATATGTGACAGTCGTCAGTCTATACGCTTTCAATTGATCATTGGGGCTGTCGCGCCACAAAATACATTGTAACCAAGTGTCTGTGTATGCGATGTGAATTTGTCTGTACATCTTTGCAATATCTGCTACTAGCACGTCGTTGTGCGTCTTGAAATCAATTAGCAGATCAAATAAGTCCTTTTGAATGGTTGGTCCCACGATTTGTATATCGTTCAGGGATACTCCGGTTGACGTCTTTGCACTTGCGTCGAACACCACCCTAACCTTGGTGGATGTTGAATCTGGTTTCACCACACACGAGTGAGGGATGAAATACTTTACTTTGTGAAAGTCTTCTGTGGTGACTGGTACCATATGTCCCAGTGTTTCATATTCATTCATGAATGCCCTGTACTCTTTGTACAGGTCTGCATTCCGCTTGAGCCTTTGCTCAAGCGATGTGAATCTTCTATATGCTTGTTGATAAGAGTCGCCTAACGATGACGGCTCCCCCCGTAGGGGCATTCGTGTAATGTATCTCCCGTCGGGAGCGATCTCTAACGTTGTGCGGAAGTGACTTTCCGCCTCGCATTCGTCATGTTGCTTTGGTTCCCAGTCTTGAAAGCACGCTTCTTCAAGACGCCAAAACTTCTCTATGAGTTTGGCCATTTCGTCCTGTGGGAATTCGAATTCATTTCTGCTACACCTTGTAGCAGACAATACAGTGGTTGATGGGCTGCTGTGACGTAGCGTCCCACATGCAATCCAGCCCAAGCTGGACTCTTGATACGTAAGACCGTTGGCTACGCTAAGCCGGCCTGGCATTAGAATTTTGAAAAATATTCTCGCTCCGAGGAGAATGTCGATTTCATTCGATCTGTAAAACTGGGGATCGGCAAGGTGCAATTGTTCTGGTATCCGTATACCCTTTTCATCAATAGCTGTGCTTGGTTGATCGTCCAATATCTTTGGCACTATGATCAATTCTAAACTTTCATTGTAGTTGCTTGCGTGAGAGGCTATCACAGTTTTGATACCCCTTTTAACATGTGCTTGTCCGCTAACTCCTTTAATGGTTACGTTTACCGAGTGTTGCGGAATTCCTAGGCTTCGAGCAGCCTTTTCTGTGATTGTTTCTACTTGACTCCCTGAATCAAGTAGACATCGAAGAGGGTGCCATTTCTGCTCACCCTTAACATGAATTATGGCTGTGCCCAGAAAGACGTATTCTTCCTGAGCTAGTCATTTCGTTGAACTTGCTTGTGCTTGATTGACATCCTTCTCGGGATGCAATTGTTGGATCTCGTCCCCCTTGGGAGAGTCTCCACGATGAAGTAGTGTATGATGCTTCGTGCTGCATATTTGGCATTTCCGTTGTGATTTGCACTCCTTCGTTGAGTGCCCAGGTATGAGGCAATTAAAGCAGTGCCTCCCTGCTTTGATAGTTTCCCATCGTTCTGGGATGCTCATTTTCGTGAATTTAGGACACGTAAATGCTGTGTGTCCTTCATTGTGACAAACGTAGCACCGCTGTGCTTCCCTTTTGTCTTTGGTGGTCGCAGCTTTGCCTTCGATTGCTGCTACGACTTTCGGCTGGGGTCGATGACTAGAGTGTGCCGTTTCGGCAGCCACTTTGCAAGTCATCTGGTTAGCCAGCCGCTCTAATTCTATTTTGAATTCGCTCCAAACATAAATGCGCTGGAGGTCCAACTTTTCTTCAATCTTAGAAAGTGTTGATTCATCCAATCGTTCTTTCACTAAGCATATTAGTAACCCATTGGCGATGCAATCTGGTTCGCCAGGTTGTTCATTTGCTATTTGTCGAGTGGCGGACAATAGTGTATCGACAGCGTCGATCAGTCCTAGTATCGCTCTTTGCGATGCCTTATGTATCCTTTTAATTTTCAGCAGAGTGTAAAAGTAACCTTCATATGCAATTCGTTTCTTGTAGAATCTTGCTTCCAGTTTGGCCCAGGCTTCAGTGAAAGGCACTCCTGAATTCTCGAGTGCTTCGCAGGAGTTACGAGCGGGCTCGTATTCTAAACATTTCGCCAGGAAAGCGTATTTGCTTGCATCCTCGTTTAGGGTCGCAATCCGCTTCTCAAAGCGGGCTTTAAACGATAGCCACTCGGTGGCTGACCCACGGAACTTCGGGAGCTCCAATCGGGGTAAATAATCGGCCTTGCTATTGCCGGTGATCATTGTTTGATCCAGTACTTGCCTTGAACCTTCATCCTGACTCGGTTCATTCGTCTGTGATTGCGCATGCCGTATTCTCTTTGCCAAACTGGCTCTGGACTTGATATATGCGGGGAGGAGAGCATCCCGTCTCTTGGAGGGCCCCGTTTGGCCCTCAATTTTCAGTATCACTGCACAAGCTTGATCGTACAAGCTTGTTAGTACTTCTTGTTGCACTAGTAATGTTTCGACTTCGTCGTCGTCTTCTGCTAATTTGCATGCGTCTTTGATAATCGGAGCAATGCTTTGCTCCAGTGCCGTTAGCTGCTTTTTCCAGCTTTCAACGGCATCGTCCTCGTTTGTCGTCATGTTTATTTGATTTGATAATTACTAACCGCTTTACTTGTTTGATTGACTCAAATACTTAGCTGGGTCATTGATTATGCTCCAGTCTAAATAGTCGGCTATGGCTTCGGCCGATCTATTTAGTTCAGTGGTAAATCTGCTTTCGTATCTGTTTATAACCGCGGCTCCTGCCGCCAAGTTGAACATGTGCGATATTATCAGTTTTATCGCTGCAGCTTCTTCCCGCGTACGACGCGGGTCCTGTTTCAAATTCTCCTCCGTATCCCTCATATACATGTAGCACATGGAATACAGTAGGTGCTTCGGTCACGGGCGAAGTTTACTTATTGATCACACAGTCACGCAGTGTCATGTTATGATTCCCGCGAATGGGAAATTCACGTTGTCAATTTTCAGCCACACAGTGGCGCATTGTAATAACTATGCAGTGGCGCAGCATACTTCCCGCGAGTAGGAAGTTCACTTTGTTAATTTTTAGCCACGCAGTGGCACACCATACTTCCCGCGAATGGGAGATTCATTTTCTTGGTTTCAGCCACTTAATGGCGCAACATCTTCCGTGCGCTGAGACAATGTCACTTCACTTTCCGATTATACAGCCATGCAATGGCATCACTTTTTCGCGCGCGGAGAGAATGTCACTTCACTTATCAGCATCGATTACTTTCGCGAGTCCGTGATCGCTCGAAGTGCGATCACGTCGGGGTCACCAAATGTTGTTCGTTAAAATTAAGATGTTAGTATTGGGCCATAGTGGCCCAACACGGCTTTCGGACTAAGTACTAACTCCTTCACGGTCGGTTTTAGACTGAACTGTATTTCCTTAAATTTTACATTGCTTAGGTCACTTGGGTGTTTCTTGTTTCTCCATGTCAGCACAAAATGTGCGTTTGATTATACAGCGTTCGCATTATTTTGATTATACAGCATTCACACTATCGAGTCGGATCCTCCGCTGCGCCCCTTCCAGTTCGCGCAGTCGTTTCGTGTTTCTCCTCCAATGGTAGTAAATGATGGCGATCACCATCGCCACGATGAATGCCCCGTCTATGGAATATGATGCGACGTCGTGCATCGATATGGTATTCTCGATCTTATCGCTGCCGAACATTATACTTGTTTTTAATTGTCGCGTTTTCTTGGAACTCGTAATGTTCCCTACATTGTGGCGCATTTTATTGCATCGAGGAGGGTCTTAATCGCTGACCCAAGCACTCGAGCGTGTGAAACCACTTCGTTTGGAATTTCGGGTCTCGCTATTATCAGCGGAAATTTGCATTGTCAATTTTTTCATAGGGTCGTCACCCAATCTGATTTCGTGTACTTCCAATCATTGATGATTGATGAATTGGAAAATCGAAGAACCCTCGATGTTTCAAAGCGGAAACTATTACTTGAATGCTTCTAAAATCAGTTTACTCTGGAAGTTCTTGAAAAAGACTGCAACCTAGGGGCGTTCCGATAATAGATAACTGCATTGCGCACCTTTGCTTTGCTCACCAATTTCCTCTGGCGATGGGCTTATTAAAGATTGGCCAACGCCAACAGAATGATGAATCAGGGACAAATTCAAAACATAAAAGTAATATATCGAGAAAAATGCGAAGTGTCAATCATGCTAAATTCAGAAATACTGGACAAGGCACTGCAAAAATAACATTAACATCAACCACAATCACAAAATTTTCGAAGCAATTTTATGTGGTCCAAAACAAATATGTATTTGGTTAAAGAAGATATAATTTCTGTATCCGCCTTGTTTATGATTACTGATCCTGGTAATCAAATAGTGGTACCGGACCTCGAAGAAGGAAAAATATTTCACACACAACTTTCCGACGACATGTTGGGAAAGATGAATATGAAGACAAAAAGAAGAATAGTTGCAGTAATCAACCGGAAATAGGAGCTCTAAAAAACAGAACTTCAATTAAAATTTGAATAATACGATATAACAAAATAACTTAAATTTAGCTACAATGTCTTCGAGAAAACAAAAGAAATTGCTATGAAAAAGGCACTGCAATTTCAATTTCGTTATATCATGTTATAATGTGTTGTTCAACGTGTTCATGTAATAAATGTTTTACAATAGATTTTGCATGTTGCTCGATAATTTATGTTTAAATCATCCATATTGGAGAGAAAAAAAAGATATTTCGTTTAATAAAAATATCTGTTTCGAATATATCACGTTTCCATTTTATAACGCGAAATTTTTTTTGAGCGTGATATAATCGAGACGTCACTGTATTAGTCTACTTCCTTGCTGTGGTGGCTGAAAGCAGACAAAAGAACGCAAAGTGTTGATACAGATTTCGATACATATTTTCTGAGAAAAAAAAACACAGATAAAAAGATTTTTCGAGACCAAAAACGCAGATATTAACCCTGCTGAGCATGATAAAATAGACGGTACATAACTAACTTAAATCGAATCTCTATTGACGAATTTACGTTGGATTTACAACCAGATGGCGTAGCGAGTAAAATGAGGATGTTTTGTTTTATTGGTATTAAATTCGTTCAAATTTTCTAGAAAAATTAGAATTTATCTTCAAATTTCCCGGTTTCATGTATCCTTTGTAACTTTGTAACTTTAATTTTTTTCAACTAAGTAAATGATGAATAGGGTGTTTTGTGCTAAAAATGCTGCAAATCCTTCTCGTACCGGCCCCTACATAATCAATGATATCAGCCAATTTGATATGATATCGATTTCATCGCAATTATCCATAGTATCAATCAAGGCGCCTCTAAATATACCAGGTGAAACAATCATATGAAATGCACTTTCAGCCATATTGGAATTGCTGTCGGTATTGTTTACAAACAGCATCAGAACGCTGCCGGCGGCTCTCGACAAACTGCTACGACCCAAGATGGTGGAGTTAACAGGTGGCTCGTAATTTACACTATTTAGAAAAGACGTATGAGGAATGGCAAGACGAAAAGTTTGGATTTGTTTATGTTATTACTTACGTTGGTATGGTTACATTTGATTTCGTCGATGGTATCTGAAGCAGTATAATAAATAAACAGTTGTCGTTGAAAATAGTAACCTAGTAACCTTCATGCATATGCTTCCGCCAGCTGGCTCGGCTAATGTGATAAGATTTATTCAGGGAATGCTTTGATCGTGGTACCGCCACTGGCGCGTATTTTGCAGCTTTGTTTTTTGTGTTTGGTTCATAACGGCAATCAACCGTGCCGGCCAAACTGTAGTCAATGTTTAGTGTTGTTTGGATACCATCTATGTAAATAAATTCAAACTTACGGGATACGTCCGAACTGCAATTCTGACATTACGTTTTACCTTCCACTTCACTTTCCTTGCTACGACCAGCCGTATGGCACCCGCCATGTTTTTGATGCCAACATCGAACACGTCAGAAGTATTTGTTTTTTTTTTCAAAACAGCGATCCGCGTTGACGGCAGTGAACTTCGTTTACTAACAATGTTCTGGAAAAAAGGTAATGAAGATGGTGGTTTTTTCAAGCGACATAGCATGCGCTGCCATAACTATTTCTCAAATAGTGACGTCAGTCGTTATGTTTATATTTGATTGCCTGCCACATCCATGTGAAAATGCTATTTTCCGGAAGTGTTTTATCAATCAAATACGTACATTTCATTAGAGTTCCTGCTGAATATGAAGCTAATGTGACAGCGTGCAGTGAATATTTGTGAAATCATGTCGAAAAAGGCGGATTTAAGAGATATTTCCATGTGCCATTTTCACTCCCCCACGTTCATCGAAACAAACGAACCTTCATTATTTTAACGTTAAAAAGTTTATGTTTTGAAGGCTTTCAGTATCGGTGTGTATGTTATGAGAAAAGAATCGGCAATTAATAAAAATTTCATCGAAAATGTTACTACTTTCGAGATCTAAGTATACGACTGCTCTCTGGACATTTTACTACATAAATAATCGAAAAAAACCACAATACAATTGTCATCTGTTAAAAAACAAACAGTTGAATGATTTCATGAGAATTTTGGCTCAAATTATCATGCAACCGTGAGTACTTTGAACATTGTTTTGTTTCTTCCATATACATTACATATTGAATACAAATAATAACGACACGATATTTTGCTTGCCAATACAGATATACTTCGCCTACTGCTCCACCTATATATGTATCTCATTGGTTTACTAATTTAGGGGAGCGTCAAAGAACAGCTGATTTTCAGTCGGAGTGAACGTTTTCAAAATTAAAATTATGAATGAAAATTAGCTTTCCCATATCAAATTAGTATTCTGTTTAAATTAAAAACATTTTCGTTTGCAGATGGGGAAAAAGTCTCATACGAAAATTGTTTATGAAGACAAATTCATATTATAAAGAAAAAAAATCAGCAACAATGTTGGAATTGTATGACCATATGGTTGAATGAAAGTCGGAAATACGTGTTTCTAATAATTGAATAACATAATGTGAAAATTTTCATTCAAATTTTAAAATTCGAAAACCGGCTTCGTGTCTTCTAATCTGGTAGAGATTACACTAACGATTTTGGGACCCAAATTATGACTCAAACTTGAAGTCGCCACCAGACGTCGACGTTATCGCGAATTACCAATTTACCACCATCTGACATATCGTGATGTCGATGATGAACTTTTACAGCAGAGGGATAGTGAGATAGGCGGTGACGGTAGGTAGAGTGAGATAGCGATAATCGTGTCATACACCTGGCTACGACGCTTATTCGAACGATGCCTACTATGTTCGGCTTTCGCGAATTTATGTCAAAAAGAAGGGATGATTTTGTAGAATTTCATTCTCATTTCCACTACTCTCGCATGTGAAAATGCAAAAATGGCGTATCCTAGCAATAACAAAACAAACAACCCCCGCTCCACAAACCGTAATCCTCTTCTTAATGAAGTGATGATGTTGCTTCGCCTGTTATACATTGATATAAGCGCCTTGGTATCAATAACCGGTATGCATTGTCAAACTTAAAATTTTCGAAAATTATCTATGACTTTGGTCAAATCGCGTGTTGAAACCATCGTAAATATATAAAACTCCAACTTTCTTACCATGTACTGACGACAGTCAATGGCTGAAATGAATCTAAATTGAAATAAAATAAATAATCACCACCGAATCTTGCTTTTCAGTGCGTAAAATAAACATACTACCTCACTTTTGTGGTTCTGAGCTCTAATGTAGATGTCGCATGAGCTGATTCAGCTTTGCGTAAATTCGTCAATAACTATGCTGTATAAATTCAATAACTTTGCCGAATAAGAATATCAACTGCATGAACCCCTTGAATTCGAAAATCTGGCCAACTTCATGAGATTTGACTGTTAAAAACGGTTAAGTTTAGATTCTGGAGCCTTGATATATTGCTGTGAATCATTATTAGTCATATTGGATATTGTTGTGAAGCAGACAACATATGTGGTCAAAGGTGGGCAAAGTGCTGAATTTACATGAAAAAAAAATGTATTAAAATTAACTTTTCCGTATCAAATATTTATAATAACCTAAAATTTTCGATGTCACACTTTACTCCTCTCATTCATTGTCAAGCGTATTACTCATCAGTATGTGAACCAGTTCGGAAAACCACAAACAATTAATCAGTGATCGATGGTGGTTTATGATGACAATAGAAATGTATAATTTTGATAAACATTCACATACAATCAACGTCCAAGCTCAAAGTAATGAAAACAATAAACCGTTTAGACGGTTAGCACGAAATTCAATTTGCTGGTGTAAAATTTTCCATGACATATTATATTTTATCACTGCACAAGAGTGTTCGTCTGGTTATGAACAAATGTGTGCCGGCAATTAACTAACCTTGTCATAAATTAAATTTATTGAAACTAGGAGATTTGTGTTTGGTACCTGAACTGATAGGAAATGTTGTGATACAATCAATAACGATTATTTGAAGCGCTCAATCAGTTGAGGTGAAGCGAATGTAAAATTGAACACAAAACGAAGCGCGCGGGTGTTCAATTATGGTTAAATGCAACTCTAAAACAACTCCTGGTGGAGGGTGACAAAAGTTTGAATAAAACCTGCAATAATTTGTAATTGAATTTTATTGTCATTGGAGAAGTGTACCAATTAACTTTGTTATCAGGGTGGAAAAATGAATCGCTTCAATTCTGCGGAACAGAATCGAATGACACTGAATGTTATAATAGCGTTTGCCAGCAATCGAAGAACAATAACTAGTAAGTCTAGATTGGGAAATTCACATCTGCTGGAAAATATGTTTTGTATGGATCGAGTATTTACCGTTTTCCTCACATATTCATCCGGAAATTTAATGGGACCGCAAAGACCACATCGCGATCATACATGAAGGTTGAAAGTTATGATTTTTAGAAGAAAAGTTTTTTTTATTTGTTGATACACTTTTATAAATGACAAAAAATTGCATTGAAAAAAATTTTTCAACGCCGGCACAAAAGCCCACTTCAGAAATCTTTTGGTATTCTCAAAGACCATCGAACTGTAGATAGACTGCTGTTTTCGGTTTGTTGATCTAGATCAGGGGTTCTTAAACTATTTTGGGCCCCTTTTCCAGAATGAAGTCATACCTCAGACCCCCTATAGCTAAATTTCAGCGTCACCGGAGTCGAAATTCAATAGATAGCAATTTTATTGTTCGAACGGACACTCAGTTATTTTTTGTATTGTTGCATTGTTGCTTGCTGTGTTTATCATTTTTTAGTGCTACGAAAAAGCGTATTTTGGTATTTGCGGCCTTTACATTTGAACGCTACCGGAGCACAATTTTTATAACGAATTTACTTTTTCGTAATGAAATGTATTCAAGGTTAATGTCATGACGAGGTTAATGTCCATCTAACGAGGATAAGGAACCGAGGCGGTCCCAAGCCGCCAAGGTGACGCAATCCGAGTCGACCGCCGACCCGCCGTCGGAAGCGGCGGTCTCTCGCAAGCAAACCTGTGTTTCACCGATTGCCCGGTTAGTTTGAAACATAGAAGATGGTCCTTCAGTTTGGTCCGACCGAGCGTCAGACGACATACGTTTGCCTGGCGCATTACGTTTGCACGGTTAATTTATGCTCTGAAACATAACGTGAAATGTGGAGCTCCAGTGGCGTTCACACATATTTCCGTAAATTCCATATACAAGCTATCCCAATCTACAAAACAGTGCAAACAGCAAGGCACAAACGATACAAAAGATAACTGAGTACCCGAGCGAAGAATAAAATTGCTTTCCATTGAATTTCGGCTACGGTGACGCTAATACGTAAGTATCTAAAAATTTTTGAAAATCCTATCTTTAGGTTTTTTTACTAAATAATTATCAATTTAGAAACACTGCAGTTACTTCAATGAGTAAGCTTGACATTATTTTCTCATCATATTCAACAAAATAAATAGACGTGAAATTTAGTAAATATCAAGTGTAATTAATAATTATTAATACATGTTACTCACAAACTAGAAAAAATCGCAAACCAATCTATCCGCAACTATCAAAATATCAAAATACGGTTGAATTTTGGTTATATCTTATATCTCTGCGTTTATTGATTTTCAAATGGTTCATTCGGTTTCGGGTCGTTTATAACCACACTGAAGCCTTTTTCGACAAGGTATCATGATGGAAAAATGAGAAGATATTTTTCAGGAATGTCCCACAACGCAAGATACTGTGTTTCAATATTGCGTTGTAACTAGAACTTATGACAACCTTGGTTGTACTCCTGCTTGAGCTCCTCATCTGTGCTGAAGATAATCAATTTCTCTTACATTATCACCTTGGCTCATTCCAAGGCTGTAATATATTACGGATTCATTATCCACTGAAGAATTTGAATTTCAATATATCAACGCTCTGAAAAAAAATAGACATCAATATATATTTACCTCGATTGATGCATAAAAGTCATTATGAGAGATGGAACGAAATTCAGACGATTTTTGTAATTTTCCTTATAAAATTCGACATGCGTCAAAATAATGCGTCCCGTAAACCTTTTTGTTAATAGGGGTCGATTTTCAGACCTCGTCGTCCCCCAAAATCAATTTTCGTTTATGTCGCCCCCTTGAAAACCGAAATCGACCCCAGGGGGTCTGATCTAGATGATGGAGGCTACATCGATGAGTAAGAACATTTTCACGATAACTTTTCGTTTCCTTATCCAACCGCAAACTTTTCAATCCGTTCTGTACATTAACATTATTTACAGCTCGCTGGCTGAGTGGCTAGCAGACGAAATTCTAGGAAGGATTATTGATCCGATTCTCATCATACGATCGGTCTATAATGTGATATCCTTTTTCGAGTGAATCAGATATGAATACTAATATGGTGGGTAAATCTGTGGAATAGTAATCAGCCGACTGAAAAAAAAACATATTTAAATATAGACTTTGTTGTCGATGACCAAAAATCGTTCCAAGTCACACATACATATACCCATACATATCATCCGCAATCCAAACACTCAATACCAGTTTTTTTTTCGAATTCGTTTATTTTTACAGGCTTAGTTCAAACATTGGTTAAAAGGAGCCAAAGTCTGCTTCATATACACTTTTGCTCCAGTCTATGGTTAATAGGATGGTAAACCGTTTACCAGCATTCGACTCGAGTATGTAAGTACATTGAAACAATATGGACAATTATACACGAATATTGATGAATTTGGGACACCTGTTCATTGTGTTAATTCTCATGAGTCCGAAGATAGTTGTCTTAACTGGTTCTGGCGCAAAATATACATTGTAGTAATTATTATGGGATGTGAGTCATTTTTTCAATAAGTGCTTTGCTTCGTCTTTACGGGTTATTTTTAACCAGATGTAATATACACAATTAATTAGTTTCTTACACAGAGCAAAAATATATTTTTTTTTGTGAAATTTAACATACTGATTGTGAATTCAGCATATTATCCAACCGATACGAGCGCAGAACGGTTACAACACGTTACGCCCATTTGCCCAGGTGAGAAAACACACTGTCGATAACACAGACAGGGTTTGTGGTTCTACTAGAGAGGGGAAATCGCTCGTAGAAATTTGTTCATCGTTTTCGAAATAAAAGAAGAGAACGAATAATAAAGAATGAGAGCGGAGGGTGTCACTCTAGTCGGCATCAGATGTCGCTATCGATGTATCAATTTCGTATGATCAACATAAAACTGAAAACACATGTTCAACGTTGCCAGTTGCTCTAATGATTATATCATTTCAGAAGTAGACATTGACATTTTTGTTTTAAAGAGTCTTTAGACGAATTTCGTGCCAACTCGTCTTAGGAGTTGGCAGCACCATCTCAGATAGCAGCGAAACGTTGTGGGTGTAAACACATGGGTATTTTAACCGTTTAAGTGCGGAGCAAATTTTGTTAGCATATGCCAAAAATGCGGATGAGTTTGGGTATATTTAAAAAAATACTAAAGAGCTTAGATAAGTGATTAGGTCACAAAAGTTGTTTTAACAGGAAAAAAAAACACATAAAAAGTGAGGTTTCTAAAATTTACTAACATAAACTCCCTTACCTCTACATAAATTTTTTTTTTGAAATAATATATTTAAACAATATTTATACAATTTAATTCAAAATTATGGTTTGCTGTACAAAACGCGTAAAGTCCGTGATGTAAAAAATCTCCCCGAAAGACGAAATCTGCTAAGTCAAAAATAATAACATAGAACAAGAAGAGCGCTATCGCGCTCCCCGCACTTTTCGCATACAACAAGGAGAGGGCTATCGCGCCCCTTATTCAAACGGTTAAACAACTTTGTATAGTTGGAATATTTTTAAAAAAAGAATTAGACTACTTTTTTAAAAGTTTCAAAAATTTTATCTTGATTTTTTTACAAAAAATTATAACTCAAAAGCTATAATATTTACGAAATTTGGGTCAAAGGATGAAATGTAGAAAATCGTTTAAATTTTCATAAATAAATACCAAAAAATTTTTGAAAAAAAAATTATTTTAAAAATTAAAATTTTCTCGAAAACATGTTTGTTTGAAACTCTGATGAAATATATATATGAATAGCCCTTACAATTTCCAACAAGTCGTCCATACATCGGAAGATGGGCACTTTTACAGGGAAAAAGTTATTCTAACAACAACTTTTTCATGTTTTCTTTGAAAAAATTACAACTAATCCTATTTTGACGTAGGACTACGTCTTTCATTTCTATACTGGGGTGTAAGTTCAAAGTTTCGAAAACGAAAGCGTTACGCCGGAGAACGAGATTTCGAGCGCTAATAGCTCCTAAGCAACTGAGCGAAATGGTATGATAAACACTTCATTCGAAAGATAAAGTGTCTACGCGTTTTATGCTTATTACTTTCTGATCCAAAAACTTGTTTCAGTAGCCCTAAAATTGCTTTCAAAACAGGCTATTGAAATCACACCAATCGGTATAAAAGCGAGTGCCGCTCGGAAATCCTCTCAGTTATGATTGCGCAACGATTGAGGTACGATCGCTGGAATGGATGGATGTTTCCCTAACACAGACTTCAAAACCACGGAGCCAGGGGAAATTGGCATTGCAAAATAGATGCAAGCAGCGGGTACTTTTGTACTCGCTTGCGTATCTGGAAATTGGAATGTTCCCTTAACACAGATTTCAAAAACATGGAGCCTGGGGAAATTGGCATTGCAAAATAGGTGCAAACTACGGGTACTTTTGTACTCGCTTGCTATTTTGCAAACCGTTATGTGTATTCCCAATACAGATTCCGAAACCAAGAAGTTGGGAGAATGGGCATTGCAGATACATTCACGTCGGCAGTACTTTTATACCCCCATGCATTTTTACGCTCCAGAATTCATTTTGCTATCACGGTCTACAAAAGTGGGTACAAATGCAACGCTTTGGCTCGATTATTCAAGACTGCATTAGAAGATATCTTTTCATGTCGTCAGCTCACTGAACTTCTACGCATACCTTTTGATGATTAGGCAAAATGTTGATAACTATTTGCTGCGATAACTACTTCCATAATGCATGCATTGACTTAAATTGGGATTTGTTTGCAATTAAATTCGTTAATAGTTTCATTCATTTAGTAGTTTAATCAATAACACACAAAAGATAGCTCTACACAGCGGCGATATCGTACCCAATGAGGAACATCCGAGGTGGGAATATTGCTAATTGAAGAAATACAATTGATTACTAAGCCAACGGCAGTCCTACGTCAACCTTGCGGTTATATCATAGGTATAACCCATACATAGTTTTTTTTTAAAGTCAATATATCAATATAGTGTATTCGACAAAGTTTTAGATCTTAATAAAATTTTTACTTCCGTCGAAGACGTCAAATTTCTATCTTTTATAGTTTCTGGAATAAAGGACATGTTGGTATGGAGACCCCTGAAAAAAATAATGTTTTACTCGTATCATTTTTGTGTGTAAATTCTCGCATTTGACATGTTCTCGATATGTTTCTGGTTGGAAAAAAGTTAGCAGAGCATGTAAATTGCGATAATCTGTACATACAACTGCTACGAATTAAACATTAATAGTAATTTTTCAAAGAAAAACAGGAAGTGGGTTATATCTATGGTATAACCGCAAGGGTGACGTAGGACTATCGTTGATTTAGAGATCATTTGTTTGAAGTTGAATCTAAATCCATCCTGAATGAATGAATAAATAAATATTTGGGTGACTTCAAAAACGAGAGTGTTACGTTGGAGACTCAAGGTTTTATGCATCCAATATTGGATACAAAAAACCTTGTTCTGAAGAATAATCTTCAAAAGCTTTCCTGCTAACTGCACTTGATTGACAAATCACAAAACCAAATGTGTGTAGTCGCAGTATTATATGGATAGAAAACATTAAAATAAACTCGCTTGAATGTAATTTTCAATTCCAAGGGGAACTGGCAGATTATTTTTCAGCAACGATCATTTTTTTCCAGGTTTCCTCTCGATAACCAGCAAACGAAAAGAGTTGCGCGGGTGTATGTGTGTGTGTGTGTGGCGGCTGCTTCTATGTCTTCCCGAGGAATCGTATTTCGATGCTGATACTCTCTTGGTCACGAGAGTATCAGCATCGGCTTTTCTGCGCTCCCTCACAGTTAAAACAAACTGATTGCATTTCAGGTCAGGTCAGGCCAGGTAATGAATCCCTCGATCCCTCGCCGTTCAGTTCGTTCAGTAACGATGTTGTCTTGTCGATGTCCTCCGGCGTCGTGCACAAATTACGTAACGCTAAAAATCCGAATTTTGAACCACCCCTCCTTCCCCCTCCCCTTTCGTAACGCAATTTTCTATCTCTAATAAACAGAAAGTAAGGCAACATCTACCCCCTCCCCCCTTATCGCGTTACGTAATTTGTGCACGACGCCTCACGAAAAATGAATGGGTTTCACCACCAGAATATCATTTCAGTATGCTTTTCGTGCGTGATTGAATCGAGAGAAGGTGTGGTTTACGATGGCAATTTGGAAGGCAAACTAGAGGAGAATGAACTCTCTGAGTATGAAAATTTCGGCGACTGAGCAATAATCGATTGAAAATTATATAATTTTGGCGATACGAAACATTTTCCGTTTTTCATGTTATGCATCCATTATTGGATACGAAAATATCCTACTGATGGGAAAGAATAATCTTCAGAAGCTTTCCAGCTAATTACACTTGATTGAAAAATTACGAAATCAAATGTATTTGGTCGCTGTGTTCGCCATATAATTAGAAAACATTAAAATAAACTCTTTCGCATGGATGTATTCTTCAATTCCCAGGGAACTGGCAGATTATTTTTCAGCAACGATTAGATCTTTCCGGAATTTTCTCGATGCTGTATGGCATCCAAACGAAAATTCTCGTTTCAGTTTGGCCTGCAAAAAACTTTTCTAAACTCTAATCCATCAAATTTGGAGCCCTGAAAAGGGCCGATGATTATATGCTAAGCTAATATAGCACCCTCTCCTTGGATTCGATGGGCCAGCTGAATGTCCTTGGGCATGATGTGACGCGTTTTGCGTGGATAGCACACAAATTTGTATCTTCGAATAAGCCTCCTGCAGCGTCATAACCGCGGAACTTTGGAAGCGCAAGTCGGTTTTGAAGTCCTGAGCAATTCCACGATCCAAAAGCTGCAAAGGTAGCTTGCGGATCAGCAATTCGGTCGACTTCCGATAGCGATGAATTTCACGCAAAGTTCCCGGTCGATAGCGATGTGGCTTCTTCACCTATCCTGCGGCTGGTGCGCTTATCCGAGCTGCTTTCGTGTGCCTTACCACTGAAAGACTAACTATCTATCTGCTTGGTCCCAAACAAACGAGTCGTCACGGTGCGAGAGTAGAGTGAGAAATGAACGAAAGCAAAGGAAGCGTCATTTTATAAACCATAAAAGTATAGAATCTAAACCCCACCCTTATTATATTCGTTGCTTACCCTGAGAGAGAAACGAATAACATCGAAGTAAGTATACAGTAATGTATTTGAATCCGGACACTTTGCGTTACATTTAATACCATACCGCAGCCACAACATTTTCTGCATGTTGAATTAATGCGATTGATAAGTAACTATCAAGAAACTATCAGTAACTATATTAGCAACTATTAATCGCATAAATTCAACATGAAAAAAATGTTATGGCTGTGGTATGATATTGAATGTAATGCAAAGTGTCCGGATTCAAAAGCATTACTGTAAAAAAGAGTTAACTCGACTGAAATTTTTTCGGTTCGGCCTGCAAAAACGAAAGTAAGAGCCCCCGCCGACTGCAGACTGACTTGTCGACCGATAGTTCGGTCGGCTTCTTAATCAGTACGGAGAAAAAAAGTCTGTAGTGTACAGCATAATGCATAGACGTAAGTATGAGCTTCCCCATCTCACATTCCAATAAGATTAATGGGTTTCCAAGTGGGCGCGCTACATACGGATACGAATGATTTCAATAACCTGTTTTCGAAGCTATCATTAAGCTATTGAAACAATTTTTCGACTCAATAAATAGCAATCATATAACTCTTGGACATTTTATCTTTTGTATGAAATGATTATCATACTGTTCCGTTGATCCGAAGCAGAATGAATCACGCTTAAAGAAGGAATGGATTTTTTCTTGGAATTTAGTCAGCAGAAATAATGCCCTTTCCCAACAATTAAAAACGACAAACGGTAAACAGTTTCATCAAAGTGATTTCTTCGATATGGGGATATATTCACTACATCATGTCATATATTTCATATTTTTCATTATGAAATCCATATCCATGGCACCTATCGGTATCGAATTATCATCGACACCACGATTTTCGCTAAATGCTCCTTTCAGTTCGGCCTGTAAAAAAATTTTCTGAACTCTAATCCATCAAATTTGGAGCCCTGAAAAGGGCTGTTGATTATATGCTAAGCTAATATAGCACGCTCTCCTCGGATACGATGGGCCAGCTGAATGTCCTTGGGCATGATGTGACGCGTTTTGCATGGATAGCACACAAATTGGTATCTTCGAATAAGCCTCCTGCAGCGTCATAACCGCGGAACTTTGGAAGCGCAAGTCGGTTTTGAATTCCTGAGCAATTCCACGAACCAAATGCTGCAAAGGTAACTTGCGGATCAGCAATTCGGTCGACTTCTGATAGCGACGAATTTCATGCGAAGTTCCCGGTCGATAGCGATGTGGCTTTTTCAGCTCGTTAGTCATTCGGTGGTAAGGCACACGAAGTCAGCTCGGATAAGCGCACCAGTAGCAGGATAGGTGGAGAAGCCACATCGCTATCGACCGGGAACTTCGCATGAAATTCGTCGCTATCAGATATCGACCGAATTGCTGATCCGCAAGCTACCTTTGCAGCATTTGGTTCATGGAATTGCTCAGGACTTCAAAACCGACTTGCGCTTCCAAAGTTCCGCGGTTATGACGCTGCAGGAGGCTTATTAGAAGATACCAATTTGTGTGCTATCCATGCAAAACGCGTCACATCATGCCCAAGGACATCCAGCTGGCCCATCGTATCCGAGGAGAGCGTGCTATATTAGCTTAGCATTTAATCAACGGCCCTTTTCAGGGCTCCAAATTTGATGGATTAGAGTTCAGAAAAGTTTTTTACAGGCCGAACTGAAAGGAGCATTTAGCGAAAATCGTGGTTTCGATAATAATTCGTTACCGATAGGTGCCATGGATATGGATTTCCTTATGAAGAATATGAAATACATGACATGATGTAGTGAATATATCCGAAGAAATCACTTTGGTGAAACTGCATTATAAAATTATTTGTGTACGAATGCCGCAATCGATAGTCGACTCTAATTTGCGCTGGGTAATTTCCTCGGAGGACTCGATTCCTCCTTTGAGCATTAATAATCTCTTTCTGGCAAAACGATGTGGTATGAATCACATTATTTGAATGATAGAATGAAGAAGTTTTCTGCCAATTTCTTTCAACCTCCAAACGTATCTTTCTCCCGTTTGTCGTTTTCGCGTTCGCTAATCCTCTCTCACAACACCAATTTCTAGTTTGAGAAATCGTTGAGTAAACATTGTTTGCCAGTGCGCGTAGAGCGGGAATTCCTAAAGATTCATTGCACCTCTAATAAATTGCCGAAAGACGTGGTCTTACGTTGATCGCACTTGATTGAAAAAATCCAAAACGAAATGTATTTGGTCGAAGCATTATATGAGTAGAAAGCAAATAAACGCTCGAAAATGACTTGATTTTCGCGATATGAAACATTTTCCGTTTTTCATGTTATGCATCCAATATTGGATACGAAAATTTCCACTGATGGGGAAAAAAATATTCAGAAGCTTTCCTGTTAATTGCGATTGATTGAAAAATAACAAAACCAAATGTATTTGGTTGCAGTGTTATATGGATAGAAAACATTAAAATAAACTATTTCGCATGAATGTATTTTTCAATTCCCAGGGGAACTGGCAGATTATTTTTCAGCAACGATGATAGCAACGAGAATTCCGCGCGTGTATGTGTGTGTGTGTGGCGGCTGCTCCGATGTTTCAAGCGGAACCGTGGCATCACTCTCCTCCTGATGGATTCCCTTTTGGCCTTAGGTGCACAAACAGGCTCTTGGCGACACCGTTCATCAGCGCATTCATGATAAACGAAATTAGCTTCACAACAACAGCGACAACATGCTCCAATCGCTGTTCAATCATAACTGAGTGGGTTTACGAGCGGCGCTCGCTTATATACCGATTTTTGATTTCAATAGCCTGTTTTGAAAGCAATTTTAAGACTATTGAAACAAGTTTTTGGATGAAAAAGTAACAAGTATATGACGCGTAGACATTTTATCTTTCAAATGAAGTGTTTATCATACCATTTCGTTCAGTTGTTTAAGAGCTATTAACGCTCAAAATCTCGGTCTCCAGCGTAACGCTTTCGTTCTCGAAACTTTGGTTTTACACCCCGGTATAGAAATGAAAGACGTAGTCCTACGTCAAAACATGAAAAGTTGTTGTTCGGAAAACCTTTCTCCTGTAAAAGTGCCCTTCTTTCGATGTATGGACGATTTGTTGGAAATTGTAAGGGCTATTCATATCTATTTTTTCAGAGTCAAAAAAACATGTTTTCGAGAAAAATATATTTTAATTTTCAAAATATTTTATTTTCAACAATTTACATGATATTCTCTAATGAGAACATAAATAATTTCATACATTTCATTCTTTGACTGAAATTTTGTTAATAGATTTTTGATAGATTTTGTGTGAGATTTTTTTTTAAAATTTAAAGTTTTTTTTCTACTTTTTTCGAAGAGTTCGACGAAAGTTCATATTTTATTGAGATCTAAAACTTTGTCGAATACACTATATTGATATCTTGACTTCGAACAAAATTAGGATTAGTTCAAAAAAAAACATGAACAAGTTGTTGTTAGAATAACTTTTTCCCTGTAAAAGTGCCCATCTTCCGATGTATGGACGAATTGTTGGAAATTGTATAGGCGCAGATTATTTAAACGGCTACGTTATAAGGTCAACAAACTTATTCGTGATACGAAGAAACATTTTTTCACGGTTCATCTTGATCCTACATTACCAGCTGAGCAATTATGGAAAAGATTAAAATCATTGGGTGTCGGTAAAGCCAATTCCTGTCCTATCAACGGTTTCAGTCCCGATGAAATCAAAGTTCGCTAAAGCTTCGCTAAAAACTTCAGTTTTACCAATAGATCGAACGAATGTAATATCGAAAATCGAAATGAGCAGCAGATTTCTGAGAACGCATTTTAAAGGGTGTGTCACATCAAATTGCATCACGGAAAAAACGCTGTAGAAATTCGCCCAGTAGACCGATCCTTTTGAAAATTTTAGACAGTAAAATAAAAACTATTAAACAACTTTTGGCATTTTCTTTTTATTCATACTTCGAGCCCAAGCCCGTATGCTCGCACCTTCCTCTTTACCCCGTCCATAAGGTTCTGTACAACGTCAGGTTGTAGTTTTTTTTGAATAGAAATCCATTTTCTCTTGAAGTCCGCCTCCGATTTGACAACTTTTGGGTTCTTCCGGAGGGCCTGCTTCATAATCGCCGAATATTTCTCTATTGGGCGAAGCTCCGGCGCGTTGGGCGGGTTCATTTCCTTTGGCACGAAGGTGACCCCGTTGGCTTCGTACTACTCCAACACGTCTTTTGAATAGTGGCACGAAGCGAGATCCGGCCAGAAGATGGTCGGGCCCTCGTGCTGCTTCAATAGTGGTAGTAAGCGCTTCTGTACCCACTCGTTAAGGTAAACCTGCCCGTTTACCGTGCCGGTCATCACGAAGGGGGCGCTCCGCTTTCCGCAAGAGCAGATCGCTTGCCACACCATGTACTTTTTGGCAAACTTGGATAGTTTCTGCTTGCGAATCTCCTCCGGAACGCTGAATTTGTCCTCTGCGGAGAAGAACAACAGGCCCGGCAGCTGACGAAAGTTCGCTTTGACGTAGGTTTCGTCGTCCATTACCAGGCAATGCGGCTTCGTCAGCATTTCGGTGTACAGCTTCCGGGCTCGCGTCTTCCCCCCCATGTTTTGCCTTTCGTCGCGGTTAGGAGCCTTCTGAACTTTGTATGTACGCAGGCCCTCCCGCTGCTTGGTCCGCTGGACGAATGAACTTGACAAATTCAGCTTATTGGCGACATCCCGGACCGAACTTCTCGGATCACATCTAAACTGCTTAACTACGCGCTTCCGGTCGATGGTTAGGTTCTCGAAGTATCTTTTTAGTACTCTGCTGACCGTGGATTGGACGATTCCCAGAATCTTACCGATGTCCCGATGTGACAACTCCGGATTCTCGAAATGAGTGCGCAGGATTAATTCACGCTCTTTTTCGTTCGACGACATTTTTCCAAATTTACGAAAAATTGACAGTGAAGCATGGCCAACGTGATCTATACACTCTTATCTGATTATAAGCGAAAGCTGAAGATATAATTCCTAACAATTAAATTTCTACAGCGTTTTTTCCGTGATGCAATTTGATGTGACACACCCTTTATTCTGAGAGTGTCAGTGAGGTAGATGCGATAAACGCAATGCACCATGTCAAATCAAGTGCAGTCGGACTTGACTTACTTCCATTGAAATTTTTGAGAATGATCTGACCTCTAGTCGTGGGACCAATCATCCAAATTTTTATTCCATCATATTATCGAACGATTTTCCTGATCAGTGGAAACAGTCAAAAATGATACCCGTCAAGAAGAAATCTTCTAGTAATACAATCGACAACCTACGTCCGATAAGTATTCTGAGCGCTTTACCCAAAGTTTTTGAACGCTTATTGAAATTACAAATATGTCAATTCATTGAACAATATAAGTTTCTTAACAATTATCAATCGGGTTATCACCCTAAACACAGCGCGAAAATCACAATGCTGAAAGTCTTCAATGATAAAATTAATGTTGCTCTAGATCAGCGGTACTCAACCTTTTTTTCATAGGGACCACATACACGTATTATTATTGTGTCGCGGGCCGCAAATAAATAAATAAAGAAGAATTATCTCCACGAGCCACGACCGCATTGTTAACTTAGAACTACAAAATCATTGCCGGAGAGTAGAAACATCAAAGTAATTTATTAATAAAAAATTTGATACAAATATTTGATAGCAATGACAAGGGCCGATAAATAAATGCTTTCACTGAGTGAAGAACGCAAACTTTTCGCGAAGCAATTTGAGAAGATTGTTGATTGTTGCACCCCCCCCCCCCCCCCCCCGAACAAAACAGCAGCATCATACTGAGCGATATCTGTCTTTCGTTCTTCCTTCAATCGAGCAAAACCGCTGTGTGACATCAGCATTGAGAAAGACTGCTGTCTGATAGTTGGAGTGAGATGACTTTGATGATGTTGTTGTTTCAAATTATAGAGGCTTAAAAATTCATCAGTTCATTCGCATCTAGCCTTGAAAAAGTTCAACTTGAAAAAGTAAACTTAACACTCGGCCTTAAGAAAAATCATTTCGAAAGCCTCCCTGCTGTCTGGTCGCTAGTTAGATGACTGATAATTTGTGAATACTGTAATTTGAATTCGCGAATGGGATGTTCACTCAATTAATAGAATTCGGTGGAGCTTAGATTGCAATGTTTTGTCTATCCACATTGTCCTTAGAACGAATACTGCATTTGCATTTCGAATGACAGATTTATGCTCATCCGATTAGCAGTGATATTTAAATATTGCACCTCGACCACTGGAACATGATAGGAAAAAGTGTATTCTTCCAATTTTCGTTAAACTTGACGTATATGGGTTAGGGAACCGTTATGTATTACGTTCCGGAAAAAATAGAGAATTTCCGATTCGATAGGAATGCAAGCCATCAAAATCCGTTCAGAGCTAAAATAATTATTAACGTTAAAACTATTTCATAAAAATGTGACGTGCTTTCTGATTTGATAGCAACTATAAACATAGTTGTATGTCAAATAATCTATATAAGTAAAAATGATTTGGTGTCCGTTCCTCGCGATTTAACTCAAGAACGGAGCAACGGATTTGAACAGTCAGTATCAGGATTGAAGCGTCTCAGTCTGCATCAAATGCATATGTCAAAAAAGAAATTATATGCTGCGAATATAGATCGAGCACAGAGAAATAATTTTCGGGGACCGTGAGTGCTCGAAATTATATAAATCAGAAAAGCAATTGTGGGCGCGACGAAGTTTGCCGGGTCAGCTAGTAGGTAATAATTTCATATTCATAATTTCATATTTATTCACTAACGTCAACAAGATTAGCCCGGATCGTTCGTGAATTGGTTGCCCATCTCTATACAGTAGATCTCAACGTTTCATGCAATTTGAAGACATTTGGCATAAAGATTTTTTTTTTTAAACTCCGAATTCATGTTCTTCCCCCATTCGGTGTTTTTTCGGGGGTTCAAAAAACTCAAATTTTAGCGGCTGTGCGATACTAGTAAATGAAGTCCGATTGATATTTTGCATATAGCTTGCATAGCGTGGGAATCAACATTTTTAAGAAAGCCCCGTTTTGAAATTTGAGATGACCATTTTCATTGGCACTCTAAGATACAACAATAACGATTTTGTGTAATATGCATATCAAATCCCTTAATTTTTGGTTACACATTTCGTAGAGTAACCCCCCTATATAGAAATCAAAAAGTAATTCTACGTCAAAACAATTTGTAGATGATCGCAGCGAGTGTCCTAAACATTATTAGAAAACTTGAGTGAATAGAACAAATACTTTCAATGAGCCTGATCACAAACTTCACTTCACGGTGAAAATGAAGTGAATTGTATACAACCTTATTACGGGTGCCACCGTGTGTGTAGAATCCGGAAAAGTTCATCCGTCGTGACAACTTTGTTGAACTCGGTGTTATTATGAATACCACGATACTGTCATGTCACGGAGAAAAACAGGTATATTTGTCACTTGTGTTTTAGATGGTGAAAGCTAGTCACGCGGAATGGAGTAAGTTTAATTTCGTATTTATTTAGCGTTTTGCTAACATTCCGAATCTTGTCTTGTCTTGCTTAGGAAAGAAAAGATAAAGAAACAACAATTTACCCGCTTGGTGGCATTTTTAGACACTTTTATTGATTCGTTGATATTTTGAGTATTGAATAATAACCGTGAAGTTTTTCCAAAATCGTAGAGCAGGTTTTTGCAATTTAAACATTCGCACGATAGTTATAACGGACGATAGTTATAAAGAATAAGGTGCAATTCATTTGGCTCTTAAATCTATTATAACTTTTTAAATATTCTTTCATTCAAAGCATGTCTTCAAAACAATATTGTTGAAGATATTATATAACTTTATAACATCTTCAACAATATTGTTTTGAAGACATGCTTTGAATAAAAGAATATTAAAAAAGTTATAATAGATTTAAGAGCCAAATGAATTGCAAAGTTTAATGTTTCCTAAAAACAAAGAACTGAACTGAACTGATAATAAGTATCAACCAAGGAAATAATGAGTCTATCATTGCAAAGCATTCACAAGATACTGTTTTAAAATTCTTTTATTCATAATTTTATCCGTCATAATATCGGTCTAAAGAAAATCTGCATCCCTTTTTGCTTTTTGGAAAATCTTTGAAATCCATCAGATGTTTTATATGAAGACTAGCTGACCCGGAAAACTTCGTTCCGCCTAAAATTTATTTTTCGTTATCACATCAGCCCTAAATCAGACAATTCCTCTCTCGAGTTTTGCTCTTATCAAGGCATTCGGCGATCCATTTTTATTTATATAGATAGAAAACGATATAGGAGTGCGTTTTATCACATTAAAATCCATTTCCATTTTCGAACGAAAAGATCAATTTCGTTAGCGCAAACATTTGTGTTTCATTTGTATGGTAGCCTCCCCTTGGAGAGGGGGGAGGAGTGTCGAACCACCTTAGAAACATTTATTGCCTACTAAAACCTCCACATGCCAAAGTTGGTTCTGTTTTCTTGATTAGTTTTCGAGTTATGCAGAAATTTGTGTTTCATTTGTGTGACAGCCCCCCCCTTAGAGAGGAGGGTGGAGTGTCTAACCACCATAGAAACATTTATTGCACCCTTGAATCTTCATATGCCTAATTTAGTTTAATTTGCTTGATTAGTTCTTGAGTTATGGAGAAATTTATGCCTCATTTGTATGGCAGCCCCCCTTTAGAGAGGGGTAGGGGTGTCGATTCACCATAGAAACGTTTCGTGCCCCCTAAAGCCTTCACATGCCAAATTTGCTCCATTTGATTGATTGGTTTTCGAGTTATGCAGAAATGTATGCTTCATTTGTATGGCAATGCCCCCTTAGAGAGGGGGCAGAGGTCTCGAACTATCATAAGAACCTTCCCCTGCATACCAATTTCCTTGTCGATCGGTTCAGTAGTTTCCGAGTTCATAAGAACCAGACAGGCAGACAGATAGAAATCCATTTTTATAGATATAGATATTAGTCATGTTCTATCTCTAGAGTAATTTTTAGAAAGAGGAAAGAAAATTACATTCCCATATGTTCAACAACTATATTATTCACAAGCAACCAAGTATTCCTTCTCATCTTTGAACTAGCGTTTGATTCAGCAAACTAACGCACCGAACAAATAATTCATGGGATGAGTCCAAATAGTCCAAAAAGTCCAAATTGTCGAGGTATAATCGCAAACTTGTAATTCTAAAACATACACTTAATTAAATGGAATATTATCTCATACACTGTATTAATTTTACCAACATCAAGGCGGGTCTATGGTACTAGGTGAGGCCGTTTCGTCACTAAGTTGGTTAGGGGAGCGGTATATGAAAACAGCACGGAAGAAAGTAGAAGGGGAATTATTTGCTTGTAGCGTGAAAGAGACAGACTGATCACGAGCGAGCTTCGGCAATAGCGTATTGTGTTTTGTTTACAAACAAAACACAGTAGACTTCCAAGATGGCTGAAGAGTGGTTTTAGCAAGTTGGCCCACCTTAGTATATACTTCTAGGCGCCTTGACCTACATAACGTTCAATCACCCGAAATTATGCAAATGACATGTCTCTTATGAACGGGAATGAACTCTTTCAGTTCACGGAGTTTATTGTTACACGCAACTGTCCTTAACAATGATGATAGACACAAAAAGATTAAGTGAAGTGTAAGTGACGTGAAAACTTCTGTGGCAGTGATGTTCGTATACACGATCATATACAATACTGTCATTTCTTTACTATTCAAATCATAATGTAGAAAGCTAAGTTTCCGATTCATTGAAACCATCACATAGGAATATTCCGTCCAAGGGTGTTTTGGCGTGGGACTACGGGACTACGTGGGAGTAAAATGAAAACCTAAACACAGAACATGCAGGAAAAAATTAAAGATTTCGAATGCTTATAATTCGAACATTTCTTACTGGATCGGGAAGATGTTTGCATCAATTGATAGGGAATATTTCTACGCATCTATCGCAACTAACAAAATGTTATTTTTCATTAAATAAACAATTGAATAACTGTAAAATATTAGGCGTTATCTAAACGCCCTAACTGCATCGTTTTGATTGGCCCGATTTACGTTTTCCCTAACACAGTCATCAAAACCAAGCAGCCTTGGGGAAACCGGCATTGCAAATACATGAAAGTAGGGGGAGTTTTGTTCTCATCGAAAAACAGGAAGTGGGTTATATCTATGGTATAACCGCAAGGGTGACGTAGGACTATTGTTGATTCAGAGATCATTTGTTTGAAGTTGAATCTGAATTCATTCTGAATGAATGAATAAAGGGTGTGTCACATCAAATTGCATCACGGAAAAAACGCTGTAGAAATTCGCCCAGTAGACCGATCCTTTTGAAAATTTTAGACAGTAAAATAAAAACTATTAAACAACTTTTGGCATTTTCTTTTGACGTAGGACTACGTCTTTCATTTCTATACCGGGGTGTAAAATCAAAGTTTCGAAAACGAAAGCGTTACGCCGGAGACCGAGATTTTGAGCGTTAATAGCTCCTAAACAACTGAACGAAATGATATGATAAACACTTCATTCGAAAGATAAAATGTCTACGCGTTATATACTTGTTACTTTTTGATCCAAAAACTTGTTTCAATAGTCTTAAAATTGCTTTCAATACAGGCTATTGAAATCACCAAACGATATATAAGCGAGCGCCGCTCGGAAATCCACTCAGTTATAATTGAACAGCGATTGGAGCATGTTGTCGCTGTTGTGGTGAAGCTCTTCGTTTATCATGAAAGCGCGGATGAACCAAGAGCCTGTTTGTGCACCTTAGGCCAGAAGGCAATCCATCAGGAGGAGAGTGATACCACAAACGGTTCCCCGGGAAGAGATCGGAGCAGCCGCCACACACAAACATACACGCGCGGAACTCTTAGTTTGGATGCCATTCAGCATCGAGAAAATTCCGGAAAGATTCAATCGTTGCTGAAAAATAATCTGCCAGTTCCCCTGGGAATTGAAAAATACATTCATGCGAAAGAGTTTATTTTAATTTTTCTAACCATATAACACAGCGACCGAATATTTTTCAATTAAGTGCTATTAACAGGTGGTTATCGAGTTAGCATTAACCACTGGTTGGCTTCGAGTATCGAGTAAAATATGGAAAGAACTAATCGTTGCTGAAAAATAATCTGCCAGTTCCCTGGGAATTGAAAAATACATTCGTGTGAAAGAGTTTATTTTAATGTTTTCTATCCATAAAACACTGCAACCAAATACATTTGGTTTTGTGATTTTTCAATCGATCGCAATTAACAGGAAAGCTTCTGAAAATAATTCTTCCCCATCAATAGAAAATTTTCGTATCCAATATTGTATGCGCGCGCAACGAAAAATGTTTCGCATCGCGAAAATTATATTATTTTCAATCGATTATTGCTCAGTCGCCGAAAGTTTCAAACTCAGAGAGTTCATTCCCCTCTAGTTTGGCTTCCAAATTTCCATCGTAAACCACACCTTCTCTCGATTCAATCACGCACAAAAAGCATACTTAAGCGATATTCTGGTGGTGAAACGCATTCATTTTTCGTGAGGCCATCGACTTGGCTTGACCTGAAACGCATCCAGTAAGTTTGGAACTGTGAGGGAGCGCAGAAAAGCCGATCCATCAGAAGAAGAGAAGACGAACGAGAGAGTATCAGCGCCAAAAAACGGTTCCGTTTGAGACACCGAATCAGCCTCCACACAGACATATATACGTGCGGAACTTCTTTCATTTAAATGCCATCCAGCATCGAGAAGATTCCGGAAGAATATTATCGTTGCTGAAAAATAATCTGCCAGTTCCCCTGGGAATTGAAAAATACATTCATGCGAAAGAGTTTTTTTTAATGTTTACTAACATATAACGCTGCGACCAAATACATTTGATTTTGTGATTTTTCAATCGAGTGCAATTAACAATTGGTTATCAAGTTAGCATTACTCACTGGTGGTGGACTTCGAGAAGAATCGAGAAGAATCCGGAAAAATGTCATCGTTACTGCGAAATAATCTGCCAGTTCCCTTGGAATTGAAAATTACATTCAAGCGGAAGAGTTTATTTCAATGTTTTCTATCCACATAGTACTGCTGCGATCGAATACATTTGGTTTTGTGATTTTTCAAGCAAGTGCAATTAGCAGGAAGCTTCTGAAGATTATTCTTCCGCATCAGTAGGATATTTTCGTATCCAATATTGGATGCATGAAACCTTGTACCTCCAACGTAACGCTCTCGTTTTCGAAGTCCCCCAAATATTAATTTATTCATTCATTCAGAATGGATTCAGATTAAACCTCAAACAAATAATGACTGAATCAACGATAGTCCTACGTCACCATTGCGGTTATACCATAGATATAACCCACTTCCTGTTTTTATTCATACTTCGAGCCCAAGCCCGTATGCTCGCACCTTCCTCTTTACCCCGTCCATAAGGTTCTGTACAACGTCAGGTTGTAGTTTTTTTTGAACAGAAATCCATTTTCTCTTAAAGTCCGCTTCCGATTTGACAACTTTTGGGTTCTTCCGGAAGGCCTGCTTCATAATCGCCCAATATTTCGCTATTGGGCGAAGCTCCGGGGCGTTGGGCGGGTTCATTTCCTTTGGCACGAAGGTGACCCCGTTGGCTTCGTACCACTCCAACACGTCCTTTGAATAGTGGCACGAAGCGAGATCCGGCCAGAAGATGGTCGGACCCTCGTGCTGCTTCAATAGTGGTAGTAAGCGCTTCTGTAGGCACTCCTTAAGGTAAACTTGCCCGTTTACCGTGGCGGTCATCACGAAGGGGGCGCTCCGCTTTCCGCAAGAGCAGATCGCTTGCCACACCATGTACTTTTTGGCAAACTTGGATAGTTTCTGCTTGCGAATCTCCTCCGGAACGCTGAATTTGTCCTCTGCGGAGAAGAACAACAGGCCCGGCAGCTGACGAAAGTCCGCTTTGACGTAGGTTTCGTCGTCCATTACCAGGCAATGCGGCTTCGTCAGCATTTCGGAGTAAAGCTTCCGGGCTCGCGTCTTCCTCACCATGTTTTGCCATTTGTCGCGGTTAGGAGCCTTCTGAACCTTGTATGTACGCAGGCCCTCCCGCTGCTTGGTTCGCTGGACGAATGAACTTGACAAATTCAGCTTATTGGCGACATCCCGGACCGAACTTCTCGGATCACATCTAAACTGCTTAACTACGCGCTTCCGGTCGATGGTTAGGTTCTCGAAGTATCTTTTTAGTACTCTGCTGACCGAGGATTGGACGATTCCCAGAATCTTACCGATGTCCCGATGTGACAACTCCGGATTCTCGAAATGAGTGCGCAGGATTAATTCACGACGCTCTTTTTCGTTCGACGACATTTTTCCAAATTTACGAAAAATTGACAGTGAAGCATGGCCAACGTGATCTATATACTCTTATCTGATTATAAGCGAAAGCTGAAGATATAATTCCTAACAATTATATTTCTACAGCGTTTTTTCCGTGATGCAATTTGATGTGACACACCCTTTATTTGGAGAACTTCGAAAACGAGAGCGTTACGTTGGAGGCACAAGGTTTTATGCATCCAATATTGGATACGGAAATATCCTACTGATGGGGAAGAATAATCTTCAGAAGCTATCCTGTTAATTGCGATTGATTGAAAAATCACAAAACCAAATGTATTTGGTCACAGTGTTACATGGATAAAAAACATTAAAATAAACCCGTTCACATGAATGTATTTTTAAATTCCCAGAGGAACTGGCAGATTATTTTCCGGATCTTTCTCGATGCTGAATGGCATCCAAACGGAAAGAATTCCGTGCGTGTATGTGTGTGTAGCGGCTGCTTCGAGATCTTCCCGGGGAACCGTTTGTGGCATCACTCTCCTACTGATGGATTCCCTTCTGGCCTAAGGTGCACAAACAGGCTCTTGGTGACACCGTTCATCCGCGCTTTCATGATAAATGAAGAGCTTCACCACAACAGCGACAACATGCTCCAATCGCTGTTCAATTAGAACTGAGTGGATTTCCGAGCGGCGCTCGCTTATATACCGATTGGTGTTTTCAATAGCCTGTTTTTAAAGCAAATTTAAGACTATTGAAACAAGTTTTTGGATCAAAAAGTAACAAGTATATAACGCGTAGACATTTTATCTTTCGAATGAAGTGTTTATCATATCATTTCGTTCAGTTGTTTAGGAGCTATTAACGCTCAAAATCTCGGTCTCCGGCGTAACGCTTTCGTTTTCGAAACTTTGATTTTACACCCCGGTATAGAAATGAAAGACGTAGTCCTACGTCAAAATGTTCCCTAACACAGACTTCAAAACCAAGCAGCGATGAAGCAGCGATGAAGAAATCGGCATTGCAAACACATGAAAGTAGAGGGAGCTTTTGTACCCGCCGAAATGTGTTCCCTAACAGAGATTTCTAAACCAAGGTGCCTGGAGGAAATCGGCATTTCAAATTCATGCAAGTCGGAGGTATTTTTATTCCGACTGAAAGGTGTTTTCTCTAACACAGACTTCAAATCCATGGAGCGTGGGGAAATCGGCATTCTAAATACATGTAAGTCGGGGGCATTTTTGTTCCGGTTGAAATGTGTTTGCCTAACACAGACTTCAAAACCGAGGTGTCCGAGGAAATCGGCTTTGCGAATAAATTCAAACTGCAAGTACTTTTGTACTTGCTTGCCTTTGTGCAGACAAGAATAAGTTTCCCTAACACGATCTTCTAAACTTAGGAACCTGGGAAAGTCGTGCAGACACTAGAAGCGAATGAACTTTCCAGTTTCAAGCAAATTCGCGGTTCGAGAAGTACGTACACTTGAGAGATGTAAACTTCAGAGAGAAATGTAAAATAAAACAATCGTTTGATAATTTTTTTTTGTCTTTATTAGAAAGATTTTCAGCCTTAGGCTGGTTCATCAAACGTTTGATAATTCTTCCGTTAATTTTTTTTGTCCTAGGCATCATACCGAACGTAAAAGGTCTGTCATTAAATTTACTCGTAACGAAGAACAATCTATCACAATGCATGAATTGACTTTACATGGCATTTGTTCAATCTTTTTACTCACAAAGTAAATATATTGAATTTCATTGAATTCGGAAACTGTTTCATTCAATGAAGAATTTAATCAATACAAACGAATGATTGCTAAGCTAAGGTAGTCCCACGTCAACCTTGCGGTTATATCATAGATATAACCCACCCATTTTTTGGCCCTATCTTCTAGCAGGTAAATAAAACGCAGTGCATCTTCTGTCCAGCTACGCACTGTGGCGTAGTGTATTTATTATCTTTCGATCCTAAATAAAAACTATGTGTAAGAAAAACTGGAAATGTTAATGTGATTCTTTGGAGTAATGATAGTTCCAATCAAACACAATGATATCGTCGCGCAATCAACCATTCAGCATTCAGCAGGAAGGGCAGCAGTCTTACAACGAAAGCCGCTGGCAAAATACAAAATGCTTGTGCATAAATTCTTTCCCTAACTTATTACCGCTAAGGTCGATTTCTCCAGCAACTGCCAGATATTGTTCGTATGTCACACGGTTCAGCTTTAAGTTGGACAAATCCAATTTCTTTTGTGGTTTCCCTTCGTCGATCCAGCGCTTCAGTCGGATTTCGATGCTCCATTTGGCAGTTAGATCCCGATAGTATCCGACCCGCAATGGATCCACTTCTTGCAATTTCTCTAAATATCCGAGAATCCTGTCGTGATATCCCTCCGCATCCAGAGCCTTCATCAGAAGCGCAGCAGTAAGAAGTGTCCACTTACTGTCCGGCTCGTATTCCAACAGCTGCTGGCACGATTCCAACTGAGCTTTGAGGACATCCACAATGGACTGACCGAATTCGTGTTCGAACTTTGGTTTGTTTATCCCGAACAGAGAAGCGTTACACAATTTTTTACATTTGAGACTGTGCGTCATGTTGTACTCATCAGTGAAGGAGAGTACATATTCCTCATGATCAGGAAGGTTTATATGGACATCTCGCAGAATCCATGTAACACAATAACTGTCACTTGCCGAGGCGGGAACCCAATTCGAAGCGTGATTCATTTCATTGGTGAAATTGAACGACAGATTCACATTCTTGTGTCTCAAATTGACTGGCCGCGTGAACGTGACCACTGCTAATTTTCGTGCAACCTCTATCCGAAATGCGGCGATATCCAACTCAGGTTGGGAATAGCCAAGAAGCCAGCGTTGGTAAAACCACGCGCTGCTATCATTCGGATCGGTAAATGCAGCCGTCAGGACCAATTCTAATTCCTCACGCAACTTCTCCTCACTAATGGGTCGAGATGGGTCATCCTTGTTCGGGTGAAGAACCGGCAGTAATTTGCTCCGATAGTGCCACGATGAATAATTTGAGAAATTATTTCTGATCTTTTCAGTGCAGAATTCTAGCTCTTTTTCGGCAGGAATCTTCGCCTTTTCCGTCACGTAACGGCGATAATCCCAGCAGTGAACTAAAATCATTGAAAAAAAGGTCTAATAAATGCGAAACACTCAACCAATTAACTCACAGTTTCTCTCGTCCAGCTTGAGATACTTTGTGCACAAATCGACTTCTTTCTGCCAATTTGGAGAAGGTGCGTTCTCCAGAACCCAGCAGCGATGGTGCCAGGCGCAGTAGGATTTGGGATTCACTTGCAAACACATCTCGGTGAAACCCAAGTCATTATCGAACAACTTTTGATTTTCTCTAAAAATTTTACATTTGGAAAAACATCAGAATTTACTGTCATACGAAAATACTAAAAACACCTACTTATCCTCGTCAAAAAGTTTCAGAATGCAGAGTCGTCGCAGGTTCCACAGCGTGGCAATGTCCGGATTGGACCCAAGAATTTTCCCCGTCAGCACCATCATCTCATCGTCTAGTTCGCCGGCTGCCTTTTTGGCCAGAACGCGACTCATTCCGGAACGGAACGCTTTAGCTTTCTGGTCCTGTTCTTTTCGTTTGCGAATGGCCTCTTCGGCGCTGGTACGCACTTTTAATCGACCGTGCTGGAAAGGGATTTTGAAATGTACTAATATACTTCCGATATATGTTACGATACTGCTACAATAACTACCATTTCTGAAGGTATTCTCACTGACGAAATTCGACTGAAATGAATTGATCAGATCTTCAGTTTTCAGTTTAGTCATCAAAGGAAAACAACAAAAATTTGACAGTTCTATCAAGGGGTGTCCTCGTTTGTTTATGTATGACACATGCTATAAAATAAACGCTTTACCATAATCATGGATACTGCACTCGACGCAGGGGGATGCTAAGTCGCCATCTTTTTGTCACCAGCATAGAAAATCATGAGCAAAGAAGTCATAACCTAAAATTAAAAAAAAAATAAGTGCTTCATGCGATCCTGCAGCAGTGATTTTAGTTGCAAATCGCCAAATAAATCATCCGGATGGGTATAGAAACTGTGAGCTTCATTTCCCGAAAGAAACTATACAACGGACTTGTCCACAGGCCATTGCAAATGCTGAACATTATTGCATCACTATTGACTCCAAACAATCAAAAATAAACTTTACAGTTGCAGTTTTGGGCGTGAGACCTGAACGCGAGCCTAGCTTTATGCTGCCTACGCTCAATTTGTGTAGAAGAATATCCTAAGGCGTGGCCGTTTCGTCACTAAGTTGGTTAGGGGAGCGGTATTTGAAAACAGTACGGAAGAAAGCAGTAGGGGAAGGATTTGCTTGTAGCGTGAAAGAGGCAGACTGATCACGTGCGAGCTTCGGCACTAGCGTATTGTGTTTTGTTTACATACAAAACACAATAGACTTCCAAGATGGCTGAAGAGTGGTTTTAGCAAGTTGGCCCACCTTAGGATATACTCTAGGCGTCTTGCTTGTTATGCTTTCCATTTAGCCCTCATCAGGAGGACTTGCACAATATCAGTGTCTGTACCCGATCCCAAAGATATTTATTATATAAAAAGAAAATAGTGAAAATTCGAGCGGCATTGTTTTGCTTAGAACATGAACAGTGAACATAGTAAAAAAGTTAACAATTTGACGATCGATTTTACTAGCCATTCGTTTTTCCCCACAACGCAACGAACAATCTTTTTACCTACAATTCGGGCGTATTATGAATTATTCTCCATTTGTCGATAATAGGCCTTTATCAATTGGCAGAATCGATGAAGATATGATTATGGAATGATATTGGAGGTGATCCTAGATGGTTTTACTCTATTCTCCCCAAACATTTGACGAGAGCCTGTCTCAAAAGGTTAAACGTTGATAAATATTTTATTAGATTGATGTTCAGGTTGTTGTCCAATCAATTCGTGCTCAATTCAATTTTTTATCGTGTAGGTCTTGCTACTAACAATTTATGCAGTTGTGGTCCAGGAGATCATTATATCGAGCATGTTGTTTGTTAATGTTTAAAAATGCCTTTACAGAACTTTACTGGCTACTAATTTAGAAGTTTGAAAGGGTATACTCACACATGTCAGATCATGACAACTTTAATAGTCGCGATCTCAATATTATGTTACCCGATATGCCTTCCTTAGAAGTAATGAATGAATTAATCAATATTATTATTTTGCCCGCTTTATTTCCCCGAATTCACTTGTCCGTTCTCCATTCACTTCCCTATAAATAAGCAGTGCTTAGCACCCGATGAGATCAGTTTACTACAGTAGCTACACGAACTTCCCAAAAGAGAACTCATGGCCATAGAATACTTCATATACATCACCTGGTTATAACAGCTGTTCCGGACAATATGGCAAAATGCTTTTTTTATCCATATTATATTTCTGTAGTTATAGATTTATTAGACGTAGGTTTATGTAGATCCAAGCTATTTAGACTAGTCTTCAAAAATGCACTGATAAATGATGACTCATTTTCCTCACCAGCATAATAAATAAATAGAAGAAAATGGAGGGAAATGGGTTAAATGTGTTTTGTGCACATTTTTGAACATGGATATAAACAAAAATCAAAAAGTGTCGATTCCCTCTTGTCCATGTTAGAATGTGGTTTCAGGTTCTACCCCATCCTACCCGTTTAAAGGATATAAGTTAATATAAGAAACTGTTTTTCCAGGACTTCCATTTGATGTATCAAAAGATTAAAAACTACAGATTTCTAAACAATTAAAAAACTCAATTCAAGTGCAATAACTACAAATAATCATAGTCCTACGTCAAGGTCCCATCTACTTTTTTTTCCATATTTTGTAACGGTCAGTCCTAGTAATCAACGTTTTTATAACAAAAAATTAACGTCAATCCCTAGGGACCGACTCCGGGCTCAAAGATGTAATTAATTGGATTTGTGTTTTATTTTTTAATCACTTTGTTTCTTTTAAAGACTTATTCTCAACTAGCTGACTCGGCAAACCCGTTATTCCGCTCTCGAATAAAATCGTGAGGAACGGACACCAAATCGTTTTTATTCGTAAAAGCAAACGATCGTCAGGATGTTCGATGCAAACTGAGCTTGAATCAAAAAAAGTTAAAGAAAACTTTTTTAATGATTTTTACAATACATTTTTTCTGAAAAAGCAATTATATCTAATCACCGAAAAAAAAATTCAGTTTATTTTTGTCACTCGAAAATTTGAAAGTTATCTTTTAGACCGGCTCGCTGGCTGGACTGAGATTTAATTTATGTTGGTTGCAGTTTGAGAACAATTCGTAAAAGATCAATGAGTTTTTTTTAAATGATGTACATTTCATCTTGATGCGCTGATTTTTACGAAGTTACAGTATTTCAAAATTACCTAAAAATTTCGACTTTGCACTCTGTTGTTCGAAATTTTTTGTCGAGTGTATACACCTATCTTGGTATTTTATATGAATTAATGTTTACTATACAAAACATATCAGGCAATGATTTAACTATGTTCTCGTTTAAGAGCCAATGTTATTCTTTTATTTTCAGCACGTATCATTTCTCGGAACATGTATTTTTTTTGTACCAAGATTCACTCGCGGGAAGCTCTGCTGTTTCGTTTTCATTAGAAGAAAATAGCAGCAGCAAGTCATAGAATGTTGTGTGATGGCTATGGGGACCACACTTCATAAATTTCAACCTGTAAATACTAGTTTGGACGTTTCAAGATAGGAAATTTCGACACAAGCAACATAGAAGGCGATACAAGCAACATAGGAAGGCCTGCAGCGGTTGAAGACAGTGAATTGGAGGTCAGAAAAGGCACTTGCCAAATGTTTATATTTTTCTCCACAAGCCATATCATTGCATCTGAAGGCAAATTTTGATTCAGTAATGATGAGCTCATCGAGTTGACAATTTCCCACAAAATCTGTGATCATAGATTATGCTCTAGTTCGATCGATCTCGATTTCTTTGCAAATGTCCATAGCAATTTCCGTAGATGATTTGTTATGCCCGGCTTCCTCAGTACACAGTTGTAGTTCTACCGTTGGATTTCCTGTAGTTGTAGGTGTCGATTGTAACATGGATCAACAGATTTTCCAAACCGCAGAGAAAGTCTATGTCCTTATTATTATAAGTTTAGTTTTTCTATCCTTGGCAAATTGTTGAATTGTTTAGTCTACCTTCCTACAGATGTTATTCACCGTTCAAGTTGTATTCAAAATATTGTTTGTGACGTTGTGGGCGAATTCGCTTGGTGAGTTAAGTTAACGTTACATATCTTATTTTTACAATTTTGTAAAATTACCCTTTGCTTAGACCTTCATTTACATGAGCATACATCAATCAAGCTTGCAGAGAACGAAATCCCAAACAGTTTTGCCTGTTGTCAAAATCACTTCAAATCACTTCTTCTTCTTGAATGGCGTTAACGTTCCCTTGTGGAACTTTTGGTTGAGATTTCTTAAGCCAAATAACACGCCTTGAATGTATTCCGATTCTCTTGAATACGCGTGACCACAGTGCAAGTCGAAGGAAATTTCTTCGACGAAAAATCCTCCGGCCAGAACGCTAACCACTCGGCCACGGGTGCACAAAGTCTCAAAGTCTAATTAACAGTGATGCCATTGAGTAATTGTTAAAAGTTTATTTCATAAACCTAGAAATATCTGAAGAATGATTAAAAATCTGGGCTAGCTAAAGGTTTTCTGGATGTCTGGATATTCCGTAAAAGTCTGGAAAATTCTAAACAAATATGGAAATTGACAATGCTGGTCTTAACCAAGGTACTGGTATTCCTATCCAAAAAAAAACAGGATAAAGACAGGATAGAAAAGGCACACACTCTGAGCTCAAACTGTCAAGTTTGTGTTTGTTTGTTTCGCTACGTGCGCGAGGCTTGAGGTTATTTCATGCTTATGATTTTATTTGCCCGTTACAAAAAAAAATACCGTCTCGCTCGTGCTTTCGCTTGAACCATTACTTTTTTTTTTATTTGCATTCCAATCGAATTGGATTTTAGCTAGGATTTGTTTGACATGCTATAAATTACAATTCTCCAGTCGAAAAATAGTATAATTTGATGAATTGAATAGTAACTCACCCAGGCTACCTATTCTCACAAATATCTTGCTAAAGCAATGATAAATTGTCTATCTATCTCTCTCCAAACAAAACATGCCCGCTCCCTCACGTTGCTCTTTTTCAGCTGTTCGTATCGCTCATGATTTGCTGTGTTCCGCTTTCGTGCTATACTGGTTTCCCTCATACATTATATCCAAGATCGAATTTTTGGCGATTCTGTTTTCGACGCATTTCCAACATGCGCTCTCTCGTTGAAATGAGGATATTTCCTCTCCCTCGCATAAGTTGTATTATTTTTCTTGTGCGGCAGCGAGCGAAAGTATTGGAGTTTTTAATAAATTCAGTCCATTTTTTTGGTTCACATGATAACCAGCGATTGAAAGAAATTACTTTCAAAGTTGAATGCAAATAATGATTTCTCATTTGGGTGTTATCAATTCGAGCGTTCAAATGATGTATTATCGAAAAATTCATTCATACATACTCATTTTCTATTTTTTGGTTTCTTTCATCGATCTTTGAAGCTTTGCGGATCTTTTCTTCTTCATATATTGGGCTGTCCGATAATTTCGTGACAATTTTTAGGAAAAAAAAAATAAAAAGCACATTGTACCGATTAACGTACCCAAGGTTATCTGCAAATAGCTAATTCGCGTTTCGCCTATCGAGGATTATTCTCGATCACTATCTCAATTTTGTCATCACCAATGACGGAGGGTTATTTAGGTTGAAATTGCCATCTCTTAACCTATTTTTTTTATCGCAACAGTTTATTTTATTAGGCTCATTTAGCAATTCAGCTGTAACAGAGCCGAATTCATTCGTATACATTTTTGACGTAGGACTACGTCTTTCATTTCTATACCGGGGTGTAAAATCAAGGTTTCGAAAACGAAAGCGTTACGCCGGAGACCGAGATTTTGAGCGTTAATAGCTCCTAAACAACTGAACGAAATGGTATGATAAACACTTCATTCGAAAGATAAAATGTCTACGCGTTCTATACTTGTTACTTTTTGATCCCAAAACTTGTTTCAATAGTCTTAAAATTGCTTTCAAAACAGGCTATTGAAATCACCAATCGGTATATAAGCTAGCGCCGCTCGGAAATCCACTCAGTTCTAATTGAACAGCGATTGGAGCATGTTGTCGCTGTTGTGGTGAAGCTCTTCGTTTATCATGAAAGCGCGGATGAACGGTGTTACCCTTCCTGTTTGTGTACCCTAGGCCAGAAGGGAATCCATCAGGAGGAGAGTGATGCCACAAACGGTTCCCCGGGAAGACATCGCTACACACACATACACGCGCGGAATTCTTTCCGTTTGGATGCCGTTCAGCATTGAGAAAGTTCCGGAAAGAACTAATCTTTTCTGGAAAATAATCTGCCAGTTCCTCTGGGAATTCAAAAATACATTCATGTGAAAGAGTTTATTTGAATGTTTTCTATCCATGTAACACTGTGACCAAATATTTTTCAATCAAGTACTATTAACAGGTGGTTATCGAGTTAGTATTAACCACTGGTGGGCTTCCAGTATCGAGGAAAATGTGGAAATATCTCATCGTTACTGAAAATAATCTGCCAGTCTGTAAGTTGCCATTTAAAAATACATTCATGTGAAAGAGTTTATTTGAATGTTTTCTATCCATGTAACACTGTGACCAAATACATTTGGTTTTGTGATTTTTCAATCAATCGCAATTAACAGGATAGCTTCAGAAGATTATTCTTCCCCATCAGTAGGATATTTCCGTATCCAATATTGTATGCGCCCGCAATCGATTATTGCTCAGTCGCCGAAAGTTCCGAGCTCAGAGAGTTCATTCTCCTCTAGTTTGCCTTCCAAATTGCCATCGTAAACCACACCTTCTCTCGATTCAATCACACACAAAAAGCATACTTAAGCGATATTCTGGTGGTGAGACACATTCATTTTTCGTGAGGATATCGACAAGACACCATCGTTGCCTAACGTGCTGGAGGAGGTGAACGGCGAAGAATCGACACATACACGCGCAGAATTATTTCCGTTTGGATGCCATTCAGCATCGAGAAAGTTCCGGAAAGATCTAATCATTGCTGGAAAATGATCTGCCAGTTCCTCTGGGAATTTGAAAATACATTCATGTGAAAGAGTTTATTTTAATGTTTTCTATCCATGTAACACTGTGACCAAATATTTCTCAATCAATTACTATTAACAGGTGGTTATCGAGTTAGTATTAACCACTGGTGGGCTTCCAGTATCGAGGAAAATGTGGAAATATCTAATCGTTGCTGGAAAATAATCTGCCAGTTCTCCTTGCAATTGAAAATTACATTCAAGCGAAAGAGTTTATTTTAATGTTTTCTATCCATAAAATATCCATATAATACATTTGGGTTTGTGATTTGTCAATCAAGTACAGTTAGCAGGTTAGCTTCTGAAGATTATTCTTCAGAACAAGGTTTTTCGTATCCTATATTGGATGCATAAAACCTTGTGTCTCCAACGTAACGCTCTCGTTTTCGAAGTCCCCCAAATATTCATTTATTCATTCATTCAGAATGGATTTAGATTCAACTTCGAACAAATGATCTCTAAATCAACTATAGTCCTACGTCACCCTTGCGGTTATACCATAGATATAACTCACTTCCTGTTTTTTTATCTTAAGATAACTTTTGTTGCATATTTCACTGTTACCATTCTGAGGCGTAAGAGTATCGCTATCTATCGATAAACATTTGTTTTTTTTTTATCTAAAACACAGGCGCGAGAGAATTCCTATTGTATCGATGCACAATACATGTCGCCTTTTTTCAGCGTAAGAATATTACTGTTCACAGCGGGACTGTTGATATGAGGCTTCCTTTATTGCGTTATTAAAAGTGCCAATTACCGATGCAACCGAAAATGTGAGCGGTAAGGGACTGGGATTATCGTCACATGATGATTGTTGTGTGGACATAGTAGCTAGAATAACACTAAGATGGTCAGTTGAGGGGCACTGAGTTATGAGCTCATGATCGTTCGCTTAGTAGCGGTTTATCAGTGAATCATTACTAAGACACATGTGCTGCCCAAATATGAATGGATGACGTAAGCGCCAACTGTGTTTTTCGACTGAATTAAAATAACAAAAAACCTCCGGCCCGCTTTCGACCGTCAATATGTATTAAAGAGAGACAGATTCAACATAATTATTTACTGTCATGATTATTCACCTAAAAACAAGAAAAAAGCGTTTTACATCACTGAGTGATGTTGGTAGTTACGTCAACCATGCATATTTATTTTTTAGTATTGTCATTTTCCACAAACCAAATCATTTTTGCCGTTCATGGTTTTTGTCATTTCACACTTAGTGAAATGCAGTTAACCAATATCCCAAACACACATCAAACCGCACGTCATAAAATATTATTCATCCGATAGATGCTTCATGACCTGCGGAATAAGAATTCCCATACCGTAATTAAACGCGGCGCATGTATACATAAACATGTCGTGAGCATCCTATGTTTTATTAATGACACACTTAGGCCACGCTTTTTTTGGCAAGCTGAAACTTAAGACCCTGCGTCTTTCTCTTCATTTTCCTCATTCTTTCTCTATCCAATTCTCTCTCGTGCGATGCTCCGCATGTAGAATAATTCAATGATTGTTTATGTAGAGTTGTATGGAAAAACTATTATTTGAGCGGACGATTGTAAAAAGTGACGAGTCTGATTGTAAGTGTGAATCTATACGTAGTTTAGCTAAGTTAGTTATTGAAGCAGAGAAACTGAATCTATACGCAGTCTATTTTAAAGTCTGAATATATAAGTGACACCGAATAAACGCATGCTAACTCGTATTCGCGTTTCACGTTTACTCAGTCGGTTAATATCATGCCTCTCTACTGTAAAAGCAGATTATGCTTTACGGCGACCGTGACAGACCCGGCCGCAGTATATATTGTTGAAGCAATCGACGTTATCGCAGCAAATGGTTATCGATTGCCTCATCATCAAACGGTGTGCGTAAAAGTGCAATGAGATGAAAATATGAAGAGATATTTCTGCTTCTTGAATAACCGAGCCAAAGAGTTGAGTTCGTATTCGCTTTTGTAGTCCGTGTTGTCTGTATTGGGGAAACACATTTCGGTCTGCAATAATGAAAGCGAGTAGTAGAATGAAAGACATAATTTCATGTGAAAAAGACAGAAAAGAAAAGTTGTTGCCTTTAAATTACGCGATTTTAATTAAGATGTGAGAAACGAGGATCATGAAAAATCATCGAGAGTGTTTGAGTGTCTCAATAACAACTCGTAAGGCAACCAAATGTTGATCAATCATCCACTTCTCGACGTTTAAAAGCCACGAGGAAGATTCGGAAGGTTGAAAGATGGGTTCTCCTAATAAGAAACCTGGAAAACGTTTGTGAAATTTTACTAACTAGGTACATTTCTGTCATTTCTGCTTCGGATTGTGACCGTGGATGAAAAGTGGATAAATTTCAAATATCCCAAGTGCACAAGATGATCACAAGAGATGTTGATCAGGTCACAACGATCGCAAGGGCAGATCGCTTCGTAAAGAAGACTTTGTTATGTGTTCTCTGGGTAATATGGTAATATGGTACGATCTATTGAAAACCGATGAAAATAGTGAACGTTACGGAAAAAAATGATCGAATTGAACCATCTGCCACAAAGATGATCCAATTTTTTAAGGAAAATACCTCGTCAAACCGAACAACGCTGGACAGGTTGAGCTACTCAAATGCATTGCAGTTTCCAATGGCCATTACTTTGAATACAATATTGCAAACCATCCAAGAACAATAAACATGTGTTTTCAATGAGAAAAAAAGACGGGTGGTTAATGTCGGGGACATAACCGGAGTAACGTAGGACTATACAAAGGGGACAGCTTTTGCTAAATATATATTTTGAATATATTGTTTTCTTTTCTTCTCCTACGTGGATACCTACCTATCTACCTGAAGGGGACAGCTTTTGCTAAATATATATTTTAAATATATTGTTTTCTTTTCTTCTCCTACGTGAATACCTACCTATCTAACTGAAAAATGGATTAGTTTACTGTTTACTCTTTATGAACATGTTGGGGGTTCTGAAAAGAACCTTTGGTGTTGTGTTTTTGCGTTTTTTCTACAAACTTGATTCTTGATTTTTTTTCTGAAGGCTTTGTACTTATTAAATGTTCAACGCCGGGCATCTTTCGGCGTATGCACATATCGTACAATCAAAATGATGGCTGTGATAGGGATGGCATAGGTGGTCATCAGCTCATTCACTATCATATATTTCACTATTGAGCACATTACCATACCTCGAACTGTGGTTTTGGAGACGAATGAATTCTAAGATTTGTAGTCTCAAATAGTAAATAAAAATGAAAAAGAACTGAGGTTTTGGAGACGAACTCTACGATCTGTCGAGAAATAAACGAGCTATAAGCGTTCTGAAAAACCAACAGTAAATACAGGGACGGATGACCTTCGGATTAAAGTCCTTTAAAATAAGAACAGAGCAGCAGGAAATACATAGCTCATCATGTTGCTCCTTAGTTATTTTTCTATACAATGCAGATGTAACGTCAGTCAATTTTCAACATCAGTTATCAACCAAAGAAAGCAGTTCTTGCTACCGAGAAAATTCGTTAATGCTATCCTGCGTACAATGTGTTGTAATTTGAAGCCACTTTTAATTCGGAAACCATGCATGGGTTTGTGAAAACTGAATGATCAATTTAAAAGACCCCAACCACCAATAAGTTCAACAACAAGCATAAACAAAATAAATCAGTTTATATTATATGTCATATTATGTCACTTTAGAATGCATTGGTATTGTAAAAAACTTTTAATAACTCTTATTTGAAAGGTCTAATGGCCCTGAAATGCGCCGTGTTTTACGGTGGCTGGTTTTGCCACCAAAGCAGTCTGTATAAACAAACTTTTTCCTTCTTCTACCTGCTGCCGTTTGGCGATTGCGTTTGCCACTCGCTGAAACTAGTTGTTGCCACCGAACCAAATGTGCTCTGTTCTGTAGGCTGGTTTTCTTATTGCCGTGAGCAGCTTTGCAAGCCAACTCGAGCACTTCGGCGGCCGAAATTCCATAACCGCTATTAGGTATACTGGTGCTCCGGCACCAATCCGTTGATGCGATGTGATGTGAAACGATGCCATACAACCACACTGATTTACGGTTTGAATGATATTGATATATTTTTCAGCGGATCCGTGTGTTTTGTACTTTAGCGGTACGCGCTCACAGGATAGAGACAAATCGGCAGACTCAGCCAAAGGGGCGAGCCCAACGAGACGAACGAATGAGCGTTAAAAGGCAGCGATGGCAAAAAAAATACATTCATTACGATTTGTTCGCTCGTTGGATTCACATGCAGGCTAAAAAGGGTCCTTTTCAGGATCACAAAATTATCTTTAATCTAAAGAGTTTATTGTTTTGTTTTCACTCGATATCTCCATCTTATTCGGCTAATCCTTCCTGTTTAACGATTGCGTTTGCCACTCGCCACAGCTTTCACAGTTGGAAAATTTCTTCCCATCCAGCTTGTGACATGTTATACAGTAAATTATATTTAATGCGACGTGCCGAAGCACCACTCAGTGTCGCATTGGAGGCGATTTTAACCTGTAATTGAACATTTGCGATGACAGTGGTACAGTGTCGACTTTCAGTGTGGGGTCATAATTTGGATCCCGAACTCTATATTCATAAAAATGTCCAAATAAATATGTTGCATCATAGGTCCGTCAAATTAGCTAAATATCGACTGTAATTTCAATCTAGAAACAAATTAAGAATTGGTAAAAATTGTATAATCGGGAAAGTCCCCAACCATCAATAAGCTCAGAACAACTGCCAAATTCTCATACTCATCATATCCTGGTAAACAAATAATGAAAAAATCAATTTGTGTTTTATTATTATTTGGGATATTGTTTTAGAAAGCATTGAACTGTATTTCGTAAACTCTTTTTTTGGAAGGTTTAATGGCCCTGAAAAGCGCCGGGTTTTATGGAATGGTTCCAATTTAGAAAACTTAGTACTCGTGGTTTTGGAAAAAAACCATTTCGAACGCCCTCGATGCCGCCTTGTTCTGGATTTGCCACCAAAGTAGTTTGTATAAAGAACACACTTTTTTATTCTGCTACCTGCTGCCGTTTTGCGATTGCGTTTGTCACTCGTCACTCGCTGCAACTGCCTGTTGTTGTCTTGATGTCCACCGAACTGAATCTGAATCTGGTCTGTTCTGAATGCGGGTTTTCTTATCGTCGCGAGCAGCTTTGCCAGCTAACTCGATCACTTCAGCGACCGAAACTATATAACGCTGACTAGGTGGACTGGTGCACTGGTACTAACGCGCTCGGCACAGCTACCCTTGCGGAGCAATTGGCGAAAACACCTACGGGGAATTGCAGACCAACACTGTTCTAGCGGGATTTTGCCTTTCCCTTCACTTTTCCTCCTTTGTCATGTCCAGACATGGCTGCTTGTGTTGGTTTGTTGATGTGATGTGATGCGAAATGATGTGGTGTACGGTTTCTATGAGAATGATCGTTACGGCAGCGGAGCGGGGATTTTTAAGCTGACTGGCTGGCTCGAGAATTACGCATGTGTGAGACTGCGACCAATGTTTCGTTCATTTTTTTATTTTACCTTTCCAATCGTGCTTCATTTTATTTCGCTGCTGCTCAGATTGCCCGTTTCGGTCGGTACGATTTGAGGAGCACAAAATGGACCAATCGAAAATGGGCACATAGTGCATTTGGACGATGCTTGATATTTCACAATTATTCAATTATTTATCTCAAGAAAAATGAAATGAATTTTCTATCAATTGATGCAATAACCTGAACCAATTGATGCACTAACCTGAACCAATAACCTCTCAATAGATCAGAAATGCTCGAGTTATAAGCGTTCCAAATCTTGCATTTTTTCCTACTTGTTCAGTGCCTAGATTTTCATTTCACCCCCTATATCTTCCGGTTAGACGTAGTCCTATGTCAAAATTTTCTAAACTGTATATAATCGAGTCCAAAATTGTATATAATCGAATCACATATAATCGAATCTGTATATAATCGAGTCCGACCTGTACCTGGTAATTTTTTAGTTGCTTTAGAGAATCAGTTCCCTGTTAGATTTTATCTCGATGAACTGTTATTTTTTTTATAAATACGACTTTCCACAGCACTTGTCCCTATATCATGTAGCTGATAAGAATAAATGAATAATGCAAAAATATTTTAGTTGAACTAACACTGAAAAATTTCGTTCCCTACAAAGCACTCGCAATGCTTCCAAAACGCTAGGAATAACCACACTGATACATGAATCGCTCCATGCTCTATGTAAACACGCCGGCGCCCCTTCGCCGACCCATTTGTTATTTTGCTCTCCGCGTTCTTCTCTCGTGCTTCTCTTTGGAACCTCGCGTGCACACAGCGAATCCGCCCGGCTGAGGCGCAATGAGATTGCGTGTGTGCATCCTTTCCCAGCCGGCGGCAGCCTCAGTCTTATTCGAACGTTTGTTGGGATTATGCTTATGGTGATCTCTCGTGCGCGTCGTAATCGATTTCTGGACATGTGTGCGCATCACCTTCGGGAAGGAACGTTTTTTAAGCGTTCGCGCTAATCAATGCAAACAAATACATACTGTCGAAAACCGCTTGTTTGGACTACGGTGGGGTTCGATCGCGAAACAAAGTGTGTTGGAATTGACAAAAAAGGCTTATGAAATTGAATTGCCAATTAAGCTAAATCGCCAGGAAGAGATTATTTTCTGGTTGCGCCGAAGGGGGTGGCACGAGTGAGTGCATTTGGAGTAAGATGAAGGGCTGAAAATACATTATCAGAACCAGAGGAAGAGTCAAGTTCAAGTGGATAGTCGTGTACTGTATATGATGTTAATTGAATAATGCTTATTGTCGATCAAGAAATATAAGTGTAAATTTTATGGAAAAATGTTCGCGAAAAATTGATTCCAGTGCAAGTGTTTAAAAAAATTAGAATGGTTGAATGATTCAGTTCGATAAATGGTACAATTATAATATGCCATACAATTAAGAATAAAACAAGCCGTGTTTATTGTGAAATAAATTCACCTGCAGTGAATAAGAGGCGTGGAAATTCGAGCCGAACAGTTTGGTTTGAGGTTTCAGCTGGAAGCACCTAGGGTGAGACGATGTTTCCAACTTAGTGACGCTCGTCATAATACGCAGCTAAAAGCCGGCTTGACGAATTCATATACGTTCCAGAAGTAACCGCGACGCAAGCAGGGGACTTGGCGTACTTAAGCGGTAAGAGTTTATTTCGATGCGTTTTGAAGTAGATATTAGGGTAAATGATTAAATTTCGGTACACGTTCAAAAGATTAGTCCAATAACAGATATGAAAAGAAAATATGAACGCAAATTTGAAACTCTACACCAACTACTCATGAGTGACGGACTGGTGCGGAGCAAACTGAGGCAAAAGAGCGGAGTTTATTTTTAAATCGGCAATAATCTTTGCCGCTTGTGTTTCCTGCTCCGAACGCGGTGTTTCCCACATGGTGTGGATATATGCGATGTTTGGATGCGCCGCATGCCGGTGGATGCGTTTCCATCACACATTTACGCACATTTGTGGAAATCTGTGCTGCCTTGGCTCAGAACCGCTGCGAATACTCGCAACGGCTGGAGGAGCCGTGACGGTTGATTTGTGTGTTCGGTTCAAAATCGGTGGCATTGAATCGAGTGGCTGGTAAAAATAGCGGATTCATGCCCATTATGAATTTTCGTCACCCAAGCGTGCTGGCCCGGAAATGTCAATTAATCGTTCTCCGGGCCGTTGCACGAAGGGCAGAGCCATCTCGGGCGGACAGTGGTGTTCAGGCATCCTCAATAAGTATGGTTAATCTAGTGGAAAACATAACTATGTATTGATCGATATGGTAAAATCATGTTGGAACCAACGTTCGGATCAGTGGCGTGAACCCAAATTGACCAAATGATTATTTGTTTTGAAATCACCAATCTGAGTTCAATTGAAGTTTTACCTCCTTCTGGTCTCGATTCGCATCTGACACGTCAATAGGACGATCGTAGACTACCAAAAAGACATCACAGTCATACGAAGCTAAAAAGCCATCCCTGGATCGGGTTATTGAGACATATTCGGTTTGCAATGTTGTGTGTGTCACGTTTACAGCTTTCTATGCCCACCTTTAATGTAAAAGTAATATGTACGTTTTACAAATTGTCGTTAGGATATGATAACGGTCTTCCTGGAACGCTATCAACATAGACGAATCCATTGATGATACCTGAACATTACATGATAATGACGATTATAGAACTGAGATCATTAACATATTCGGCTTTGTGCAAAATCGATTACGTATTATCGTGGATGTCAAAACAACATGTGTATAATTAACCAATCTCTTCATTCATCTGATTTTGAATCATTTGTACTCTTTCTATTCGACAGAATAAAAAGACGGGTGGGTAATTTTTCCTCTCATACCAACATCTTCGCGATCTATTAAGATATGCTCGAGTTATTAGCATTCGAAATCTTTCTTTTTTTCCTACTTGTTCAGTGTCTAGATTTACATTTTACCACCTATATCTTTCGGTTAGTCGTAGTCCTACGTCAAAACGTAGCAATAAAATAAAATATGGCAGTAATGGCTATACCAGACAGTTCCTGGAAGTCCGTGAGAAATGTATGAAAAGCTGATCCAAGTGCATTGCAGCCGTTTATTCATTTGCGTGTTAGATAAACAGGGTATTTTTACTAGATGGGCTGAGAAGTTTCGCGATTTTTCAACAGAAGGCGCCACTAAAAAATGAACAAGATTAATTTCGAGAGGTTCATCTGTCACTAGCTTATGCGTGAAGTTTCATGACATTTCATTTATTTGTTCACAAACTACAGTAGTTCAAATGTCACTACCTGAGCATTCGTATAAAAAATGGAATAAGAGGAATATTGTATTTTGATCAAACATTGTTTTTTATGGTAAAAACTCCGAAACAATCAATGTAGTGGTTGACGAAATGTTATTCCACTTCTGCTCCTTCGAGAACAACAGTTTTTCGGTGGTTTAGTGAATTTAAAGTGAGCCGTACAAGCACCGCAGATGCACCTCGTTCTGGAAGGCCAAAAGAGGCTACGAATCCAGGAATCGTAAAACAAGTGCATCGGCTTGTTTTGAACGATCCTAAAGTGAAGTTACGCGAGTTAACTGAGGCCTTAGGCATTTCAAAAGAACGAGTGGGATACAATTTGCACGACATTTTGGACATGAAAAAGCTGTCCGCGCGATGGGTGCCGCGTATGCTGACCGTCGACCAAAAACAGCGGCGCGTTGATGATTCAAAAGCCGGTTTGACGTTGTTGAAGCGTAATCGAGTGGACTTCTTCCGACGTTTTGTGACAATGGATGAAACGTGGATCCATCACCACACTCCGGAGTCCAATAGGCAGCCTGCAGAGTGGCTGACATCATCGATTACCTGTAGCAGGGAAAAACAATTACCGGAGAGTACTATGCAGCGTTATTGGACAAACAGAACGACGAATTAGAGAAAAAACGGCCCCATGTTGCGAAGAGAAAAGTTCTGTACTATCACGTCAACGCACCGTCGCTGCAACCGTTGCAACCAATTACGATTCTAATTGGTAGCTCACCCACTATACTCGCCGGACTTGACCCCCAGCAACATGTGTTCCCAAACCTCAAGCTCCAGGGAAAGATATTCACATCGAATGCGGAAGTCATCGCAAAAAATGAGACACATTTCGAAGACTTAGACGTTTCGTACTGCAGAAAGGGAATTGAAATGTTGGAAACTCGCTATACCAAGTGTATTGCCCTCGAAGGAAACCATGTTGAGGAATAAATACAGCTTTGCCCAAAAAAAAAAAAGATTGTTTTCATTAAAAATCCCGGGATTTTTCAGCCCATGTAGTACAGAAAAAAGGTTGTTATTGTTGTGATGCTCAGAATCCTCAGAGTGAACCTTGGACTTGAATCGCATTAGGAACAACGAGTGGTTTGACGGTATGTCAAAAGCAAGTTAGTTTGCAAGTTTTCAGATGAAAAACTCCTTCTCTTTCAGGACAGTCAAAATTAGCCAAATAACCGTGAGTATGAAAAGTCCTGCTAATATTCCCAGAGATAATCCTGCTCCCAGAACGTGTCGAAGCTCATGGTTTGGAGGAGGCATATCTAACAGGTTCCTAAGGATCATTTGTTTTCGCATGAGTTAATGAATGGTTTTCCAATAAGAACGGAAGGTTTTAAAATTGAAATAAAACTCAGAAATTTCAGCCGAAAATGATGAAGAATAAAATGGGTTTTTTAATTGAGAATTCTATATCACTTATAATTCGTACAAAATATTATTCAAATGATATATACGATTGGTGTTTTCGCGTTCTTAAATTTCGTATTTTTTGCATTTTAAAGGTGAGCAGCACTCAACACAGAGAAACTTTATTTCTGCTACGCACGAAAGGAAACATGAATAAACTGCAGCGCGCCAAGCGGCTGCCATAGTAATCATGTGGACCAACATCAGCGCATTGGACAAACCATGATCTGAATTGAGGTCATCGAGATGCATTAATTTGCATACCTGATTTTACACAAAGTTGCGCTGACTGGACAAACCAACACCATTTACCTTAATTTTCTTTATTGTAATGAGTGCGTATACTACTTTCAATCGAATGATGCACATTTTTGCGATCTATCAAGAAATGATAGAGTTATGAACGTTCGAAATTTTTCATTTTTAGAAGAAGATCTCGAAGAAAAAAACATATCTGATTTTATTCTCAAACTATACAAAAAGAAAGTTGTTTTCATATCTTACCTTGAACCAAGATGAAAATTATTAGTGTAAACAAAAATAAACCACAAAACCTTAGGAAACACTGGAGAAGATGCTCTGTGTTTGGACGAATCAGTTGGGTTCCTTACGTGCAGTTGTAATCTGGAGAAACGGTCCCACAGCGGTATCCACAAAAATCGATGCAACCGATCCATTCGCTGTGTGAAAAACAATCAGAATGTCAACAAAGACAACAGATTACTATTTCTATTCATGACAAAGCAACGGGGGTCGTCGAAAAGTCCGTGCACAAAAAAAAACTACTTCATAGTTTAGGATAAACTTTTTGACGTAGGACTACTTCTTTGATTTCTACTTGGGGTCACTCTACGAAAAATGTAATGAAAAATTGAGAGATTTCAATTGTGTTTTCTTTATTGCTATCTATGTTATACTACATACCATTAGATAGGAAATCAGCTATTGTTATAAAACATAAACGGTGAAGATATTAAAACAATTAAACAATCTAGCTAATAAAATAGGTATGTTTTTTAGATTTTACTCGCTGCTTGCGCCTTGGGGAAGATCAACAAACAACATGTTTGCATACAATTCGGGCGTAAGCCTCCATGGTAGATACAGGCAAACGGTACGAAACGGCACGGAAGAACTAGTTCGCCAAAAAAATTGAACGAACTGTTTGGAATCTAAAATGAATACAAGTGGAAGGCAGATTGTGTTGGGCGGAACGGATGAATATACAGCCAATCCATGCAAAACCGGTATAGTGGTTCTCAGATTTTCGTGAAAATTGGTAGTTTTGTTCCTTATCGCAAAATATTAAACCCACGTTTTTTCCTTTTTACATTTGGGTGACCATTTTTATTGTAGAGTGGTTCAAAAAATGAACATTTCCCTTTTACTTTTTTCAAAAATGATTTTTTTTTTAATTAATAGCTTCGGAACTGCTGGATCGATTTAGATGATCAACATGTCAAGTTAAAGTCAATGAGCCAGTTTCTTTTTGAAAAATTTTATACTTGCTTTGTGCATACTTTTTTGAAAAATATTAAACTGTTTTCGTAATTGTATCTATTTTTTTGTAGTTTACATGGTTTGAAGATCGAGCGCGCTATATTTTCATATTTTTTCCTTGAAAGCTGTGGTTTCAACATAACATATCCAAAATTCAGAGAAATGTTTCGTTCGGTTTTGAGTTATAATTTTATGAAAAATGTTTTTTTGGAAAAAAGGGGAAAATAGGGGAAAATTTTTCGACATATCGGTTAACTTTGAAAAATCATAGCTCGAAAACAAAACAAAACACATCTCTGATTTTCGGATATGTTACGCAAAAAAAACTCAGCTTTCAAGAAAAAAATAAGTAAAAAAAGGCCCAAAAAATAGTTCATTGACTTCAATTTGATATGTCGATGATTTGAATCGGTCCAATAGTTCAGAAGCTATGATTTTTTGAAAAAAATATTTTTGGAAAAGAAGTGAAAAAGTTTATTTTTCGGACCACCCGAAAATAAAAATGGGCACCCTAATGAAACAAATTAGAAAAAAGTGGGTCTAATAATAGGAGTACTGGTAAGTTTCTTCTTTTTTTTCAAAAATTAATGCTTTATTCTGCAAAAAATGGTTTATTAATATTCAAAGTATTGCCCATCGCTATTTACAACTTATTCCCATCTTTCTGGCAATCCACGGATTCCTTTGCAGAAATAATCGGACGGTTTGTCGGCTAACCACGAATCGATCCAATTTTTGACTTCATCAAATTTGGAGTGCTGGTCAATAAGGCCATGTTGCATCGATCGAAAAAGGCAGTAATCGGACGGAGCAATGTCTGGAGAATACGGCGGGTGGGATAGGACCTCCCATTTCATCCTATGTTTTGACCGGTTTCGCGACATGTGGCCGAGCATTGTCGTGCTGCAAATAACTTTATCGTGTCTTTGCTCGTATTGTGGCCATTTTTCCTTCAGTGCACGGCTCAAATGCATCAATTGTCGTCGGTAGAGGTCCCCCGTAATGGTTTCATTCGGTTTTAGCAGCTCATAGTACACCACAACCAGCTGGTCCCACCAAATAGACGGCATAACCTTCTGGCCGTGAATATTCCGCGCGGCCGTCGATGTTGATGTATGGTCGGAGTATCCGTACGTTGCCCGACGTTTAGGATTGTCGTAATGGACCCACTTTTCATCGCCAGTAATGATTCGATGCAAAAAAAAACCTTTTCTTTTATGCCGTTGGAGCAGTCGCACGTGAAAAAACAGCGTTCGACGTCTCGTGGCTTCAATTCATACGGCGTCCAATGTCATATCTTTCGGATCATTCCCATTGTTTTTAAAGAATCGGATATGGTTTGCTGAGCTATTCCAAGTGTATTTGCAAGTTCTTGTTTCGTTTGTGACGGATCTTGATCGAGTAAAGCCTCCAATTCTCGGCGGTCCTTCGTTTTCCAAGTCAAAATTACCACTTTTAAACCGTGCAACCACGTCTGACACGTTCGCTCAGTTGGAGCATGGTCACCATAAACTTCCACCAAAATGCGATGACTTTCCGCAGCTTTTTTCTTCATATTGGAGTAATGAAGTAACACTCCCCGTAAAAACACTTTCGATGGTACGAAATTGAACATATTCGAAGTGGCAAAAACTATGTTATTTACGCTTCAACTTTTTGGCATATACTGAAAGAGATGCGAAATGACAGCAGCTTTCCAACCATTGTCTGGAAATTGGATTCACCGGAATAATAATCAAGTAACGCCATCTGTTGTAAAACCGAAGAAACTTACCAGTACACCTAATATTTTGCGATAAGGAACAGTGTTGTGATAGAATCGATGGGAGTTCTTCCAGCAAAAAATCAATCCGCCGTGTAAATGATTTGATCCGCTTAAAGATTTCGGTCTCCGCACAGTGTTTTTCTCCTATCACAAACTGTATTACTTACGACACTTACGTGACAATCTCGTGACAATGCTCGAAATATAAATGATTTTAACTCAAATTCGTTTTCCAATAGTTTTCCAAATCACCAAATCATTTTCTCTCTAACTTTAGTTTTTGTTTGTGTTTACGTTTTGCATACTATCGCTATCTCCCATACTTCCCAGATCATCCGATAGGGTTGCGTTACACAACCGTCACAGACCTGTTCGATGGGCTGTTGCGGCGAACAAACAGCACTTCCAATTTTAACGAAAATCTGAGAACCATTATATCGGTTTGGCATAGAATTTGTCTGTATAAATGAAAATGAAACGCCAAATGTGTTGCTAAGCACAATACTCGAGGAAAGAATTAAGGCGACTTTATTTTGTAGTATTCTTTTCTGCCCATAGACTAATGTTATGTTGAGAAATAAATTTGAGAATTTTGATAAATTTTGGGGGGAATTTTGAAGAAAAAAATTCCCATATGTTCTACAATGCATTTCGCGCTGCGGAATCAAGCTTTGTGTTCCGTTGGTATAAAGCGTAAATGGTTGAATTTTCAGGTTTCGGGATTTTCAGGTGGAATAACGCACGTAACGGAGAAACATGTTATTTGAAAATGAATCAATAATCTTGAGAGAAAGTATATCTAAAAATAAATTTATATTATGACGATTTTTGGTACAAGTACTAGAGAATTTATAGTAAAAGGAAATTGTAGAGGGCCAATGAAAATATCAATCAATGAAGAGTGCTGCGATTGCACCCACGATCGTTCGCTTAGTACGAAAAAAATACATGTCAAAAATCAATTTTGGACGAGACGAAGATCCCCGAATCAGCTAGTCAATCAAGAAATTGATTATTTATTTTACACGGGTTCGTAACTTGTCTATGTTTTGGTCTGTGTTGTCATAACTACGGACTACAACATTGTTTATAAACAGCTAAATTCCAAGACGTCATCCATGCGATTACCTTCCAGCGATAACATCCAATCGAAACAGATAGTGTTTACAATCATTGAGGGTTCAAACTGTCAAATGGTCATATTATAACAACCCCTACCACACAGTCTGATTAGAAACGGATCGAGTCCACATGATAATTTATTCATAGATAGTGTGTTAGAAAAATAGAAAATACAAATTGTTTTTTAGAAAGCATCGATAAATCGAATCGTATGTTTACGCCAGCAATTTGCAATTGCAGTTGAACAGGCCAAACCAATTATTCCAATAACAACAAAAATGATTGAGTGCAGCTGGGAAATGCGTAAACATGTGTTTGAAGAGCAATACTTGAACATACGCCTAGAAAGACCTGCTCCATTGTTCTCGTTTAAAACGTTTGAGAAAAAGTATTCAATTTCTAAACTTATGACATGTCTCCTCCACATCAAATAGGTCGAACCGTGGGAAACCCTCATGATATTTTTTTCTCAACCGGATATGTCCAACAGCAAGTTTTATCACATTCATCTGCTTCCATAATAGCTACACGATATCAGATTTGGGAGAGCAATTTGTCCAAGAAAGCAAGAATCTCCAATTTTCCGTCGACCGATTTTTCACAGCACACGCGTCACCTGAACGAAATTAGCTTGTTCTCCGCAGCGTGAAGAAAGCAAATTGGGGAAATGTTTCCTCGGGGTTTTCTTGCGAATGCGGACATCACCAAAGCAAATAGCACACATTCCGACGATGAAAAATTCAACATGTTTGCCACAACAATAACAGATTCGAATCGAATTCCGTGTCGCTCTGCTCGTGCGAAAATATTTCACCTCATTCATTCTTATTGCAGCTTCACGCTTTCCCGTTGTGTGGTTTCTTGATGGGGTTTGCCCACACTCACCGACTCACCCATTGCTTTGCTACAATTTCGCTACCAAGAACGATCCAAATGAGAAAATCAAGAGAAAACAAAAGTTGTGTTTATGTTTTGTATACCGCCGAATCGATCCGCTCCGGGCCTCACCTGTATTTTTCCCTCACCCCCCAATTTTCGCCAGCTCATGAAAACATCTGAAGGCAGCAAACCGAGAGCCATAATTAGAAAGTCAATGAACTATGAGAACGACCTTTTCCCCCTTTCTTCGGGATGAGCCGCAGAGCTCCGGCTGCTCTTAAAGGTGATGAATTACCTGTGTTTCACCCATAAGCATTGGAAATCCGAGTTGCGATGATGAATGGTTCCTGGGAATTGGACTAACAAGCGCGCATATCGGGTGCTGTCTGGTCTTATTGGATGTCCCAATTGTGTCCAAACCGTGACTGTTTCAGGCACAAATTTAGGTCAGCGCTTCAGATGGATGAAAACTGTGGTTCTGATTGGAAATAGTTTCCTTCTGAGCGTTTTCGGAGCCTGAAATAATTACTAGTCCCCTCGGCAAAGTTCAACCGCTTGAATTCAATCGCGAACGGAGAGAAACAAACAAAACGAATGAATGAAAACGTCGTTCTGTGGAAAGAAAAGCATCCATAACACGCAAATAGGAAGTATGTACGTACAAATGCCGTGGAACGAGGCCAAAAGGGCCCACATTTTATTGATTTATGTGTTTCCTCGGATTCGAGCGAGGGCAACACATTGTTCTGTTTGTTTTGCTTCCACTAATCACGATTCCATACACGGATGATGGCAGTTAATGCTCTTTGTGAAATGTGTGGATAATCCGTTATTTTGTGTACGTAAACATTTCTTCTCATAAGCTCAAGAAAACTTTAAATTTTCTGTCATATTTTCTGAATTTTACTTGAGCCCAACAACTGTGTCGTATTTTGAGGGTATTTATCAGGACTGTTCTCATATCAGAACAGAGTAGCACTCCAATGCTTTCAGCATGACGCCAAATGAAAATGGATTAACAAAAGTAATAAATTATACCTTCAGGCGGAATTGGAATGGAATGTGGATTCATGATTGATCGATAGTGAATGAGGAGGAAATATTCGAAGGTTGTTAATGTATCGAAAAGATCTCTTTAGAGTTGCTATGAAAAAACTATTTTCCCGACAACATGTTCACGAGCTATTCTCAGGCTTGTAAGATAACATGTTATTTGATGTGGCATTTTGTGAACAAGGTAATAATGGTCCAGGATTGGACGAGTTAAATTAAAATGTCGAGAGCGCCATTCTTTAAAAAAAAAAATACCGGCTGGAAAAAGCATGAAGGATCATTTGCCTCATTTGTTTTATCTCTTCGATTTGTAGTTATTTTTCAATTAGAAACAGTACAATGAATGCATTATAAACAAAGTGGAACCATCGAAAATTGGGTCGAAAAAAAAATGCGTATACATTGATTAAATTTTTTATTTGAAAAATTGTCTTATTTATTTTAGTTGTTCAATCAATATTATACCTAGAAAAAAAATATTTTTTAAAGCTTCCGATTCGCCAAATGCAAAATACAACCGAGCTTTCCAGTTAACATTGGCCATTCACGTTGACGAAATTGTCTGGCCGTCTTCCAATCCGAGAGGCGAAAATGATTTGGGGATTTCACTTTTTTAATATAAAACTTTTGAATGAAAATTTAGTTTTCCGTACCAAATATGTATTCTATCTGATATAAATTCATACAGGTTTTTTTTTGGAAAATCGTGAAGAAATATTCAACGAAAATTGTGTCTGGTAATAATTTTATATAATAATGCTGAGTTTTAGTAGAAATATCAGAAACAAATGGTTAGTAAGAGTCAGGAGCAGGGTTACCATATCTACAGAATAATTTGTATGTCTACTTTTCAGACATTTCAGATTTCAGATTTTTTAGAATTTTTGGGACCAAAAATCTGTAGTTACAGATTCAGATTTTTTGTTTGGGTTTCATACAGAATATACAGATTTTCATAATTATCGTTTGAATATTAGTTATGACTTGAGGTCAATAATATTTTCCCGATCTCATTTGCTTTGTGATTCTCTGCTTTCTCATGTTCGATATAAGCCGAGAAGATGCAAAAGTCTGCGTCTTCGGTTACCATTACAATAAGAAAAAACACTGTTTATCTTTTTTTACTAAAACACAGTTTATGTGAATTTCAAAAGTGCTCTCAGATCGGTGTGAAAATCCTTTTGGCTTTGGAAGTTTTTGTTCCAAAGATTCGAAATACCTAAACGAATCATCGATACGTTTTGACGTAGGATTGCATTTTCGGAAAAATATAGGGAATACGAATTAAAAAAATACATATCGGTGGCTTAACGAAAATGGTCAAAATTTTTACCGCTTTATGCGCAGAAATTACATGAAGAATTCATGATATCATATAATCAATCGATTTGGACACTTCCTAAAAATCTAATGCAATATAATTATAAAATTTCCAATAGTTTATATGTTGAAATGACCTTGAAAATAGAGCTTCCAATTTTCCATATATTTTTGTACGCCACAATGCGTTTTCATAACACAGACTAGAAGATTGGTTTAGTCCGTGTTAGGAAAACGCATTGCGGTCTACACATTTTTAGTAATATTTCGCACAGCCAATAGTGAACAAAAAATAAAAGTGAACAAATAAAATCAAATAAAATTAAATTAAATATATTAGAAAATATTAAATCATTCTGAATTCGACCGCAAAAGATGGTCCTAACTGGAATCCGTCATTCAAGGTAATTAAGAGAAGTTCAGTTATAACCGAAACTACACAGAGCAAAGAACTTTGATTTATTTGAACGACTCGAGGATGCTATGGATTTTTTATCTAAGTGTGGATCTAAGGTACAAGAAACAGACTTTGGAGATAAATCGTGATTTTGCGAAATTAGAAAAGATAGAAATTGGGTGTCAAAGAACAAATTGTAGAGCGGTTAGAGAGCTTTAGTTTTGTTATAAAACATTCATGTTCTTTATCTTTTTTTTTATAAAATCAAGAATAACTATTTAAAAATCACTAACTTTCATGTTGTACACTTATCAAATGTCACCTGAATCCACTAGTTTGGAAGTTTCACAACTGTATCCTATATTAAATTGTCCCATTTTTCAGAGGAAGCAAAAGAATTGTTCGTTTTGTTTCGTTTCATAAAAAAAATATTTCAAAATGAAAACTATGTTTCGTTAATACAGAAATCATGCGCTTGCAGATAACCGAGGTTCTATTGTAGTATTTTTACTGCTCCCAGTACATGTTTACCCGTGCATTCCGAAGCGAATGATTTGGGAAGGAACAATCCGCACGGAAGTAGAGCAACAAATTTCCTATTCCTCTTCTTCTTTCCCTTTAACACAATAGGGTTTTGAAATTTAAAATTAATTCGCCCCTAGCCTTGAAGAAGGCCAATTGGAAAATTGCAATTAAATCTCTTGTAGCATTTTAAATATAATTTTGGATGTAACTTTCAGCCTTAGAGAAGACTCTCGACTGCTCGCTAGCTGAAGTGTGGCCGGAATAGAGAATCGCAAATGACATATGTTTATACTCTCGCTCGAAACAATTTCGGTGCACCGAACATTCTTATTCTTCTTGAATGGCGTTAACGTTCCCTGTGGAACTTTTGCCGTCTCAACGTATGCATTAACAAGCGTCATTTATTAATACAGAACGGGAATCGAACCCGAACATGATAATGTGAGACACTAACCACTCGGCCACGAGTGCACCAAACATGCATTGTAAATTGCACCTCTCTATAACGTTAGGTGGTCCTTTTTTGGCAAACATCTCGTTTAAGTGGATTAATCAGAATGTTGGAATTGTGATAAGATAATGCTAAACATTCCATTCATACATTCATTCATTCATTCATTAATTAATTAATTAATTAATTCATTCATTCATTCATCCATTCATTCATACATTCATTCATTCATTCGTTCTATATACCATAACGAAAAGTTCTTCAAGATGTAGACGATCTTCAGTTATTTAATTTAATTTTTTTCAAAAATAAAATAAAGGTTTATTTTTATTTTGATTTTTTTTTAATTTATGGGTTGTCGTATCAATACAACAAAGTAAAAAAAAAATAATTCATTAGAAAAGATTTCTCATAATCCTCTGAATTGTATGATGTTTATACATGGTTTTGTTGCACTTTGGCTTCAAATTTCGTCGATTTCATCCTTGAAGCTACTCTTTGAGTCAATACGTGATTCTTCGCTTTCAAAATAGAGTCTATAATTGTGAGTGACAACCGATTTCCGGACTTTGTTTAGATGGCATTATAAAGTGAAAATATTCGCTCAACACACGCTGATGAATGATGTCGAAAAGTGCCTTACAAACGACCTATGCAGTGGAGACAAAAATTTCTCTTCTCATCTTTTGACATCTAACAGCTGGGACCAAGTTATATCTGAGTCACTCAATTTTTGAACCAGGAGATTCGTCTTGAGTAGCCTGAATTCGTTATCCAAGCCTTAAAATTCAGAGAATTATTATTACCAGCTTCAACGAATTGAGAAAATTTTCGCATCGAATCATTAAGATTTGGTAGCTTGACGAAACTTTGAGGTCGTGGTTTTGATAACCGGATTGCTGAAATCAAATCGCTTCGAAATCTGTTTCACTAGTTCAAAATAGAAGTCACGACAAATCGTTTTAAAGGTCAGCTTCCTAGGTGTATCCAATCCTTTTTCGCCTTCTTCCGCATCAATACGAACGTAAACATCCTCAGGCTTCAGGAAGTCTTCAAAATCTTTCACATCAATATCAGCATCAGCGAATCGTTGCACATAGCTCTCCAAACATAAGTTACCCAACATGATCAGCAATGACATTTTTGTCTCATTATAAAGTTAGCCAAATTGAGAACTTTCTGATTGAAAAGTGTAATTGGCGTTATTGATGGGCGGTAGAACAAAGTTTAGAAACAGCTTAATCGGTTTAGTCATAGGATCGTTTAAATGAGTCAATATACGATGGGCGAATTGATTATGGCCATACTTAACTTGGAACGAAACATTTGTTTAAGCTCTTCAAATCGCTCAATATTTTGCTTAACAACTGCCTCCAACGAAAGCCATCTCGTTGCGTTCAACATTTTTATAAATCAAGGTATCTGTAATAAATTCAATACTTGAAAATGAATTTTAAAAAATCTGTAAATTCTGTATTTTTGCTGAAAATCTGTAATTCTGTATATACAGAATCTGTATCTAAAATTTAGCGAAAAATCTGTAAAATACAGAATATTCTGTATATGTGGCAACCCTGATCCTGATGGTTTCAACTGGCACTGGCGTGAGTTACGTAAGGAGGAACAGTATTATTCAACCAGGATTTTAGGTGAAGGCTTGTGTGTGGTTTGGGCGGGGTTATGTGCAATCGGAAAGCTCAAGATAGCTTTCACATCATTCAGCAAGGAAACTGGATTAATGGATTAATGATCAAAAACTTAATTTTTTGGACTGGTTGGCTCACTCTCCACACTTGAATTCTGTTGAAAATCTTAGGGGGAGCATTGTACGCAGAATCTACAATGAGGGAAAGCGGAACACCACGATTGAAGAGCTCAAAGTCGCAATTTCGGAAATATGGAAAAAATATCGAGAAATCCGTTCAGCAGAATTTGGTAAACACTCGGCCACGGGAGCACTTACGTGGTTTTCTACTGTCTGCATTAGATAGGGCGTCAGGGAATAGAGGAGAAATAAGCAAAGCATTTTTTTCACAAACAAGGATTGTTATATCGACTGTTATAACTACAATGTCATACAATGCGGAATTGGTCTGGCCGTCAATAAGTCCTATAGACGGATTTCACGCCAACTCAACTGGTCATAGGCAGTACATTTCAGATTGCAGTGAAACGTTTTGGGTGTAAAGATATTGGTCATTTAAGCAACTTTGCATACTTGAAATATTCCAAAAATAATTAGACTACTTTTTAAAAAGGGCCAAAGTTTTTTTTTAATTTTTTTTCTAAAATTTATATCTTAAAAACTATAAGACTTACAATATTTTGGTCAAAGAAGAAATTATAGGAAATCGTTAAAATTTTATAATTTATTGTTTTTAATTTACACTAATTTTTTTTTTCCAAACACTAAAATTCAATTTTTTCAAAAACGTATTTTTTTGAATTCTCAAAAAATTGTGTGAATAGCCCGTACAATTATCAACAAGTCGTCCATACATCCAAAGATGGGCACTTTTACAGGATAAAAGTTTTTCTAACAACAACTTTTTTATATTTTCTTTGAAAAAAAAACAACTTATCCTAATTTTATTTAAAATCAAGATAGCAATATAGTTTAATCGACAAAGTTTTAGATCTTGTTAAAATATAAACTTTTGTCGAAGACGTCAACTTTCTATCTTTTATAGTTTTTAGAATATAAGTCAGTTTTGTATGAAGACTCCTGAAAAAAATAATGTTTTGCTCGAAACATTTTTGTGTGTAAATTCTCACGTTTGACATGTTCTTGACATGTTTCTAAATAGAGAAAAGTTTGCAGAGCATTCAAAATGCGATAATTTATACATGAAAATGTAACAAATTGAACATTAGTAGCATTTTTTCGAAAAAAACATGAAAAAAAAATTTTGTTTGAAAAACTTTTTCCATGTAAATGTGCCCATCGTCTGATTTATGGAAAACTTGTTGGAAATTTTAAGGGCTATTTATATCTATTTTTTTTCAGAATTTTAAAAACATATGTTTGCGAGAAAAATGAATTTTAATTTTCAAATTTTTTTTCAATGAATTTTTTTCCAAAAAATTCTTTGATAATTTTTAAACAAAACCTAAGTAAAAAAAAATAAATTTTGGTGTAAATTAAAAACAATAAATTTTTAAATATTTTTTAATGAAAATTTGAACAATTTCCTACAATTTCTTCTTTGATAAAAATTTTGTAAGTCTTATAGTTTTTGAGATAGAAATTTTTGAAAAAAAATTAAAAAAAGCTTTGGCCGTTTTCAAAAAGTGGTCCAATTATTTTTGGAATATTTCAAGTATGCAAAGTTGCTTGAATGACCAATATCTTCACACCCAAAACGTTTCACTGCAATCTGATATGGTGCTGCCAACTCCTAAGATGAGTTGGCGTGAAATCCGTCTATAGTGAGAATGAAAATACTCTCAGAACCATCGTCAGTTTAAAATACCTAAATCACAGTTTAGACAGTTCTAAAAATATTTTGTTAGTTGCCGCCTTAATTATCACAATTTTTTGAATGAACAACAAAAAACTCGGAATTCGATGCTTATTTGGTCGTTTAGAAGGAGCGAGGGGGAAAAATGACGAATGAGTGAAATGAAATAAAAGCGAAATAATAAATTCATTCTGGCTCAGCAGAGCATTCGTGATTCGTGATGGCTTTTCACGCCGTCGGTCCTGTCCCGCTTCCCGAGGGGGGTCGAAAACTTTATTTTGGACGGCTTAACACAATACATACAATACCGATGATGAAGTGCGAAGAAGGGAGAAAAATGAGGCACAATTTCGAGACACTCTGTGTTCTTATCGCTTTGATCTTCGCTTCCAATATTGCCAACAGATGTAGCCATTTCGGCGCGATTTGTTTGCGTTACGGATTTCCGAACAGCGGGCGGTCGGGGAAGGGCGCGGAAGACGGTTCACGGAGAGTGTACCGAAATTGGGTTATTTTTCATTTAATGCTTCTCGGATTTTTTTTCTTATTGGCCTACGGTTTTGACGATTTTGGAGAAATGGAAGTAATTAGATTTTTCCGAATCAAACAGTTCCTTTTAAGATGGTTCAACGAATCGTTTTCACCGAATCGATCCGAGGAAAAATTTATTACGTTTTTGAGTTACACATGTGATTGTTCTCAAGTACACTCAATGTATTCCATAATCCAGAGCCAATAGTATGGAGACGGATTTCCCAACGGCTTCGTTGCACAATAGCTTCTGAAGCTCAATGCAAAACTAATCTCATCGTGCTACCTTTCAGCACTTTGCTTCCTATGCAATGGTCCCATACAGAAGGTAATATGTACCTGGACCGTTCCAGAAAAGGGCAGGCTCGCCCAAACTAGGGCCTGCGATGGTCGTTGCGAATGCGAGATTACATTGCAATTTCTGGGGGGAAAATAAGATTCTTGCGAGGGAGAGTTCGATCATATTCAGCCTGAGCGCGGGAGCGGCAGACAACAACAAAAAATGATGTAAGATATTAGCATAAAATCGAAGAATCGATTATGGAAATTGGAATCTGATATACGCTTACACACAAACATACACACATACGCGAGCAAAGCCCTAACTCGAAGAGAGAAGGAAGCGTTGCTTAGAGAATGGCCGGAATACGGAAGTTGGGGCGTGGGTGAGTGTTAGTAATGATTTGATACGTACAATCTTCTTTGCACTGCTGGAACGAACCGTTTCTCATGGGCCGGCAACGACGATGTTTAACATCTGCTAGTGCTAAATTTGGTGCTTTTGGATTTTGGCCAGAGAACGATGCAGAATATGGTAATCATCGACGCATAGTGGTAGCAGAAATATAACTTTGATTTTAGTTTTAACGGACAGGAATCCCGCATTTGAATCTGAACTTATTTTGATACTCATTTTCAATTCTTCGGAAAGGTTGCTCTTAAATCTACAACCGTCTCTCCTGTCGCTCGTATCTCTGACAACTAAAGCATGAAAAAACACTCCCCTCAATCAACGAAATACAATCAAGAAGTTTGCAAGTAAGCAGCGGAGCGAAAGCCCCCGCCCCACAAATGCCGCAGGAATACGCAAAGCAAATCCTTCATGAGAAACGGCACAGGAAAATCCCTCTTTCGTCCTCAATGACCACTTATCTATGCGAGTAAGGAAAGGTGCGCTTCTTGTGTTTATATATATCTAGGATAAGAAACGCTTAGGGATAATATCTAATAAGTCGCTCGGCTATGATTGTTGTTATTGCAACAGCTCCAATGCGGAAGACGGCAGGCACATCGTACACCGTAGAGCAGCCAGATCGTAGCTCATAGCCCTGAGGAAGAAGGTTTCCGGACGAGACAGAAAATCGATTGACGGCGGCGCGACGTGTTGAGCCCGACGAGTAAGACCCGATTTGTAGAATTTTGCAGCCCACCTGCCCACAACATTGCCGGAGTGTGTGTGTGTGTGTGTGTGTGCTGTGTGGTGGGTACGTGATGGAAGGAACAAATTGCGGCAGGATGCAGAAATGCTGATGAAATATTTACAATAATGGATATTATAACACTTCAGGCGGTGCTGTAGGATGACTGAATTGGAAAGTGGTGTACTGATGAAGCAATGAACATACGGATCGATACCATCTCTAGTCGAGCAATCGCAATCGAACGGATGAACAGCATCAATGCTAATGCTAATATTACATTTATGAGGCGCTGTTTGTTGGAAAGATTCACGAAGGACGGATAACTTTGATGATTTACTTGGTTTTAGGTCAATCGATTAACAATTGGTATTAATTGCGAATAAAATTGAAACGGGAAATGAAGTGCTGAATTATTAAGTTTTGTTGTCAAACTATTTCGGTTAAATTTGAAAATGTTTGAAACAGAATTATAATGAAAAATCTTCACTGGTTGGCCAGAAGTATGTTTGTTTTGTATGTTTTCAGATTTTTTTTCATTTCATGGTTTTTGACTATAATGTATTGCCATCAGGCCTTATCCGAATTGATACACACATGTTTAGGCGAATTATCGTTATCGAAGACAAAAAAAAACATGACCTCGATTTTCATCAATTTTGACGTGTTTTTTCAGCTTTTGTTTGAAATGATAGGATGTCAAACTCGTAAACCCATATCTCATAACCATTTATAAAGCGTTTTATATGGTGCAAGGAAATCGAGGTATAAAAAAAATTTATGCCAAATATCTTCAAATTGCATGAAACGTCGAGATCTACTGTCATCTCCAAAATTTTTTTTTGTTAAAAATCGACACTCTGGGATTTTGTTTTGCACGATAATATACACAATGCAAAATATCAGCTTGATCAGACTTCAATTACTAGAGTCGCAGACGTTAAAATTAGATTTTTTTTGAAAACCGAAAAATCACCAGAAATCGGAGTTTGAAAAAAAAAAAAGTTGATGCCAAATGTCTTATAATTTAACAAAACGTCAAGTTTTACTGTTATCTCGGAATTGTTTTTTTTTAAAAAAAAATTTTTTCTGAGCTTGGTCGTTTTTCTGTCTGAAAAGTCGATTATTGATTTTTTTTTTCAAATAACTAAATCTCGTTTTGTCATGCAATTTTAAGACATTTGACATCATAAATAAAAAAAAAATTAAAACCCCAATTCCCGGTGATTTTCCGCGACTGCGATCTACTATGAGCTGCATCCCTACGATCAAACTCCTACACTTGACTTCACATAATTGGTCCGTCTGAAAGCAATAATCGTCAAAAACGATTAGCTTCAGTTAATTAAGAATTGTGTCTCAGTCAACTAAACAACTCCAGGCCAAACAAGAATCGTGACTCGTTTTTATGCATCCAGCTTAAAGTTCGGATCTAATAACATCACTTGATTACCTGTTTCTATCTATGTTGAAACATGAAAAATTCACCTGGAGAGAATTTATTAAAATCGAGTGTTCCATTTTTTTGTCAATAAGGACGATGTTTCATGAAGGATTTACATTATTGATCAAATCGGTGCATATTTGACTTAAATTGTATCGATCTAACTGTACTTCTATCTTGTTCTTACTGACTTGAAGTTTACATAAAAATAATGGATTTCTTTTTCCCCAAGCTAATATATTCTCAACAAATCTCCCATTGATTGTCATTTGTTTTCTTATTTTAATTTTTGGATAACACTGTATGTTTGAATACACAAGACTAATTTCGGATGGCGATGAAAAAAAAGCCACAGGAGGGTTGTGTCCGAGACACATGACATATGTCGATTTTGAATATGTTTGAAGAATTACATCGTTAAACTCTTTGATAATGATTTGGTGGCCCTGAAAAGGGCCGTTTTGTTCGGTTGTTGGGTATTGTTTGCTCACTCCACCAGTGTTTTCCGAGCGAGGATGACAGAAGTATGGTAAACAGTCGTTGGGTGGTGCGTATCAGATAGAAGATGCCGAAGTGGAATGAGATATGATGATAACCGCCCTCTGCGACCCTAGACGAGATACCTCCTGTGTTATGTATGGATGAAATAAAGAAAAAAAACTCACCAATGTAAATTATCAATTTTTCTCATCAATCATTAATTTTTCTTATCAGTAAAAATATGTTACTTTAATATAGAGAAAACATATTTGAAATGGAAAAGGTAATTGTGTTTTATAATTCTGAGTGTTTATTCAACCCAATTTTAATTTTAATTGGACTAAAAACACCTAATGCTATATGTAGAGCATATGGAAAGTCACTTTTTCGAATATTTTCTTCACTTTTCCAATTTTTCTCGCCGTATAAACTTTCCTAGGGTGAAAATGAGCACAACAAAACAGACAGCTTGATTCGAACGACCCGTTCTCGAGCGGGAACACACCTTGGTTTTAATTTATGAAAATTGAAATTGATCGTGTCATATATCAAATCATTTTTAACACAACTGCTGCCATATACAATTTTACAATTACATTTGTGCTAAATTTTCAACAATACACGATCGGTCATTGATATGAAATTTCACGAAGCAACCAACATTAATAAATTAATCGTATCACCCACCCTACTTGCGATATAAAAATGCTCCCGACTTGCATATATTTGCAATGTCGATTTCCCTCGGGCACCCTGGTTTGGATGTCTCTGTTAGGGAACACATTTCGGTGGGAACAAAAGTTTCCCCTACTTTAGTGTATCTGCATTGTTTGGTTTTTGATTATAGAGACTTTAAACTTTTTCAGTTCATTCATTTCTAGCCTTGAGAAAGGCCCTTGGAAAACTTTACTCTACTCCTGCACTAAACCTCCACCCTCATTGCCTTGAGAAAAGCACTCGATCCCTCGCCGTCCAGCTCGTCCAGCAATGATGTTGTCCAGTCGGTGTCCACACAAAGAATGATTTATTTGCAATGTCGATTTCTCCCAGGCAGCTTGGGTTTGATGTCTCTGTTAGAGAACCACCGCATGTGTCGTCAATTTCGACCAATTAGAAGTGGATATTTCCGTTAGGATAGGGGTTGAGGTTTTTCAATTGTTCGATAGTTAGTTTCATGATATGTATTATTTTATTCAATATAAAAAAATTTTATGGAGTGGAATGGAATTTTTTATCGATTGACGCAAAAATTTCATCAATCCATCATGAAATGTTTGAGCAACAAGCGTTTGAAATTGGACAATTTTCACGATGTGCTGGATTTTTGATTTTCAATTTGTACCCCAATATGTTCCCGAAAGACGTAATCCTACGTCAAAAAACGTTTTTTTCATTGTGAACCTAACGCAACTTAAAAAATTATAGGAGGTTGTGTTCAAGACACGACCGCATTGTTGACGTAGAACTACGCTGTAGTTTAATTCAAGTCGCTTGTTTATAACTGCGGATATTATTTTATAATGCTACGAAAATTTTGAAATATCCATTCTACCAGTTTCGTCGCCCTGAAATGATTTTTTTTATTGTAGAATCATTTGACGATAATTGTTTGATGATTAATTTTTGTGCTCGCAGAACAATACATGCTCGAGATAAGCGCAGCTGTCATCCTTAGTGGAGAAAGTTTTGCTACTGGCAAGCGAAACCAAATCACATACAAAAGAACATTCTTACGACAACGACATTTACTTTCTTGGTGACTAAATAGGCGAAATAAACTCTATCTGTTAATCTCAAAAAACCCGAAAATTATTATTTTTTTTATTATTATTGAATAACTTGGTATTCCCCAAATAATTTTTTGGTGCAAAACCTCAACACCTGCTTCACCATAGCGTCAGTTCTATGCATTGATGCAATGTCAAAGGCACCAACGAAGCCTTTATGATGACAGAAAACAAACAATGTTAACTGCGTGGAAAAAGGCTGAATATTTGCCTCAGCAGAGATTCATTACTAATGCCCTAGCGTAAATAATTTCCTTCCGCTATCTCCCCTCCTTGTTTATATTTATCATTAGGGCTGCATAATTTGCAACACCAAACAATCGTCAATCATAGCATAAAAAATTGGGCGATTGTTGCATCGTGACAGGGTAAATGTACACGGGAGCAGATACAAATGGGGTTTCAGCGTAGCGAAGATGCACTATTTTTACGTACGGGTTATGAAGCTCGCACTTAATCACACGTACGTGTTGAATTAAACTTTAAACTTCTACAGTTCATTTGTCTCTAGCCTTCAAAAAAGCTCTTGGAAAACTCTACTCTTTCCTCATATTACTCTTCCACTCCCATTGCCTTGAGAAAACCATACGATACCACGCCGTCCAGCTCGCCCATCAACGGCGTTCTTCTTCTTCTTTTTGCCTTTAAGAGGGTTTAAACTTTTCAGTTTATTCGCCTCTAGAGCAACGGTGTTGTCCAGTTGGTGTCCTCACGAAGATTGAAGTTTGCCTCAGCGAGATCCACTCCGATAGGTTGCTCATTATTGACAGCTATGTTCGGGAAAGCACACAAATGAACAGAACAAATGTATGAGGAAATGGGAATGCTCCCAATTTTTAATTAATTTAAACCATATACAGACTGTGGGATTGTAATGTATAACATATAGCATATCAAATCTTAGGGAATTTCTTATTCGTTTGATATATAAATCGCCAAAATCCATTCACGGCAAAAATAGTTATTAACGTTAACTCTATTTCATAAAAACGTGACCTATTTTCTGATTTGGCACCCTTAATGAAAGACGTAGTTCTACGTCAAAAAGTGTTATATCGATTATTTCAAGAGATAGAAGAAAACTTTGTTCTACAAATTTGCTTAAAATAATTGGGGCTAAAACATTGTCGAAACATATTTACCTCTGTCTATATAGATAGGAAAGTTAGATTTTTTGGTAACCCTATTTTTGATAACATCAAAATGAGCGTTTTGACATATGTGACAACTTTGTCGAAGACAGTTTTTGTCTAGAGAATAACTATCGAGCTCTAGATATTAATTTCCACTTAAATGCACTTCCTGGACCATTGTGCAGTGTTTACAATCGAGTGATGATGACAGAAGATGGTGATTAGTCGTTGGATGGTGCGTATCAAGGCGCCTAGAAGTATATCCTAAGGTGGGCCAACTTGCTAAAACCACTCTTCAGCCATCTTGGAAGTCTACTATGTTTTGTTTGTAAACAAAACACAATACGCTAGTGACATATTTGAAATGGAAAAGGTAATTTTCATTTATAGTTTTACTTTCTGAGCGTTTATTCAACCCATTTCCATTTTTGCTTTAAACCCAACGGAACACGATGTTATATGCCTCGATGCGAATTTCTATTGGACTAACAGCACCTAATACGATATGTAGAGGATATGGGAAATCACTTTTTCGAATATTTCTTCACTTTTCTTATTTTTCGTCGCTCATTGGGTGAAAAAATCGATTCACATTTCAAGTCATTTCAACGCAACCGCTACCATGTGCTCAAAGTTTTACAATTCATGATCGGCCATTGATATGAAATTTCACGAAGCAAACAAATTTTAAAGTTCCAAATTTAAATTTTATTTATATTTTATCAAACATAAGTTCAATTCAGTTCATGAAACATCGTTCTTCAAGCAATCCATCGAAAGATTCTTATTAGAACGAAAATAAAAAAAAAACATTTGCTTTGGTCCGCACTCATTCATCGCTTCCAATTTGTTCGCCCGCACGTATGCAACCAGCATTGCTCACGCTAGTTACAATGAGCACAATCCATTTGAGCGCGTCGCTTGTTAAATTGTCGACCACTATCCGGGGTAAGATGGCCACTCTCTAGCTTATTGAAAAAATCAACTATTGGACAATTATAATACATTATTTTGGTGTATTGCATTACACTCAATCGTGTATACTCATTTTTGCGTGTGTGTAAGTGGATCGTCATGATAAACAATAAAAATTTACTTTTCAGATGGCGACGAGCACCGATTTGTTATTTTGCATGTAAGAACTTTAGTATTTCAGTGGTGTATATGGACATGTCCTGTAAAACCAATGTTACAATAGTAAACACACAGGCCTGTTGAGGTTGTTTGTGTAGAAAACGGTATGTTTTTTAAGCATTTCAAATAATTATTGAGACACTTTTGCTTGACTCATAGCGGGGGCAAGGTTGCCACTATTGTAAGAGATGTGTTTTGCCATAAACACACCTTTGAACGCGCCTAATTGACGAATTGAATGAGAACATCACGCCACTTGAATTGTTGGTTGAATAACTCAAGGCGAATTCATGATAAATTTGATGGTTTTTCAGATACCAAATAAAATAATTTTTAATTATGATAATTTCGCAAAGGTTGCACATTAAGCACGTTATAGTTAATTCAGGAAAAATAACATGTCCCAATCTTGTGACGCTTGATCTAAAATGCAACGACCTTGATATGTAGCACAATTTTGCCGGATACAGTCAATCAATCTATACGCCTAGATTCACGAGCCATTTCATGTGGTCATCTCACCCTTAGTGGTGGCCAACTTGACCCGTCATGATTTTAGTAGCACCTTTTTCATACCTTTTTTAATTTATCATATAACATTAAGAAGTAAAAAGAAAAACTTCTGGAAGTCAACGTGATTGTGGAAAACATCCTAAAGATCGATGCTGCCATAATGAAAATCCTCAATTTTGTATGCATAGTGTTTAATTGTACACTATGCTTAGGGTGGCCGTCTTACCCTGTCCCCTAAGCATTTGAAATTGGACATTTTTCACGATGCGATCGATTTTGGTTTTTTTAATTTGTACCCATATATGTTCCCGAAAGACGTAATCCTACGTCAAAACTGAAAGAATCCAGTTTAAACTGGAACATTGGCAACGCTGACATGCCGGCACTTCGTTTTGCGTATCTCCCTGTTAATCGCAAGCCCTGATGGAAATAACAACGACTTGGACATTCCCTTCTCGCTAATCGTCAGACACAGAAGGACCTTCTTTATTTTGTTTAATTTTATTCTTCTGAATTATTTTTTGTAGTTCTTTATCATCATTTAAAATTAGTTCATTTTTAATGCATACGTTAAATTGGAAAAAATGGAATTCTAATCGATACGAAGTCGTCTCAAAATTTGATAATCCACATGAAAATAAAAAAAAACTTAACAAATAACATGAATGCACTCCGCTGCAAGCGAATGAAATAACAGGACGATTTTAAAGAAACAGTATGAAGCATATTTAGAGCGAAAACTATTCTTGTCTCCCAAAGGTAAATCGAAATACACTCAGCACTGAAGCCAAATATTGACACAACACTATTACTGCCACCTTTACGGTGATACAGCTTCGATAACCCAAACAACGATTGTTCTCGATCCTGGCAAAGCGCATCCCATTTTCATTGTTCCACTTTCTGTGTTGCTTCACACATTGCAGGTCTGAAATAGCCACCACAGCCACGTACAAATTGCCACCGTCTCTGTTCGCAACCATACATTCATTCCTCTGTGCTCGCTTTAGACTTAAAATACAGAACATTTTATGGGTTCAATGACTGTCTGACACATTGAGTTCTTTCATACCAGCGATTACTATAGCGATGCCGTCGATTTGGGACAGCCAGGAGCACGGTTTACCCACCCTTAGTCTCTCGCGCGCGAACTGTTGTGCAACAATCGTGAATAGCGCACGGGGATGCTGTAATGCCGCGTGTGTGCGAGCATTAGGTATGGAAATCAACGCACATAAATATGATTGCAGTATTACACAAAGCAACAATTTATGATCCTTCCCATCCAATGAATCAATATGAGCCACGGATGTACAACCATTGCGGACTCGTAAATGTTTCTAATTTCATCCTATTTTGAATCCAAAATTATTGAAGTCTAATAACTAAACTTCTGTCTACATATTGTAGCTTTTCGTTGCAATTCATACCCATTGTTCTATTGTTCGTTTTGGTGCAAACACGGCGAGATTGCAATGGAAAAGTTCACCCCCAACATCTAACTTCCCCCTTGGTCGGACCTATCCCACTTGCCAGTTTCGGGAATGTAATTTCAGCAACAGAAATTGAAACTATAAAGTTGTTCTTTTACGCCCTTTGTCCACCCGGCAACCAGCCGAAGGCAACAAGAAATCATATAGCGTAAAGTTTGCACCAGCAAACCGAAAATGTAGGGAAACTAATTCACATAAAATATACTTCTACCACTTGGTGGAATTAATACGATAACATGTTGGAAACTGGTTTTCGAGCTGTTTCGTGGAGAACTGCCGATGCCAGACAAAACTTTAGCGACGTTTCATGCACTGAATGAATCGGTACAAATCAAAAGGAGGACACCTAGCACAGAACTAATTGGAAAATGAGAGAGACAGTTTTCCCCTCCGAACAGAATGGAAACAAGCGGTAATATGACTAATATGGTCCAGAAGCTCGGGCACAGATTTTTTGTATATTTCCACCGGCACGGAGCACTCCATACGGCATTGACTCTGTACTATTCTCTTTCCAACCGCGCAATATCATTCATCACCTGGTGGATGGAGATAATCCTATTTGGGTAACAAGATTGATGCTTTTTCCCGGTAATCAACATGTTACCGCGGAATTTACTCCGAATTTGTGAACAAACACCGAGGGCCGCCGAGAGTGGGTTTCCCTCTAATGTTATTTAATGATTGATGAACGAGCACACGTCATGGAATGCAGTGAATCCTAATAAAACCATTTGTGATACCGACACGTGTTAGCATCTTTTGTTAGAAAACACGTGTCAGTGTTACCAACGGTTTAGCATAAATATTAGCGCTTCCAAATAATCCAACGAGATGTGATATCACATTGTCACCCGACCTCGAAAGTCGGTCCTAGAATTGATGTTGGTCAGGAAGATCTCTCTTGATTTTTCCTATCTGCAAATAAACTGGAGAGAAACATCCGCGGAAGACAGATGGTGACACAACTTTCAGCCCTAGCATAATTAATTTCAATCTGAGGAGTATTACGGCCTCATTCATTGTTCTGTCTCTTCCGGTGATTTGATTGAGGGACTGAAAAATATAAACATCAATTGGGAGAGAAAAATGTTCTGTCGAAGATAATTTCCAATAAAGTTGAGACAAGTTTACAATAGTAACTTGTGATTCATTTGTTCTGATATCGCTTTGGTGGATTAGTGAACCGATGTGGAATCACCAAACCAAAACTTTTGCTTTAAAATCAACATTACTGCTATATGTCTAGGAGTAAAACTTTTCTCTGCTTTCCTCGTATCCCTGTGAACAGAGGACATTGTCTCACAAAACATGAGAATAGAAAAATAGAACCCAATGAAAAAAGTTATTATTTTGTTAGATCTGATAACTGTGCATCTAGTAAAAAAATAGTTTTCAACTTACATTTCAAACAGCAGCATATTTTTTAAGACCGATGAACCTGCCTGAAAATAAAGATTTATAGTTTTTAATTTAAAACATTCGATTCAAATGCTTGTTGAAGGTGATTTTTTCTCGAATCCCCAAATTGACAGATATTGGAAAAATATATCGATACTTTTTCCGATTCGCTTTTGGCAAATGTATGTTCTTGAATATGAGATTGGAAATCTGAACCCAGTAGAACTATTGTCACTTAGAATTCAGATCCTTTAAATCAACCATGCCTCTGAATCTAATTTTGAATAAAAAATCCGTAACTGAAATTTGCATCAGATACGGGTATAAAAATTAAGAGATCCGAACGTCGAATTAGTATTTGAAAATTTAGATGTTGGTTCTTAGTTCAGGTATACTAATCAGGGATCTTTAATCTGACTTTCTGAGTCAGAAACTTGATATCGAATCTAGAATGAGCACTAGAATAAATTCTGTACAATGGAATCTGAACTCTGAATTTAGACTCGATTATTTGAAAAAATGTTCTCTCATGTTTTCGAAATATGACTTATTTCAAGAAAAAATGGTATATCAACGGTAAAGTGAAAGTGAATTTTGATTTTTGAGACTCTAATTTCAAGTTAGCCAGAAATTGTTTGAAATGATATACCAGTGAAATGAAAACAGAAAGCATGAAAACTTCTTTAAAAAATATTTTACATTCAAAAACTAAAAAAAATATTGGATGATTTTCCGACTTTCTAAAAACTCAATCTTTGACCGCTTTGCGCCATTCTCCCTGAAGGGGGTAGTAAATATATGATGGAAAGTTGAAATAATAATAAAAAAATATTCTGGCCTAAAATGCTCTCTGGGATGTCTAGTAGTTTTTGTTCCAATTAGGCAATTAGCGGACCTAAGTCTTTGCGGAAGGAGCGCAAATCAAAAATTTAAAACGCGCCCTCCAAACGCGCCCTCCAAACGCGTTCTACCTCCGGAACGGTCCATTCGATTTTGATGAAATAGTTTTTCCCAGATTCTCCACTAAGTTTCCTGTCATCGTACGTACGATTTTTTTTATGTTTTGAAAAATAAAATTTTGGTGCATGTTTTTGTCTCGATTTTGTGAGGCAAAAACGCATTTTTTTTTCAGAAAATGTTGCCATTTTGTCCCTATATTTAAAAAAACGTACATACGTACATATTTTTGAAAAAACGTACATACGATGACAGGAAATATTTCCAAGATTACGTAAAAAAATCATTGGTTGAAATCGGTCCACTAGTAAACTTGTAGAACTTCCACCAGTTTACAAGGTTTTGGCTGCAAGGGTTCAACAAACCGGTTGCGGCTATTCAGGGGACAGTCCAATTGACATTAACTTTGTTTTGTTTGTTAAGTAATATATACCTAATAAAATTGTGATGTCAGATTAATCATAGTAATTTGTTTTCTCGTTGAAAAATATCGCGAAAATCACAGGCTTTTTATGATGTTCATAGTGTACTACCCCCTTAAGATGAAGGTGGAAGAAAGCAATAAATGGCTGCCACAATGGCGCTCATTTTTTCATCTCCTTCCTTACCCCCCGCATGGATACCAACAATTTTGCGAAACAGTGTGAAGAAAATGATCGTTTTCGCACACTTCCCATCAAGTAATATCAACCAAACTCTAATCGATCACTCACAAGATATTAAATTTTCATCTGCCGTCGCAATGTATAATGAAAAACGTCGGAAAACTCGAGCTAGTGCTCTAAAAGTTAAATTTTCATTTTTCAACTTTCCGCAATGGTTTTGTCCGTATTGATGAAAGCATCGTTATTTTTTCGACACTGATGCCAGACAACATCATCGAAACAGCTATAAAAACCACTCAATAAAATGTTATTCTTGAGTCATGGCGTTTCATGTCATGACAATCAATAAAATAAAATTGTGTTGGTATCAATACAATTATTGTTTTTACGTTTAATGAGTCTATAATGTAAGTTTTTGCGACTTTAACACTGGTTAATAAAATTGTGTTGCAGAGTTTGGAACATTTCCACGGCTGTCTATGCTATCAAAAATAGTAAACTGGAAAGTATTACATTCAATCAAAATGTTCGGTCAACGAAGAGAAGGGCTAAAGCTCTCCAACGTTGATATGTGATAAAAATACGATCAACGAAAGAAAAAAATTAAGGAATTATCAACAGCGAGTTACTGTGCGGAAGAACTATTTAATACTAAAAGAGCCCCAATTCGCATGCGTTATAAAATAGCTCATGTTACGCTTGCGTATGATCAGATTTTTATTTCATATGTATTTGCATTTGAAATAAAGTTCTGATCACCTTCTATATTTGCAATTGTTCACCGGAACACATCGTTTATACATTTTACTTCAGTACTGAATTGTTTTTTTTTTCAAATGTATCCTAAGACTCGTGTCAGTGTAGCGCCACACAGTCTGATAAGTGTATTGATTTACAAATACAAGTACAAGAATTAAAACAAACTGTGTGATTTGCTCTTCTCTCGCAAACACTATCACCCCACGAAAACACGTGCTTTTACCTATACTACTACAATGGCTTCCTTCCACCTTAAGGCGAAGGTGGAAGCTAGCCACAAATGGCTGCCACAATGGCGCTCATTTCTTTCATCTCCCTCCCTCACCCCTCGCCCGAAAATCAATAATTTTGCGAAACAGTGTGAAGAAAATGATCGTTTTCGCACACTTCCCATGAAGTAATATCAACCAAACTCTAATCGATTACTCACAAGATATTAAATTTTCACCTGCTGTCTCACTGTATAGTGAAAAACGTCGGAAAACTCGAGCAAGTGCTCTGAAAGTTAAATTTTCATTTTTCAATCTTCGGCAATGGTTTTGTTTGTATTGGTGAAAGCATCGTTATTTTTTCGACACTGATGCCAGACAACATCATCGAAACAGCTATCAAAACCACTCAATAAAATGTTATTCCTGAGTTATAGCGTATCATGTTATGAAAATCAATAGGATAAAATTGTGTTGATATCAATACAATCATTATTTTTACGTTTAATGGGTATATAATGTTAGTTTTAGCAACTTTAACATAGGGTAAGAAAATTGTATTGCAGAGCTCGGAACACTGCCACGACTCCCTATGCTTTCAAAAACAATAAACGGAAAAGTATTACATTCAATCTAAATGTCTCGGCCAACGAAGAGAAGGGTTAAGGCTCTCCAACGTGAATATGTGAAAACAATACGACCAACGAAGGAAAAAAATTGAGGAATTATCAACAGCGAGTTACTATGCGGAAGAACTTGTTAATATCAAAAGAGCCCCAATTCGCATGTGTTATAAATTTGCTCATGTTACGCTCGCGTATAATCAGAATTTTACTTCATATTCAAATGCACCTTCCATATATATTTATGTTTGCAATCGTTCATCGGAACATATCGTTCATACATTTAACTTCAGCATTGAATTGTTATTTTTTTCAAATGTATTCAAAGACTCGTGTCAATGAAGCGCCACACAGTCTGATAAGTGAATTGATCTATTTACATGTGCTTTGCTCTTCTCTCACAAACACTATTACCCCATGTTTACACGTGGGTTTACCTATACTACTACAATGGCTAGCTTCCACCTTCACCTTAACTTTAAGTCCGATTGAGCTGGTATTTTGCATAGGGTGTTTTTTCGAGGTGGTGAACATTTTGTATGGTATAATTTTTTGAGATTTTAGAGTCGATTTTTTCCCATACATTTCATTGGCACCCTGATATACATCGAGTCCGCCCTATAGCTGGAATATCAAGTTGAAATTTCCGAAAAATGTATAACTGATCATTAGAAACTGGATTTGGTATCTTTAATCTGAGAATCAAATTCCCCTTTTCCCTGTTATCCTCATGGACATTTTTTCACAAACACTAAGTTTTAATACATCAGAACCACTCATTGTTTGAGTTTTCGTAGATATGTTAAAGTTTGGTTGAAATAGTGTAGGATATAATAACTTTCTTCGTATAAAATACTGGCCATTTAAAACTCTTGAGACTGTTGAAACCTTTATCTCGTTTTACGAAGAGGAAACTACTCGTTGTAGCTCTTCAACACTCCCATACTGTTTGCCCGCTCTATCTACTCTACATAAAGTCACTCCCCAAAGTTCTCGATTTGGTTTTGATCTGTTAAGCAAGCTGGTTATTCTGGACTCTGCAATAAACCATGTCGTACCCAATCATCACCATGGTTTTGGTTAAATAAGTAAAACCAGCTGGTACTATAGTTATGAAACATCAGACGAATTTCATGCCAACTGTACTGGCCATTGGCCGCATCATCTTAGATAGTAGTGAAATGTTGTGGGTGTATGTAGGGAGTTGTTTAGATTTTCATAAAAGAATACCAAAATGGTTTTGAAAAAAAAAATTCGCTGAAAAAAAAATTAAAATTCATTTTTCTCTGAAACTTATTTTTTTAAAAATATATTTTACGTATTTTACGAATACGAACGTATTTTACGAATGTCATACGAATGAAACATAAATTTTTACATAACTCGAGAACTAATGAAACAAATGGGATCAAACTTGGCATATAGAGGTTTTAGGGGGCAATATATTTTTCTATGGTGGTTTTAGGGGAAGGCCCTCTCTAAATGGGGAGGTGGGGGGTCTGAATAACTTTAAAACTAATCAATCATGAAATCAAATCAAACTTGGCATATACGGGTCGATAAACGTTTCTATGATGGTCCGACACTCCTCTCCCCTTTCTAAGGGTGGGATGCCATACAAATGAAACACAAATGTCTGCATAACTCGAGAAATAATCAAGCAAACGGAACCAAATTTGGCATATGAATGTTTTTAGGGGCAATAAACATTTCTATGATGGTTTGACATTCCTCCACCCTCTCTAAAGGGGACGGGGGTGAATAACTCGAGAACTAATCAGTCAAATAAAATCAAATTTGGCATATTGAGGTTTTAGGGATCTTTTTTTTTCTTTATTAAAGTGATTTTCAGCCAAAGGCTGGTTCATCTGTAATGTTTTAGGGATCGATAAATGTTTCTATGGTGGTTCGATACTTCTCCCCCTTCTCAAAAGGAGGGAGGGGGAGGGGGTTTGCATAACTCGAGAGCTAATCAAGCGAATCGAACAAAATTTGGCATATGGAGGTTTCAGGGAGCAATGAATGTTTCTATGGTGGTTTGACACACCTAGCCCCTCTCTAAGGGAAGGGGGTTCCCATACAAATGAAACACAAACTTCTGCATAACTCGAGAAGGAATCAAGCAAATGGAGTCAAATTTTGGGCGAGACGAAGTAGGGTCAGCAAGTTTATACATAAAAATATTACGAACTTATCATTAATATTAATTTTTCAAAGAAACACATAAAAAAGTTGTTCGAAGAACTTCTAAATATGCCTATCTTTCGATGTATGTGATTTGTTGGAAATTTTAAGGGCTATTTACATCTTTTTTTTCAGAATTTTAAAACACATGTTTTCGAGAAAGATGAATTTTAACATTCACAATTTTTTTAAATTAAATTTGTTTCAAAAGTGTAGGGGAACCGCGGGTAATACGGACAGTGGGGGTAATATGGACAGGTGGTTGATTTGTATAGTTACATTTTGAATTTCAGATTTCTCTTAATGAGAACACCTTCTACATGTTATTCTATAATATTTGAGCCACCCTATCGCAATGAATACTGATCAAAAGTGGAAAAGGGAAACATAAACCGAAAGTCATACATGATTCCGAGTGTAGATGTAATTTTAGCTGCTTCGATATTAAGCATTTTGAGTGGTTTAATAACAAAATTCAATTCGCTGATGGTTACATTTCGGTTTGTGAGTTAACTGAGAAGCGATATTAGGTATGTACGGAAAAGTCAATTCAATAGCCTAATAGGCAATAAAGGTATTTATAATATATAAATAAGTCCCAAAAAGTCAATTTTCGGTAAAAACATTTTTTTCGAGATAACACCAGATCTTTTTTTATCCATTTTTAAGACATTTGGCATCGAAAACAAAATTTCGGTTTTCCAAATTTCCCTTACTTACCCCTTGGAAGATTTTCAAGGATAAAAAAATCAAAACTTTGAGCGCTTTGAGGCACCCCTAAATCATGTCCGATCGACAGGTCATTTTTTTGGTGCCAATAAACAAAATGTACATAGTCGGTTTCTGAAATTTGACATGACCATTTTCGCTGCCACCCTAATGCCCATATTACCCGCATCGAAAAAAAATGTTGTAATTTTCGGTCTGTTTTGATTTCAGTAAAAAACAATGAAAAACACTTTTTTGTAAAATATTTGGCCAATTGGGTAGGAAAACAGTATATTGAATTGCAAAAAACTGCATCAAATTTTTGGGAAACATCAGTTTCCAAAGAAATAATTGAAGTTCTTCTTAACATGCCCGTTTTATCCCCACCTCCCCTACTGGTATTTCGAATCAGAGTCCCAATCCGGAATTTATATCTTAATCCTGACATCTAAAGTGTAGAGTGTAGAGGCACGAATTTCGGACGATTTTCCGAGCTCCGAAAAAAAACAAAGCATATTTTTACTATCCATTATATCATCATTTGTTTATCTATTTTTTAACAATAAAACAAAAATAGAACGGGAAAAACATTCATCATTAGAATAGTTACAAGCTGATGAAGTGAGGGGTTAAAAAAAAGTTATGCAATGACGTACACGATTCCAGCTCGTCTAGTTACCTGAAACAAAACAAAAAAAAAATCGGGCAGACTCTGAACTAGTAAAAATGCTGCCATCGCATGAATTTCGGACAAGTCAGAAACATTGGCGGCTTCTTGCATAAGTTTAACCTGTGATTTCGGCTTTTATGCCGATTCTGTCGAATATGCCAATTTTTGATAATTCGTGACATTTTACCCGCTTATCAGAAATATGAAATTCCATATATTTCCACTAAAGCTCTTTAATATAATATGTATTCATTATCAGACACAATTCTCATTCATATTTTTAGCCGCCTAAAAAATCTATTTATTTTTTTTATTTCGCTTCACAACAACGGAATGCGAAACTTAATTCCGTGAACGCGAAAGAACTGTGCATTCGCTGAAGCAAACCGTCAGTCTCTGTTCTGCTACCGTGCGGATTGGACGCTCAAAATCGTATGCTTCAGAATGAATTCCCAGGATTTGGTTGGAGAATGAAACATAGGAAATTATGTATGTTTTCATAAAAAATATCAAACGAAATTTCATTGAAAAAAAAAAAATTTTTGAAAATTAAAATTCATTTTTCTCAAAAATTTGTTTTTTTTTAAATTCTGATAAAATAGATATGAATAGCTCTTACAATTTCCAACAAGTGACCCTTGCATCCGAAGATGGGCACTTTTACAGGTAGAGAGTTTTTCCAACAACTTTTTCATGTCTTTTCATGTAAATTTAAAAAAAAATACGATTTTGAGAAAAATGAATGTCAATTTTCAAAATATTTTTTTAAGTGAAATTTTTCTTTAAAAAGTTTTTATTGTTTTTTTTACGAAAATTTGAACAATATCTTATATTTAATCGTTTGACCAGAATTTTGTAGATATTATAGTTTTTGAGTCATATTTTTTAGTAAAAAATGAACAAAAATATATTTGGCCCTTTTCGAAAACAAGTCTAAATTTTTTAATTTAATTTTTAATTTTGGTAATTTTCGAAGATTTCTATTATGCAAAGTTACTTAAGCGATCAATGTCTTTACACCCACAACGTTTCACTGCAATTTAAGGAAGTATTCTGGTATAGAAATCTGAAAAAAAAAAATTTTTCCTTCATATTTCTGTAGTTTAGGCATTCAAGAATATACCCTACAAAGGTCTTATCGAAAATCCTGTTATTTACCGAGTTAGAGCCACTTTAGTGAGGTGGTATCTAACCTGGTACGACCATGACAATGAACTTCAAACGCGTTTTTCTCGCAACTAGTTTTTTTTCAAACTGGCGTACACGAAATCTCAAGTCCTACTGAACCGATTCATGTCAAATTTTTATGGATACAATCTGCAAGCATCTCTCTATCTCATGAACCTCTAAAAAATAATATTTTTAAAATTTCACAATTTTTAAAAAATCGGGAAACGTAAGAAAAAACGTTTTAAACTGCATCTTGATTTTAAAACGGCCGCCATTTTGTCAAAAACGACGTTTTTGACTTGTCCGAGGTTCATGCGATAGCGACATCTTTACAGATTCAGAATCTGTTCGATTTTTATGGTTCAGATAACCAGAAGGACTGGAATCGTGTACGCCATGGTACAACTTTTTTGAATCATCTCACTTCATCAGCTCTTAACTATTCTAGTTATGATTTTTTTTTATTGTTAAAGGATATACGAACAAAGGATGCTATAATGGATAGTAAAAATATTCTTTGTTTTATTTTTACGGAACTCAAAAAAACGTTCGAAATTTGTATATCTCAAAAATATCTCAATCCATAAAGAATCATTGTAGAATATCTTAGTTATACTCATTTTTTATATAATTTATTCATTCCAGCTCCCTTCAATATCTCATTACATTATATGTTCAATTTTCCTTACAGATGGTAAGTCCACCCCGCATAAGCTCTGAAGCTCCGGCACACATTAATCTCCATTTGACGACAAATCCTGTCAGCAGCCCGTCGAGTTTCACTCAGCCCTGCCCGACTAGTGAAGGTAAGCGATGAGTCCCGTTGTTCTATTGCCACATTAGCCTCGACGTTCACGGTACTGCAATCACGTCGCGACATCGCATCACATCACGGTCTGCCGAACAGAGGCGCTGTCCCATTGCACCTGTCCTGTTGTAAAAAAATAACGTCCAATCATGGCGACAATTTCATCGTTAACACAGTCAACCTTTCGACCATGTCAATTCGTGGAATGGTCTCCGGGCTAAATTGAGCACAGCATTCTCGGGTCTCCCTTTGGCGGGTTCGAAACGCTATCGGGCTGTGATCCCATCAAGGCTCACACCACTAACCGATAGTCAACACGTATGACAGAAGAAGCCACCGGCAGCCGTCCAAAATTGGTGCGCTGTTTGCTTCAATCGAGAGTGGTACAATTTTTGGCAGCCAACGGTGTGGGTTGGCTGTGGGTGGCAGAATGGGCGCGTGTCCCCTCGTCTCCTTCGCAGCAAAACGATCGACAAGGATTGTTCGGGTACAGCTCGGAGCACCTTACCAACTCAATCACGCGCGCCCGCTCGAGGAACACCACGAACGGACACCCGCAAATTGCTTGCTTCCACCAACACACGACAGCCAATTCTTGAAAACAATTTATCATTCCAGGTGACGGCGAGTGGTGGAGCGAAGGATACTCGATGCTGTTCGCATTGCATTCCGAGTGACTCAGTGTGGGTGTTTACAACTTTTCCAACACAGGGAGCGCCTAGAACAACAACAAAAAAGCTCTGCTTTTACTACGCCACCACCACATTCTCATGACGCGCGCAGAGAAGCAAGATTAAAAGTCAGAACGTTTTCTTTGGCGAGGCTTTTGTGCGAGAATTGTCCCAATCCACCCCGTGGTACCAACACCGACGCGAACGGGATGCTGAAATACGTACGCGTACGCGCCATCCCAGCGGATGAGAGTTTTCCACCCGTCTAGGCGAATATCGGCAAAGTGCTCTTTCGCTTGCGGGCTTTTCGCGGGGCGCTTTCAACGTTGGCGCCGTCGTTGTGTGTAGAGGTATAGGCCGGAACTGTGGAAGTGTTGCTGTCTGGAGTCCATCGTTTGCAGAATTTTCAAATTAGGCCGATGAAAATATCCTTATTTATTTGAATTTTTTTTTTTAAAGATTATTCGTTTTCAACGGTACTCATTGTTTGACTAATGGTATGGATTCGGTGTAACACGTTAACTGCCACGTCAGTCAGCGGTGACTGATAGTACAACATATGATAATGAAGGTTTCAATCCACAAAATTTGTTCAAAGAATAGCTAATAGGTTGTAATGGGCACTTTCATTTGGTCTTTTTGGCGTTCCCAAATTATACGAAAGAACGAATGTATACATTGTAGGATGTCATCATACAAAACTAGGCGATTGGAACTGTATTGTTTCGTACAGGTGCGAATCATTCAAAAACCAAAACCTTCAGCTTTTCATAACTATAGAACTAGATGGAAAACTATCACTACTCCTTTAAAAAATAAACATGAGTTTTGCATGAATTATAACAAGCTTCTAATTCATATGTCACCTTCAGTTCTTAATCAGTTTAAATGGTGCTGCCATACAAATGAAACACAAATTTCAGCATTACGCGAGAATTAATCAAGCAAATGAAACCAAATTAGGCATATTGAGGTTTTAGAGTGCAATAAATATTTCTATGGTGGTTAGACTCTCCACCCCCCTCTCTAAGGGGGGCTGCCATACAAATGAAACACAAATTTCTGCATTACGCGAGAATTAATCAAGCAAATGGAGCTGAATTTTGCATGTGGAGGTTTTAGGGTGCAATAAATGTTTCTATGATGGTTAGACTCTCTGTTGACGTAGAACTACGGAATAATTTTACTCAGTTCGTTTGTTTATCACATCGGATATTCTTTTAGAATGCATCGATAGTTTAGTTTTAACTTTTCAGTAGAAAGTCTTGGTGGAATTGAGTTCGAAAAAAAAGAAAAAAAAATGCACTAAAGTATATGGAAAAATGAAAATACTTCTAATTTTTGACAATTTAAACCATTTCCAGGTTAGGGAATTGTGATTAGAAGCATTTCTTCCGTGGCTGAGTGATTAGCGTCATACGTATCATGCCTGGAGCATCGAATTCGATTCCCGTTCTGGTTGGGAGATTTATTGTCGAAAAAAAAAATCTAAATTGAAACGAAAAAAAATATAAGAAAGAATTCCACAATTCACCTGAAAGATGGGCTAAATGTGTAGAATCAAGCAAGGATTACGCCCGATTCTAAACATTTCGCCCATCTCTCAGGTAAATTGTGAAATTCTTTTCAAATACAACTTTTCTTTTGTTTCGATGAGAACCATTCCTTACATTCGGCGAAGTGCTGCTCATTGTACAAATGTAAGTGCATGACCCATTACGGCAAAAAAGTGATAATCTGAGAGGGGCAGATCGCGAGTGATAACGGCTTTAGCGGTGTGCGCCAGTGCGTTGTCATGCTGCAATATCCCTTTACGGTGTTTTCGGGCAAACTCGCAAACCTGGTATTTGTTCCACCATCATCTAGCTTTGGTAATAAACAACATAAAACAACAATGCGTGCGTGTAATTAAATAATCTATCTGATGGAATCAAAATCTATGCGGTCCACTTTGTCATCGAGCCTCATCTTCGTATTCGAGAACAAAAATTTGAAAAGACATCAATGTTTCACTGTGATGTATGACATTTTTCATTCACACCATACTTTTGGTTAACGTCGAGCAAAACTTGTGTGTCCATCTTCGAAACTTTACTCGTTGCAAAAGCGGGATTTATGGTGCAATGTTTTCATTCTCCACTTCTTCTGCACTGCATTTGCATTTCGAGCGAGCGATTTACGAGCGACTTGTTTTGCAATATAAGTGGTATATAAAAACAGTGCCTCTTAGCTGTATTCGTCGGTTGTTAGTGAAGGCACGGAATGTGCACACAGAAATTAAAAAAGGAATAGAAATTATAAAAACTAATTAGAAATCATAACTGGGAATTATAATGAATGTATGCAAAAATGGGGGTGCTCTTCAGTTTCCTCAATTTCAGCCATTTACTACCCAATCTTAATGAAATTCCAACTCGATTGGTATGGAAGACATCAAAATATGTTCATAGCCACAAATAGTTATTAACGTTAAAATTATTTCATAAAAACGTGACATGTTTTCGGATTTGGCATCCTCCACAATGCGAACTGTGGATGGATTTTCGTTTGCCGCAGTGGTTTTCATGGAAATTATTGTATTATTGTATCGTATAATTATGGTGACCTATAAATATTTTCCAAAAAATGGTGTTCGTTTGGTTAGAGATGTATAAAATATGTGCGGTGTTCAATGTTGGTTATATTAGTGATTATCCTACAACTCATAGGAAAGATGGAAAGTACTCGATTGATGGAATGATGTATAGAAAGGTTGTTTGAAGAATTGAAATGGGAAATTTCTGACAAAAGCATATGAAAAAGAAGATAAAACTTCTTTAAAATAAAATTGTTTAAAATCATTTAAAATTGCACTAAATTTCCTATGTAGATTGGACGTCAAATTGGACATGAAATAACTTAGTCATTTATGATCCGGGACCATATCAGATGTACCATCTGTCAAATTTTTTTTTTCAATCATGGTTAGATAAAAAACAAATAGAGCTTTCTGTATTTCTGGTACAATTTGCGATGAATTGCTCCTCTAATTTACTCCAAACTATGATCGATCGGCTAGAGAAAACAGCTAAACGTATCAATATGAAACTTTCACAGATGTTTATGGAGTATACTAGGCTGATAATTTGCCTGCAAACATAAGAATTTACAGCAATAATTGCAGAGTTACAGCAGATTTTGTAAAAAACTTGTTTTTGGTGCTTTTTTGAATTCGATGCAAAAAAAAAAAATTATTTTTCTTTTTCATTGATGTCTACTACACCTCCACACACAAAGAATAAAACATATATGTACGTAAACATTCTAATATCTGAAAGTTGTAGTTTTAGAAAGGTGTATATCTAATCTGTATACGTTGATTTCTTACGAAGTTACACCATGCCAAAAATCGCTTAAAATTTTCGACGTTACTTTATTTTTTTCCGGGTAAAATTTAACCGAATGCAATACTATTTACCGAATTTACTATTTACAGCTATATATATAATTATAAGGTTATTTTATATTTAATTCTGATAAACTTTATTGAAATGAACACAATTATACATTAATTGGTATCCAAGAACCCGTATATTTCATGGATGAAGTAAAACAAGATAAAATAGTTTCACTTTTTATTAATAAAATTATTAATTTTGTATAAAAAAAATAATTTCAAATACGATTTTAATTATTATTCAGCCATTGGGAGATCATCAACGTAGAAGAAAGATGTCAATTTCAAGCAGTCGGCATTAAATTCGTAAAGTGGGAAAATCTGTTAAAATCTGTTAGAAAACAAAAAAAAATAGTTAAAAAACAAAATAAAAAACTAATACGTTGGATGGAGATAAAAGTATCATAATACAACACAGGTCGCTCGAATACCTTTTATCTGGATCGAATGTTTACTTGATTGGTGAATAATTCCGAATGAGAAAGAAAGAAATATTCAGAAAAGAAATCAAATTTTGATAATAATTCTGGTAATAAATTAAAATCAGTTGAACACCACCCGACAGAGAAGCTCCTTAATTTTTGCATTGAAATATGAATGATATATTTCATAGCAAAGATTAAGTGGGCAAACATAATACACCGACAAACGTATACAATCCTTACTGAAGGATCGTCTCCTAGGTTTCAAATTAATCGAACAATCGGTGGAACACATGTTTGCTTGCGAAAGGCCGCTGCTTCCGACGGCGGGTCGACGGCCGACTCAGAATGCGCCACCTCGGCGGCTTGGGGCCGCTTCGGTTCCTTATCCTCGTTAGATGGAGACTCGCCCGCATTACATCGACCTCAGAATGATTTTTTTTTTATGGAAAAATAAATTCATAACAAAATTTGCGCTGCGATGGCGTTAATACGTAAGTAAAATTTTTTTCTTACCAATTCTTTTCCCATTTCTAAGACATTTATGCTTTATATTTTTGTGTTAAAATTGCAAACCCGTGTTCTTTTCTAAATCATGTCTTAAAGAGCAATACGGAAAAGATAGAAGACGGCATGTTAATTGTGCCTACACAAATTTTCAAAAATGAATTAGTGAAGTCTTCCGCAATATTTTTCAAACTACCTCATCACAATTTTTCGTTTTACTGCGAATTTTTGTTGCTCTCTCATGTTGTACTGATCAAATTATATTTGAGGTGCTCAGAAGAAAAGGGGGGTAAGTGATTTGGACGATTTTTCTTCATCTACTTTTTCTTCAGTTAATAACTCAACTGCAAAAACGTTCCAATTTGAGTTTGCTATTGAGTCTGATAGATGAGGTTCTGATCTATCTTCCACATTGTCAAATACAGCTGGGAATGTGTTTGCCGCTAAGTTATGACCAAAAGAGAGAGTTGATGATGAGAAATCGATCAAGTCACTTACACCCTTTTCCTTCTGAGCCCCTCATTTATTAGGAGGAGATTCGACAAAACTCATAACCTGATTTGTCGGCTTTTGTTTCTCTTTTTTCATTCGGGTAAATGTCGCATTCGGATATTTGTCACATACGAATAAACGTTGCATTCGGGTGTTTGTTACATTCAGGTAAATGCGCTTCGAGCCAACGTGTTTCGGGTGAATGGTATTCGGGTAAATGTTACACAGTTACACAAAAAAAAAATTTATTATAAATTAAAGAGAGATATTTTCGAAGTTCCCGCTGAATATGAGTGTAATGTGATAGTGTGCAGTGGGTATTTGTGGAATCATATCGGAAAAGGCGAATTAAAGTGATATTTTCGGGTCGTTTTCACTCCCCACCTTCATAGAAATAAACGAATATTTATTATTCTTTCATAATTGGGGCTCTTAGTGTCGGTGTGTGTTGTAGGCATACAGTCTGGAATTGAACAACATTTTACCGAAAATACTACTGCTTTCGATGACTAAGAATGCGACTGATCTTTGAACCCTTTACCACTCAAGGGGGTATTCTAGTGTAGAGGCACAATAACAAATAATATTTTTACCATCCATTATATAATTATTTGTTTCTCCATCTTTTAACAATAAAACAAAAATTAAACGGAAAGAAATATTCATAATTAGAATAGTTACAAGCTGATGAAATGAAGAAGTTAAAAAAAAGTTATGTCATGGCGTATACGATTTCAGCCCTCTGAAACAAAAAAATCGAACATATTTTGAATCTGTAAAGATGTCACTATCGCAAGAACCTCGGACAAGCCAAAAACATGTTTTTTGACAACATTTTTGACAAATGGACAAATTCGAAGAAAAAAAATGCTGTTTAAAACAATTTTTTTTAAGTTTCCCAATTTTTAAAACATTGTAAAATTAAAAAAAAAACAGTTTTTATTAGTGTTGGATGATAGAGAGATGCATACAGATTGTATTCATATAAATTTGATGTAAATCGGTTCAGTTGAACTTGAAATATCGTATACGCCAGTTTGAAAAAAACTAGTTTGGAGAAAAACGCGTCTGAAGTTAATTGTTCTGGCCGCACTAGATTATATATCGCATTACTAAAATTCCTATAACACAGTATATAATGGGAAGTCCTTTCTAGGGTATATTCCTGAGTATCTAAGCTTCAGAAATATGAAGAAACAAAATTTGTTTTTTTTTAAGTTACTATTCCAGAATACCCCTTAAATACTGGAAATAAGTCACTATTCAATTGTTATCTTTTAAAATGCAAACAGTTGCAAAATTTCATGAACATTTTGGCTCAAAACGTCATGAAACCGTTTGTAGTTGTAACCTTTTTTTTTGTTTCTTCCATATACACTTTATATTGAGCACTAATAATCGCGATACCATATTTTGTGCCTCATTCCATATTACGCTTACAAATCTACCTCTATATGTACCTCATTGATATTGGATATTATCTGTGACCTAGGTTCGATACTCCTAACGCGATATTTGTATTTTAAACTGAAATTCATTGATTCGGCTATACGAATGTCCATCCAATATTTACAATTTTTAGTCATTTTGTTAACAAAAGGCATATTCATATTGATTGTGATAGATTATTTTATTAAAAAAAAAAAATTCTAATGAGTAAATAAGTAAACCCACATGACATGACGGATTTATATGAAATTCGGATGAATATTGTGTTCGTTACCATAAAATGTAAATTCACTGACATCTAGACGAGTTCACTGGATAATTTACTTCATAATACCCCTGTTATAGAAGCTCGCTTCCTTGTTGGCAAAAAACTCGGATAGCCAATTTTCACAGGCCTCTTTTGTGGCTAACTTCTGACTACCTAGCTCGTTCGCCATGGACAAAAACAGGTGGCAGTCACTTGGTGCAAGGTCTGGACTATACGGCGGATGCAAAAGAACCTCCCATCCGAGCTCCCGGAGCTTCTGGCGCGTCACCAAAGAAGTGTATGGCCTGGCGTTGTCCTGATGGAAGACAATGCGGCCTCTGTTTATCAAAGATGGCCTCTTCTTCATGAGTGCTACCTTCAAGCGGTCCAGTTGTTGGCAGTACAGGTCCGAATTGAGCGTTTGGCCTTAGGGAAGCAGCTAATAATAGATTATTCCTTGACAATCCCACCAAACACACAGCAGAACCTTCCTGGCCGTTAATGAGGGCTTGGCCACCGTCTGAGCCGCTTCAGCGGGCTTCGACCACGACCGTTTGCGCTTCACGTTGTCGTAAGTGACCCACTCTTCATCGCCAGTCACCATCCGCTTCAGCAACGGGTCGATTTTGTTGCGGTGCGCCCATACAAATGAAACACAAATTTTCTACATTTACAGAATTAATCAAGCAATTGAAGAAAAAATTGGCATGTGGAGGTTTTAGGGTGCAATTAATGTTTCTCTGGTGGTTAGACACTCCATCCTCCTTTCTAAGGGAGGGCTACAATACAAATGAAACACAAATTTCAGCATAACTCGAAAGCTAATCAAGCAAACGGAACCAAATTTGGTATGCGGAGGTTTTAGGGGACAATAAACATTTCTAAGGTGGTTCAACACTCCTCCCACCTTTCTAAAGAGGGCTGCCATAGAAATGAAACACAAATTTCTGCATAACTCGAGAACTAATTAAGCAAATTGAGCCTTATTTTGCATGTGGAGGTTTCAGGGGGCACGCAAATGGAGCCACACTTGAGATGGGAGTTTTTGGGTACGAGAATTGTTTCTATGATGGTATGACACCCCTTCTTCCTCTGGGAAGAAGAGGCGGTCCTATAAAACTAATGCACATATTTCAACAAAACATATTCCAAACAAACATGACAATTGCAAATTTTCGGAAAACTTTGAAGGAAAATAGGAAAATTCGAAAAATTCAATTCGCATGTGTTCTACAGGTACATATTGACAAGCGTTGTTAGTTCATTTGATGTTTGCGGTAACGAAATAGTTCTTCGTTCGAAAGTGGAAATGGATTTTAATGTGATAAAACGTACTCCTATATCGTCTTCTATCTATATGAATAAAAATCGAGGAATTGTCCGATATAGGGCTGTCTTCATTCTATCATATTTTCCGTATCAAACATTTATTCCATGTATCGGAGAAACATGATATTTGCCAGTGGATGAAAAATCTTGCACGAGAATGATGTCTGAAAATAATCTGATATTATAATGTCGAGTTTTGGTAGAAGTACTGCTATTTTATAGTGAAGAATAATTTTAAAGGGTAGATTAGAAGATCAATCATTGAACAGTTCTGCGATTGGACTCATGAACCATCGCTTAGTAAGAAAATGTGGATTTGATAACGAAAAATAAATTTTGGGCGGGACGAAGTTTGCCGGGTCAGCTAGTATCAAATAATAATGCCCAAAATTGGCACAGCCTGGATTCCTCAGTCATGGCATCAATGCCCACGGCTGCTATCATCAGAGCCAGCGGTCCCCTTACGTATGTATTCGGCAGACGGCATCCATTCGGAGCATGTGTTCGTAGGGGTGGATTTTATCGATTTTACGGCAGAACCAAATTTTCCCGTGGTTGGCGGAAAAACGTTCCCTCCCGTCGGTGGTGGTGATCCCGGAGAGCCGAGCCACGGCGCGAAAGCACACGAGAGCGGATAGACAGCGACGGTGTATGTGTGCATTTGTTTCCATGGATTTGTGTATGGGTGAAGAAGAAGTACAACCCCTAGTAGAGGCGACATGCCATCCAGCCAGCTAGCCAGCAGCAACTTTAGTGAGCAGTGAGAGCAAGGCAAGGAAAAAAGTTCTTGTATTAGCTGGACGTGTGCTGCAAACTGTGGTCGCAGGATTCGTTGTTTGTTGGACATTTTCTAGTTTTTCCAGGTGAAATTCGGATGCGAGCTAGCAAAATTGTGGTGCAATCGGTGGATGCGACCTTCGCGAGTGAAGATCGAGTGCAGCCTCAGTGAATAACGGGATAATTGCTTGTGCAGAACGAAAAATCAAGAGAAAAAACTAGTATGACAGTGAAGTGATCCTATCAGGACAAGAGTGATAAATAGGAAAAAATCCAGTTCGGTAGCAGTTGGGCGCAGCAGCCCGTCATGGCCTAGTTGGTGGTTTCATATCAATTGGATTAATCAACGAGTTAGAAAAAGTAAGCAGTCGATGGATTAATAAACCCTGATTGAAGTCTAGTCCAGGTAAAAAAGGTGTACGATGATAGACTGGGTGGTGAGAAGAAAATGGGCGCAGCATGGCCCCCATTCGATTTAATGCCAGGATCACCTTTTGGGAAGCGCTTCGGTATCAAGCCCGCCGACGAAATTTTAATTCAACCAAAATTGCATCGAAATTAGGTGATTTCAGGGCAATTATTTCCAATTTCCACCAGTTTTTCCGACGGACGAGAGAAAACAAATATGGCCGCCAAGGAGCAAGTTCTCGTGCACCGAAAATTCCGATAAAGTCTGACGAAAAGGGGAGCACGATGGGGAGCCTCCGCATGGTGTGCGGCAGTGATGGTAGTGGTTGTGTGACATACTACGAGCACTTTGGGGAGGAAAAACGCGACGTGGTCTAGCGAAGATTTCGTCCATCGTTAAGTCTCTGACTTTATGGAGGATATCGTTTTCCTCTGTAATTTCGTTCTAGAACGCTTGTACACCTGTTCATTTGCATTTTTTCTTCCTCACAAGTGCATTGATGAACTTTGAATTCTCGATGTGTACCAATGTTGTGGAGCGCTTCATAAATCGCTCTCATTCAGTGGGTGGTGGCAGTAAAGTAGAAGTTGAAAAAAGTGCATTTCTCACACATCAAAACGCTTCCGTCAACCTGCTGGACACATGCAATATTCCATATTCTTTTGCACATGTCGGACCATTTGCTTTCCATTGAACCCAATCCCGAAGGGTAATCCTTTCAGTCGATATAGCTAGACAGAGCGAGACAGAGCGAGAGTATAGCGCAAACCTCGTAAGTCTCTCGTCCAATATATCCTGCGAGCGTACTATTAATTGCTTCGTGCCGAGGTACGCTGCTGATGTTCTAGTGCAATAGAAATTTCTCTACGCTCCAATTAAAGAATAGTGTACCTCGGTTGGTTTGTGGCGTGTGGGGCGGCGAAAAGTCTGAATGGGAGTAACCCCCGCCTTTTCCAGTTCGACCTTGTTACGTGTTTTGGTGTGTTTCGGTGGCGTGGGTGTGCACAGGCCCCCCACCCCTCCCCCCGGTCCGCGTGTAGGCGCCACACAGAGAGCACCATGGGCATGCTTGCATGCTGAATGTGATGCCGTAATATTCCGAAACCCCTTTCAGTGCAAGTGACCAACCCCCTCCCATTCCTGTACAGTATATCGTATATCGCTGGAAAGGAGCTGTCGGAATGTGTACTAGAGTTTGTGATGTACGGAGAATTCCACTCGTCTCTTTGCACGCGGTATGAGCATTATGTGCAGCAATGTAATCGGTGTGTTCGTGGAAGTAATTAAACACTTTTTGTGATAACGAACAATTCTAGCAACAACCATAACCTTTAGTGGTCTTACTCTCAGGCTTTCGTTCGTGGTATAAATTCGGATGAATGTGGGATGCACGCTCCAAACTTCGGGTTCTGACGTTCATGCGTCAGCAGCCATGTTTATACAGTGGAGAAGGACATCATGCCCCAACATTGTTTAAACTTCTCGGAATTCTGATAAACCGACGTAGCACGGATGGCTTCCCGATTATGAAACGTTTATAATTTTCTCCTAATTGCGCCGCTGTATGAAATGGTGGGCGGCCTTTTTCCCTGAAACATTGTTAACCATCTGTTTCTTGGAAGAACAGTGTTTGCGGAACCTGTTTCTCAGTAATGACGTAACGGGCCAAACGACTGGTACCGGAATTCCCAAGTGTACTTTAATCACAATAAATTATTAACGGCTTTAATATTGGTTCAAATTGATTAAATTATTTATTTATTTATTTTATCATATTTCAGTAACATAAGACTTACTGTCTGTTTTGGTTACAAACGAAAAAAAATAAGTATACATGAAGTGCGCCACGAATTATTGGGACAAAAAAATCTAAACTAGTACGAAAATAACAAACTAATACAAACAAACTAGAAAATTTCGCAAATTACTTTTAACCCTCTAAGACCCATATTTTTTATTTGTCTAAAAAATCCTATTTTACTTTTATCACTTTTATCACAAATTTCCGACTTTTAACATAAAACACTCCTAACAGAAAGCTGCCAGCATAAAACCAATGTGTATGTGTGATAGATGGAAATATTCTAAAGACGTTCTAGTGGGGGTGAGCATTGAGAATAATGTCTGAATAATTTGAAAAGAAAATCCGTGAGGCCCTTCTAAAGGCGGGGTTGGGTTGTAGAGGGTTAAGTATGTGTTTTGTTTCTTTGAGAAACAGATCTCCACAACACTTCAAGTAACACAACTACGAGTTTTTTGCACACGGAATAATGAAAGTTTATATTAATCACGTCTGTATATTCTACAACAAAAAATTCGTTTTAGTGGTTTCGGTGACGCTACTTCTGTGAAGCTGGAAACTTTTATGTCATTTCGCATCCGCTGCCAACGCTTGCTATAACGTTCGGCTGACGCATTAGTAGTGAAAATATATTACAATGACGCAAACGACGCGTCTATGCGTGAATATACATCTTCCAAAAAAAAAAAAAAAAAACTGAATGTCACGTGACACACAACGCGGTATTTTGAGTCAAGCTTGATTTTCATAACAATGGATCAAACAATATTTTCTGAGGTAGGAAAACATCAATGACTATAACCAGGGTTGCCAACTATAATTTTAAAAAATCAGAAAGAATGAAAATAAAAATCATCAAAAAATCAGAATAGCTGATATCGGGTTGTACGAAAAGTTTGTGACGATTTCTGGGAAAACAAAAACACATTCTTTATATGCAAATTTACATATATTCAATTTTATTCTACATTCTACATTCCTATTATTTTACTCTACAATCTAGAAAATTATATCCTTCCAGAACATGTTTCGCATTTTTTATGTTTGCTATAGAGTTGAATTTTTCCATTATAGAATTCTGCAGGGTTCTTCTAATTGTTTATATTTTTTCTTCAAAAATCAACAGCACTACTACAGGGAATTGCAGAGAAATCAATATTCTGAATGTCTTTGAATTTTTCGTTCATACTTTGGAATGAATCTTTCAAATGAGGGAAGCATGTCAGCAGTGAATGAGTTGTTGAATTTTTTTTTAATTTCGGTGTTGTTCCGCCATTTTAAGCTGATTCTGACTTGCAAATGTTATATAAAATCTTATTATATTAACTTTGAATTGCAAAAGTTTCTTTTGAGTAATATTACACTCTGAAACGTATTCCTTCATCAGCAATTGTGCGGCTACTCAAGCATACATGTTATACTAGACAATTTTAGTCATCAATCCTAATCTCGTTATTATTTCTTAAACTCGTCAGACATTCTGGTTTCATGAAATTATTTATTGTGAAAAGCCTCTTGAGTACTGAAAATAATTCGGGATTTTCACTCTGGAAAAGCTCATTCAGTCGATTTGCAACGATCATACATCTTGATAATAAAGTTTTGTAGAACTTTGTATCAGGAGAATTGAATTTAATGTAAGCAGTATACATGTACGGACCAGAGAGCTCTCATTTCCAAAAAGGAAAACTTTGTCAGGAATTCCACTATAGTTTTAAAGAATAATTTTTTATTCTAATAAAGTAGTAAGTACAAAAAACAGGGAAAATCAGGATCATTTCTGAAGAATCAGGCTAAATTGAGTGTTTGTCAGATATCAGGGATCGTGCTAGAAAGTCTTGAAAATCCTGAAAAATCAGGAAGTTTGGCATCTCTGACTATAACCATTTGAAAAATATCAAAACAAAGATTTGTAAACTTCTAAACTTGTTAATACTATACTGGAAGTGAAGAAATCCATGTTTCTGTAGATGACCGTAGTATCGATGATCGTGAAAAAACAGTTTTAGATGTATGCTCATTGGAGAGGTAACATTTCACACAAGCAAAATATTTCGTTGGTTTTTTTTGGCTTATTCAGTAATATTTTAGTTATTAATTTAACGATGGGCAAACCAGAATTAATGGCCAGGAAGGTTTTGTCCTGCATTTAGTGGGAATAGAAAGGAATCAATTATTATGAGTTGTTTTCATATGCTAGGCCGTTGGAAGTGCTGTGCTGTTGTGTTTCACAGAATTTTTTTTTATTAAGACCATAACTCGACGTTTATTTGTTTTTTAAAAAAATATACTCGTTTTTTTAATTTGAATATTAGGGTACGTCATTTTTTGAGATATATTTTTTCCCTATTTTTTGGATATCTTGAAAAACAAAATTCCATTAAAAATACTTTCGAACCGTTTCGATCTTTTTACAGTCGTCATTTTTAAAATAAAAAAAATAAAATGTTTTATTAATAAAAATCAACAAAATGAAATAAAATAGAAGAATGAACAAAATAAAAATTAAAAAAAGGGTTGTATCCAGAACACAACCGTATTGTTGACGAAGGACTACGAAGTTATTTCATTCATATAGTTTGTTTATCAGTATGGATATTATTCTAGAATGGCTTGAAATTTTAGATTTAACTTTTAAGTAAAAGGTTTTGGAGCCCCTGAAAGGACCGAAAGTTCGTGTGGTGCTACACAAGCTGTCCATAAGTCTCAATTTAATTCTTCAATAAGTATGTACCGTGCAGGTTTTCTTCTATTTTGTTTTATAGCTATAACAGCCATCGTAGTATTCTTTTTCTTGGTTGACACATACTCTACACACTCGGTCATAGGAGGTTATATATACTTCAACAACAAACAAACTGCAATTCAACAAACGCTTCAATTAACTTCTGTGGCAACGCATAAAACCATGAATGTGTGTATGTGTGTGATTTAAGAAGACAGAAGCACTCTCTACCAAACGGTATGAGAACTAGCGCTTTGTATAATTTCATCAAGATTCGCTTTGGATTTGAAATTATGAACAAAATCTAGTTTTTGGTTTATTCTCGCAGTTGATCGTATAACGCGTGAAAACTAAATGAACATAATTTGTTTTTATACCCTCTTTGTGTCGGTTGTGTCGGCGTACGCATTGCACAGATAATGGTGCGTTGAAGTCCTTCCAAAGCGGTCGATTCCGAAATAGTGCTTCTTTATTTATTTGGAGACTTTCAATCTTTCGATTCATTCGTTTCAGGAAATATTTAGTACCTAACCGATGCATATCCCATCCATTGACGTTAAAAATATTTCATAAAAACATTATCTGTTTAGACGTAGGATTACGTCTTTCGGGAACATATTGAGGTACAAATTGAAAATCTAAAATCGAGTACATCGTGAAAATTGTCCAATTTTAAACGCTTATTGCTCAGTAATTTCATAATGGATTGATGAAATTTATGCGTCGATCGATTTCAGCAGTCCATAACATTTGTTTTATATTGAAGAAAACAATATTTGTCATGAAACTAACTATCGAACAATTGAAAAATCTCAACCTCTATCATAACGGAAATACCCACTTACGATTGGTCGAAATTTACGACACATGCGGCGGGACAGAGACATCAAAACCAAGCTGCCTGGGAGAAATCGGCATTGCAAATACATGCAAATACATTGCTTCTGCTCCCACCGAAATGTGTTCCCTAACAGAGACATCAAAACCAAGCTGCCTGGGGGAAATCGGCATTGCAAATATATGCATGTCGGAGGCATTTTTGTATTGCAAGTAAGGTAAATGATACGATTAATTCTAGCAAATAAAATTTAAATTTGGAACTTTAATGTTGGTTGCTTCGTGAAATTTTATATCAATGACCGATCATGTATTGTGAAAAATTTAGTACAAGTGTAAGTGTAAAATTGTATATGGTAGCAGCTGTGTTAAAAATCACTTGATGTATGAAACTATTTATTTAAATTTTCATAAATAAAAACCAAGATGTGTTCCCGCTCGAGAACGGGTCGTTTGGTCTAAGCTGTATGTTTTGTTGTGTTTATTTTCACCCAAGGAAAGTTTATACGGCGAGAAAAATTGGAAAAGTAAAGGAATATTAGAAAAAATGATTTTCCATTTGCTCTACATATAGTGTTAGGTGTTGTTAGCCCAATTAAATTTCGCATTGGGTTGCATAAATACTCAAAAAGTAAAAATTATATAAGAAAATTACCTTTTCCATTTCAAATAGGTTTTCTCTATATCAAAGTAACATGTTTTTACTGATGAGAAAAATTAATTATTGTGTACGGTGTTGGTAGTTATTGCATTGGTGAGTTTTTTTTTATTTCATCCATACATATCACAGGATGCATCTCGTCTAGGATCACAGAGGGCGGTTTTCATCATATCTCGTTCCATTTCGGTATCTTTCATCTGATACGCACCATCCAACGACTGTTTACCATCCTTCTGTCATCATTACTCGGTAAATACTGGTGGAGTGAACAAACAATACCCAACAACCAAACAAAACGGCCCTTTTCGGGACCACTAAATAATTATCAAAGAGTTTAACGATGTAATTCTTCAAACATATCCAATATCAACAGATAGCCTAACGGAATCCTACGTCAACTGTGCGGTCGTGTCTCGGACACAACCCTCTTGTGACTTTTTTTTTTATTTGGCACCTTCTGCTTAAAGGCATAGTCCTACGCGAACAATTCAATATGCATTGGCGACGGCATACTATCAGTTGTTCGTCTGCTGCTGTACGGATCGGTCGCGTTCACATCAATTGGTTCAGAGTACATGCTTAGTGCGGTGCTTGCACTGAAATTAAAGATGAGGAAATTTCGCAAATTGAGCTACATTCGTTTGCAATTTATTGCACCGGGCAAAAGTGTGAAAATGTCAGTTATGATTTGCAGTCAACAGTCTTTCTCAAGGCTGAGATCCAATTTTAGAATTTCCAAACTGCCTTCTTCAGATGCTTCGATAGTTTCGAAACATCGACCATGTTCAGAGCCTCAAAGAAATATACTTAAGGGGGTACTCTAGTGAAGAGGCACAAATTTCGAACGGTTTTTCGAGCACTGAACAAATAAAATGAAGAATATTTTCGCTATCCATTATTTCATTATTATAAGTGGGAAAAAATATTCAAAATCAGAACGTTTAAGTAGCTTGATTTTCTGACATTTTATTTTTTTTAAATAGTGAAATTTTTTTTTGGTTCATGCGATAGAGAGATGTATAAAGATTCATCCACATCCAATTTGGATTAAATCGGTTTAAATTTAAAGCAGAACTATCGTATACCCCGGCTTGAAAATCATTTGTTTCGAGAGAAAAAAAGCATTTTAAGTTTTATGTGAAGGCCGTACTAGATTGGACACCGCATCACTAAAATGGTTATTTCTGTCTGTCTGATTCATATGGACTTGGAAACTCGGATGACCCAAAAACTATTCAAGCAAATGGAGTCAAATTTGACATATGGAGGTTTTCGGGTACCAAAAATGTTTCTATCACCTATGTACGTTCTCTGAAAGGGGTGATAATTGAATTTTTTTGGAATATTCTGAAGGTTAATTCAAAAATTCGTTAAATTGAATTCCCATACGTTCTACAATTACATCGTGATAAGCGTTAGTATCCCATTTGATATTTGCGCTAACGAAATTGATTTTTGTACGAAAGGATTTTCAAGTGAAAAAACGCACTCAACATGGTTCGCCAAATGTGTTGGTTAGCGCAAAACTCGAGGAAGGAATCGTCCGATTTGAGCTGTACTCATTTTATTATGTCATCCGTATCAAGCAGGTATTCCATGTAACGGAGAAACGTGTTATTTGGAAGTGATTGAAGAATCTTAAACGAGAATTGTATCTGAAAATAATTTCATGTTCTGATGACGAGTTTCGTCTAAAGTATTGAGAAATTTATAGTAAAAAGGATATTGTAAATAGTCAATTAGAAAATCAATCAATGAATAGTTCTGCGAGAAAGTGAGAAAACGGGAATGTTTGAAAATGTATTAAAAAATCAATTTTGGGCGGGACGCAGTTTGACAGGTCAGCTAGTACCATATATTTTCGTATATATTCGTTCCGATGGCAAAAAAAAATTGAAAATGAATGGACATATATGTTGCTAAGCACAAAACTCGAGCTGTCTTTATGTTGTTGTGTTCGTCTCCGCCTTTAGAAAAATGATATGAAAAATAAGAAAGAAAGAAAGAAACGGATAATTTAATCTAGATATGTTCTACAATTACATCGTGAAAGGCGTTGTCCAATTGAATTTCGTGTTGACGGAACTTCGGACTTTGTGTTTCGTAGATGTTAAGCGAAAACGGTAACTGTTTCTTAGCGTATAACGCACTTTTGTAGGGCCATTGCTTCACATCAACGTAGATGTCGGCACAGTATATTCATCATCGCGAATTTATTGATTGTTTTTTTTCTGTTATAAAGGTTTCAAATCACAAATTTCATTCGCCTCTAGCCTTGAAAACCAAACAAATAGATCAGTCAATGACTGGGATTGAACCCATGAAAGTTCAGTATGTATGAAAACGTGAATGTTCGAAAGTATTCATATAAAAAATCTATTTTGGGCGGGAAGAACTAGGGCCTGATCAACTAGTTATAATCATCAACTTGGGAATCCTTCCAAACATTGAATGAATTTATTTTGCAATGTAACACGGTCAAAGAGGTAGCTTTACGGACAGTTGTGAGAATTTCCATGTACTTTGGAATCACTCGTGTTACAGTACTTTCAGGGTAATCCATTATTTTTATTAAGTCCCGAGTTATCTCTGGTTACGTCTTCCTTCGGAGGGGAAGTAAAAGAAGTTGGCCCGGCTCATGAGTTGTTGAGTCTGATAGGTAGGAACAGGTGGAGTCGCCTCCCTGATGTCGGTGATTGGCACTGAAGTGGCGGAAATAGGCCGACGAAAAATAAGCGAAGATAAAAAAAAAAATAAAAAAAGTCCCGAGTTGACACTGATGGATTTTGTAGGTGACACTGTGCACACTTAAGATTCGTTTTTTTTCTTCTGCACGATGAATACCTCGGAACCACGTTAATTTGAAACTGGGAAAAAAAATCTGTTCTTCTGTAAGTTTGTGTGCATCAGTGGTCAGAAAATGCTATGACCAAAACAAAAGAGTAAGAGCCTACCACTCACTAATAAATTTCGGGAAAGCCTATATAGTTACAACTGAGGTAACGTTCGCGGATAATTATCCACTCGATTATAATCGAGGTTCTACTGTATAGGAAATACTTCCAGCATCCCGTAAAGGTCGAAGTTCCTAGCAAAACCCACCATCGTCATCACGACAATCCAACCAGCGAACGAACAAGATGAAAGGTCGAATAGCCGTAACTACACTTGCCGCCAGCCGGGGGAATGTGAACATGAACCTTTGGCTCTCCCTGGCAATCATCCTGGTCCAACGCGCTCTGCTTCACCGTGGCCTGTTCGCTAAGAGTAAAGCCACTCTTCGGTGACACCGTTTGCCCTACGACGATGTAATGTGCTTTGAATGATTCTAGCTCTATCAAGACCCTTTTTCACTGCTGGAAATACCGCACGTAGATGGAAATGGAGTGCACAAGAAGTACAACATTTTCCGGATTACTCTGCCTGAGAGGTACCCACCAAACAGGCTCCCAATGGATAACACTTTACTCCGCTGACTTAGGTGCTTCGGTAAGATACAAAGTGTCAGGTTGATTTACCTCCACGCCCTTCTCCTGCCTAACGCAAAAAACGGTCGGCGTTATTTGTTTTAATTTTAATAAAATTATGTTGCGCTCAGTTTCGTTTCATGACCCAGTGCTAGGCAAGAAATTGAACGGGATGGTCCTGATGCAAAGTATTACAGCAATTTCGAAAATTGGCTCTCCTGATGCCTCCCCTTCCCGACACCATGATCACATTCCGGAATTAACCACAAAACAGCTCGATAGCACGGAAATCGTGTTTCCAACCGCTTTCGTCTCGACCTCCCATTCTTATCGCCAGTCGCCGTGGAAAGTCATGTCTCATTTCTGGAAAAAAAAGAGAGGTTGATGCTGTAGTTTGTATTAAGGTTGCACTTAAATTCCACTTAAAATTGTTTATTTCTCGAGAACGGCAGCGGGGGGACCCGGCATGTGCAGTACTGTTAGGCCTCGCCCGAAAGACAAAGGAATGCCAGCGGAGATCGGATCGTGACCCGTTGAACTGACACCCATCTGGGAGCATTACAGAGCAGAAAAAAAATGCTCATTTGTAAATGGATATGGAGGGATGCCGCTCGTTCTGCTCTTTAGGAGCGCCAATCGGTTTAAATGGTTTCGTGGAATGGTCCGACATTTAATTTAAGATGAATTCATCGACCTTCGACGCGAGAAGGAATTTTGTTCGGTTGTGAAGTGTTACCACACGAAAAATTGTTATTCCTATTATAAGCTATGAAATAAGCATCATAAAAGCACCTGTAATTTTCAGTGGCCATCGGGTGCTATACATGTCACCCATTCAAAAGGGCAACCTTTACAATTTTCGTTACCTTACATTCCCGTGAGATTAGAAAGCTAAAGTTCGCTACCGGTTTTAATCGAATTGCCATCCATCCGTCGTCATTATCCTGTACACAGCCCATATTATATTCATGGATAGTTCCGTGAATGTGAAAGTTTATCGCAGCCTGTGTTGTGACCGAGCCACCGGGCTTGCTTCTTGACAAATTTCCGACTTTTCCCGTCTGAATCTGAACCGTCATAATGGCCGTACTTCAACATTTAAATCACCATCGCATTCCCCTAAATCACGGCATATTTCCCCGGTGCTCACCCCCACATTTCCGTGTGTGTTACTGCAACGGTGGCCCGTTTATGCCCCGTTCCGTGTTCTACAACCACATTCAACAATATCAAATATTCACGACGCGTTCGCCGTTTCGCATCGGCTACGCGACCTCACCAGAGGTAGCTGGACGATAGGGATGGGAGGGTGCGAGTGGCGAAACTCAACAAAAGGTTACGTCCCGGGTTACGTCCCGCATCCTTTCGTTTCACAATCACCGTGCGGTTTGACGGGGGTATCACAAACAAATGGTTTAATATCTAGAACTACTCTCACTGGAGGAATCTCTATCCCCTTAGCTTATCGTAGCTTAAATGAAAGAATTAGTTTTTTTATATATATTATGAAACCGTTAATAGATTCGACAGACTAGATAGAGTGAACATATTTACTTCTTGAATCAAACGACAAGATTCAAATTCCGTATTTGTGTTCAAGATTCACGATTTAGGATTTCTGGCTCCAGACTCATATCACTAATCTACATTTCAGGTTTTAGTACCATGAATTCTGTATTTAAATCCCAGCCTAATTTCAGAACGCAGTTCGGGAATAGGTTTAAGATACTAACATAAATTCCAAACTGCGCACCCTATGTTCCAGATATAGACTTTAGATCCGGATTTGGGACTGTATTCTAAACTCAATATTTAGATTATAGATTCCGTACGCTAGAGTTGTGAAATTCCAGATTTAGATTTATTCGCATGATCAAGATCAAGATACTGGATTGAAACGATCAAGATAGAATGTATGTTCAAGACTCTGGATTTGATTTTGTATTCAAATTGCATATTGAGGATTCAAAACCCGTTTTCCTTTACTAATTTGTGGTTTTGAACTGATTCCAGACGGGCGATTCGAGAGAAAAATTACAATGTCCATTAGGATTTATAATTCGCAGGCATGATCTAAATTCCAGATGAAAAGTGGCAGTGAAATAAATAGCGCAAAAGTTTTGGCTATTGTGTCAATAATAATTTGACTTTGCACTTGCACAACAATATTGGCATATCACATTCTTGATTCCAAACAACATGGGAATAGTTCGTGCATGTATATAAGAAATGGCGCGTTTTGATTGAAAATTTACGGCGCTTCTGTTTACTCGATGCTATGTTTATGAAAATATTTCACAAACTACAGGAGAAAATATATTTAAAAAAAATTATGAAGAATAAACTGTAACAATAACAAACCAATTTGTCATTTTATCGACATATCAGAAAAGACATCAGTTGAACTGCTCAATTCGCGAAGGTACAGAATCCATATCTATGATGGTGTAAATCAAATAAGTATCTATCAGAACAGAATGAATGAATGAAAATTAATACTTTATGAATTGACATTCTGAGGAAGCCTCTATTCTTTTTATCCCATTTGTTTATTTATTTAGCCTCATTAGCATTTTAGTTGTAACAGAGCCAGATTTTTTAATGGTGTTCATGTACATGTTTATGGCTTTATGAATTGTAAATTATAGAGCAGTAGTAGCCATTTAGGCGTAAGAGTTTTTTTTTTCTGTTCCATAACATTATAGGAAATTACACAGTAGTAACCATTTAGGCGTAATGATATTCTATCTGTTCTTCCATTGTTCAGCAGACCGGACAGCGGAGACAGTTTATATTGGGTTATTAATAGCACAACTGAGCAGAGCAGAGCAGTTGTATGGATGAATCGATCTTCATTCGACAGTGGATCGATCTCCATCGCTGATGATTGTTGCATGGACGTAGTTATTGTATAACAACACAAAGATGGTAAATTGAGGGCCCTGAGTTTTGAACTCAGCGAACGCACCACCAATGTGGCTACGAAGACCCCCATGTAAAATTGGTTAACCCCATCAAGTTTTTCCTTCGTGTTCTCTTGAAAAATTTAAATCTCCGATGAAATGAACTAGAAAAAATGATACAAATAATACACAAAATTTAGCACATGTTTTATAAATGTTTAACCATTTTGCATATGGGTAACCAATTTTTTCGAATTCCACTTTTTTCCTTCAATACTTTCCAATTCATTCTATCATTCTAACTCGAGCGGAGGCAAACACAAGGAAATAAAGACAGCTCAAATATGACCATACGCTTTGATGATGATGATGAATTGTATATACGTGCCGAACCTCTGTTTTATATACAAGATTTGGTACTTCTTGTTAAACGAGACTTTGGGTTATTGTTGCCACAGCAGCCGAGAAAACAATAACCTTGACGAAAGATCCTTTTCGATCAGAGGAGGCCGACACAAATTTCGCAAAAGCACGTCAACTCCGAGAGCAATCTTTCAAACGATATGCTGGGTATGCTTGCTAAACACTTTTGTTAATTGTTAGAACCATAACCGGCATTCGATAGATGCTAATAAGATAGAGAGGAGTAATTCGGATCATATCTACTATATCCACTGAATTGTAAGTTATTAGCAGTACTTAACCTTAAACCACATTAGTATTATACAATGCTAAATTATAGTTTTGAAAATCATCAAAAATATAGTTGTCAGAAATCAGTGTCCTGCTCACGATTACTTCCTCGATTCGCAACATTATTCAAAAAATTCAACATGGATAAGCGTTCGCAGTCCTCCAAAGGAATGAACTACAAAATCTCCCATTCCTGCGTGGGCTGTGATCGTCAGGTTTCGGCCAATGATTTTGTATGCTGCTCTAAGTGTAACAGGATATGACACATCTCATGTGCAGGTGTTAGCAGTTTAGTAGAGAACCGTGATTGGGCGTGCGCGAAATGCCTCCGCAATCCCGGTCTCAGTGTTAACCACCTCATCCACCCGCAAGGCTAGAGTCAAGCTCCAATTACAGCGACTTACGGAGCAGCACGAGCTAGGTAGAAAGGCTCTGGAATTGGAAAAGCAATATTTGGCAGCTAAATACCAGTTACTGGAGCAATCTTTGCTTGAAGAGGAAGATGAACTTCGCAGTATCCGAACGCGAACTAGCAGCAACGAGTCGGTGGAACGAGTGCAGAAAGGAGCATATTGGGTCGAGAGGTCCCAAATCGATACACATTTGGAAGAGGTAGCTCCGCAAGGGACGACAACAGAAATCAAAGCTGTTTCCGATGTTGTCAGTGATCAAGGTGATGGAGGTGCAGTATGGGGAAAAAGAGTGCAGGGAGTATACTCGCCACCCAAAACTCATCCGAGGAAGTATACGAAAAAGGATTGTTTCTGTGAATCGGTGAACGTGGTGGAACTTCTAAATCAGCAAATATCTGAATTACAAAATCTAGTAGAATTATGCAGATTACATATCGCTACGCAGTTAGGGCCACCATCACCAGGTGTTAAGTCTGAAGTAATCCATACCATTCCAAGGGTGCTAATTCTAAAACCGAAACAATAGAGAATGAGACAGGAAACCCACCGTTTCTAAAGAACATTCCTTTGAACTTAGAGAGGAACTTTTCCATCAATCCGTTATTGCAACAATAATGCAGAACTGGCGCGAAATACAGCGCACCGAGGCCGCAGAAGAATACCACACTTAATCGACGAAACAATCGCGCATTTAAGCAGATGGAAAACCCCGCAGCTCGGCAGCAGCAGAACCTCGCACCGGAAATTGTATCTCTTCAGCCACCAAACGGTCTGACTACAGTATGTAAACGTGATCATCTTCGAAACTGGGGGGAGCCCCCTCTAGAATCGGAATTCCCGCAGAATATTTCCACCCTCAGTGGAAGTTCCAATCGAAGCCTCGCAAGGTACGCATGGAAAGACATCTCGTCAACCACTCGAAGTCCATTACCATGAATCTGATGGCGAAAAAATTCGAAGAATTCCGAGTCCAGTACAACCGCCAGCTTCAGGAGGTATATTGATTCGAGAACCAACACCACAACAATTGGCAGCTAGACAAGCTCTCTCACGTGGATTGCCTACATTTTCCGGGAATCCAGCGGATTGGCCAGCATTCATCAGTAACTTCAAGTACATTACCGAAGCTTGTGGTTACAGTGACGGCGAAAACATGATTCGCCTTCAGTGCTGCCTAAAGGGTGCAGCATGGGAGCGGAGCGGAGCAGATTGATTTTACCAGCGTCAGTTCCACAAGTAATCGAAGCGCTGAGAATGCGTTATGGCCGTGCGGAATTGCTAATCAAATCTCTTATCGATAAAACCAAGTCAGCACCATCGCCACGATCTGATCGGCTGGAAACGCTAATCGAATTTGGAATGATGGTCCAAGCTCTCTGCGATCACATCATAGCTGCAGAACTTCCGGAACATTTGGTGGATCCAACATTGTTAAAAGACTTAGTCACTAAGCTTCCGACTTATTACAAAATGCAGTGGGCGGGTTACCGCAGACATCAGGATGTTGTGAACTTGAGAACGTTTGGCGATTTCATGGAGGAGATTGTACACGATGCTTGTAGTGTCTCATCAGTGCAAATTCACGAGCCAGCCACTAAGTTAGACCGTTCGAAGATGCATGATGCACCTAGGCACCTTGTGCATTCCGAGATTGCAGGAAATGATCCCGTAAACGAGTGCAGTCCTGCTACTTCAGAAGACGAAATGACGAAACCAACCAAATGTGCTATATGCCAAAGGGAAGGTCACTGTGTGAGAGATTGCAAGGTTTTTCTAGCACTTTCAGTTACCGAACGTTGGAAAAAGCTTCAAGATCTAAAATTGTGCCGAACATGTCTTTTCCGACATGGCCGCCGAGCATGCCGTAATATTCAATGGTGCGAAATTAATGGGTGTCAAGCACGCCATCATCGTCTTCTCCATTCATTTACGATCTAGAGAGACAACAATGCTTGGAAAACCTAACAACGTGCAACACCATATCCCCAAATCCATTACACTTTTCCTATTTTTCCGCATTTTACCTGTAACCCTACATTGTGGAAGCCTGTTTAAGTTTTGCGTTTTTATTAGAGGAAGGCTCGAAAAGTTTGACGGCTGAATCGGGAATCACAGGATGTGTTTAACCCCTGTGTTTGAAGTAGATTAGTAATGTCACCCGTAAAGAACCGAACTCCGAATGTGTTGAATTCGAAATCTTCGCCGCAGAGAAGAGTAAACTGTTCAGGATGAGAAATGTTAGTATCATTGAATCGTTGATTTTGCCAATGCAGAAAGCATCGATAGAAAACTGATCAAGTGTCACAAGCATATAAAGGGCCTGATGATTAGAAGTTATCGTAACGCTATTCCGTAGCTTTTAATAGGAGTAGACAACTTGCGACTGATCGTTCCACTCAAGGTTTAGGAAGGAGCAGAAGGAAGTACGACTGCGACGAAAACACGGCTAGGCTGGTGTATATAGGACGGTCAAGGAAACACAGAATATTAATCACGAAATTACCACGTTTGCGAATAAGGGGGAGAGTCGGAATTCACCAAGGAAATCAAGAAATATTTTTCGTACGAAGAAACTGGCGTCAAATCAGTTACCAGCGAGCGTAGCATCAGAAGCGTATAAACGGGCTTTGTGAATCATGAAACAGACAACTGCACGCGTGAAGGATCGGTACGAATCGGGACTATTGTGGAAGTTTGACAAATTCAAGTTTCCTGAAAGTTACCCGATGGAATATAAACGGCTGCAATGTTTGGAGAGACGTCTGGTGAAGGACCTAACATTGAGAGAGAACATCTAACGAAAAATTAAAGAGTATCAGGCTCAGAATCAGGAATACAGGCTCGTTCAACCGATGGGTTTGCCAATACTTACTCACTATAACGAAGACAACCAAGTGTTTTAGTTCAGTAAAAAACCTGGAAAATGGAGATCTTGTTCTAATTGTTGAAGACTCAAGACGTAACGGATGGACGCGTATTAAAATTGTTGACAGCCAAGGATCGAAAGGATCGATCGACCAAGCGATTGTTCAAACCACCAACGGTGTATTAGATGCTCCTGTCTCCAAGCTAGCGCTCCTAGATGTGGCAGTTGTAGATGGAACCGAATACAAATCCGTGTTCCACCGGGGGGAGAATGTTGCCACAGCAGCCGAGAAAACAATAACCTTGACGAAAAATCCTTTTCGATCAGAGGAGGCCGACACAAATTTCGTAAAAGCACGTCAACTCCGAGAGCAATCTTTCAAACGGTATGCTGGGATAAGACTTTGCGAAACACTTTTGTTAATTGTTAGAACCATAACCGGCATTCGATAGATGCTAATAAGATAGAGAGGAGTAATTCGGAGCATATCTACTATATCCACTGAATTGTAAGTTATTAGCAGTACTTAACCTTAAACCACATTAGTATTATACAATGTTAAATTATAGTTTAGAAGCTCATCAAAAATAAAGCTGTCAGAAATCAGTGTCCTGCTCACGATTACTTCCTCGATTCGCAACAGGTTATAAAGTTCACAAAATATGACTACATATGGCTACAAACATTTACCTACATAGACATTGGCATGTTCAGTTTATTAGTATATGACTAGAACTTTCTTTTTTTGAGTTTTTCCACGTCGGTTTTAATGAATTTCGCAACGTGAGGCAGATGGTTGTCAACCTGAATAATCACTTTTGCATGCCTTTACTCGTATTGTGGTCGTTTTGACGTAGGACTACGTCTTTCATTTCTATACTGGGGTGTAAGTTCAAAGTTTCGAAAACGAAAGCGTTACGCCGGAGAACGAGATTTTGAGCGTTAATAGCTCATAAAGAACTGAGCAAAATGGTAGGATAAACACTTCATTCGAAAGATAAAATGTCTACGCGTTATATGCTTGTTACTTCTTGATCCAAAAACTTGTTTCAATAGCCCTAAACTTGCTTTCAAAACAGGCTATTGAAATCACACCAATCGGTATATAAGCGAGTGCCGCTCGGAAATCCACTCAGTTATGATTGCGAAACGATTGAGGTACGATCACTGGAATGAATGGATGTTTCCCTAACACAAACTTCAAAACCATGGAGCCAGGAGAAATTGGCATAGCAAATTAGATGCAAGCAGCGGGTACTTTTGTACTTGCTTGCGTTTCTGCAAATCGGAATGTTGAAATCTATTGAAATCACACCAATCGGTATATAAGCGAGTGCCGCTCGGAAATCCACTCAGTTATGATTGCGAAACGATTGAGGTACGATCACTGGAATGAATGGATGTTTCCCTAACACAAACTTCAAAACCATGGAGCCAGGAGAAATTGGCATAGCAAATTAGATGCAAGCAGCGGGTACTTTTGTACTCGCTTGCGTTTCTGCAAATCGGAATGTTTCCCTAACATAGACTCCAAAACCATGGAGCCTGTGGAAATCGGCATAGCGATTTAGATGCAAGCAGCGGAAACTAGAGATGGGAGATGGGCTCTTTCGTTCAGCGGTATTAAGAACAACATAGAATGTTAGCTGCAACCCAACATCAATAGACATTCATTGATATCGTTGGATTGGATAGTGTACGTATGGAATTCATATTTTTGAAATTTAGTCCTTCTTCAAAAGTCGCAAACTGTATGTGAAAATATGTTTATCGTCCGACAAAACTATATGTAATAATTTAATGCGAACAAAATATATGCAATTTTTCAGATTTTCTGTTTGGACAATACACAGGTTTCATGTAAGATCATATTTCATTCAGAGAAAAAAATACAAACCATCATGATAACACGTACGCGCAATAGGCCAAACAATGGATTGAAAGCAACGAAAAAAATGTTTTCTTAACTTGCCCTCACTATGAGATTTTATGTTACCTAATTCATGAATCGCCCCGGTTTCCCAGATTTTTTTCTGATAATCAGGAAGTATATTAATATTACGCGGAAATGAAAGAATACATGAAATTGAAAATATATAGCTTTGCCTTTAAAACTACGAAAATCTAATTTAATTTCTAACCCAAAATTGCCATTAAACCATTAACAAAATAAACCTTGCGTTACATGCATTTTGCTCATAAATGATAATATTGTTTTATTTTTCTTACAAGCGTTCTCGTTATATTAATTTATTCCGTCCAGCACAAATCAGTTCAGCTGCACTCGTCCGTTCGCAAACAGTTCGCCCGCATCAAACACTTCGTACTCAAACAGTTCGTTCCCAGACAGTTCACTCTTAATCAGTTCGTTCACAAACAGTTCACTCTCAATCAGTTCGCTCTCAAACAGTTCACTCGCAAACAGTTCGTTCTTAACCAGTTCGTTCACAAACAGTTCACTCTCAAACAGTTCACTCGCAAACCGTTCTTTCGGAATCAGTTCGTGGATAGAACTACCGTTCTTTGAAAAAGAACAACCGTTCGTTCACTCTTTTCGGCGAACTAGTTCTTTTGTACGTTCGTGAACGGTTTGCCCATCTCTAGCGGAAACCATTGTAACAATTGCAAATTGGAATGTTCTCCTAACACAGATTTCAAAAATATGGAGCCTGAGGAAATTGGCATTGCAAAATAGATGCAAACTACGGGTACTTTTGTACTCGCTTGCATTTTTGCAAACCGGAATGTATTTTGTTGATAACTATTTGCTGCGATAACTATCACCATAATGCATAAATTGGTTACAATTTTGTTTTGCAATTTTGTTTGCAATTGAATTTGTAAATAGTTTGATTCATTCACTAGTTTAATCAATAATTTAATCAATACATACAAAAGATAGCTCTGCGCAGCGGCGAGATCGTACCCAATGAGGAACATCCGAAATGGGAATAATGTTAATTGAAAAATACAACTGATTACTAAGCCAACGGCAGTCCTACGTAAACCTTGCGGTTATATCATAGGTATAACCCGTCCATAGTTTTTGCGCAGTATTTGCCTTAATTGCATCAATTGAATTCAAAACCTTTCCATACTGATCGTTTCCTTTGGTTTTACTCGTTCATAATAAATAACACTGAGCCGGTCCCATCAGATACACAGTATAACTATCACGATAAGTGAATACAGGTCGGACTCGATTATATATAATCGCAATTTTACTTTCAACGTTAATTTTCGATATCCAATACATAATCGAATCACAAAAAAGCTATTTTTCTATTAATGTTTGACATTAATACATTAATGAAAAAATTGTTTTCTTCAGATTCGATTATGTATAGGATTTGAAAATAATTGTTGAAAAAAAATGGTCGACTATATATAATCGAGTCCGACCTGTATGTGTTAGGCGTTAGGATTTCCTAGTTCCTAGGAACTAGCTTCTTCCATGTGGCACAGATCCTTATCGAGTAATGCTCTGCATCAGTACCCGTGAATATTTTTGGCCTTCATTTACGAGGACGGTCGTCAATATCGAAGTCACCGACTTTGTCGTGAAGGAATCAAATACGGCACGTTGATTCACTCAGAGCAGCATTTCCGTAAACAATGTTCAGTTTGCGCTACGTTTCAGACGCCGTTTTCTTCGAATAAAAGAAAAGAAGCCCTCTAGCAAATGACGATTATGTGACACAAAATCATACTTTCCACCCAAATAAAACTACATGAGGCCGAAACAAATTATTAGTGTGTCAGATAAAGGTGGATGAACTGCAAAGCCTCTCGAAAAACAAAGAAGCAAGAAAATAATGTGTTAAGGTGAAGGTGGAAGCTAGCCACAAATGGCTGCCACAATGGCGCTCATTTCTTTCATCTCCCTCCCTCACCTCTCGCCCGAAAATCAATAATTTTGCGAAACAGTGTGAAGAAAATGATCGTTTTCGCACACTTCCCATCAAGTAATATCAACCAAACTCTAATCGATTACTCACAAGATATTAAATTTTCATCTGCTTTCGCACCGTATAGTGAAGAACGTCGGAAAACTCGAGCAAGTGCTCTGAAAGTTAAATTTTCGTTTTTCAATCTTCTGCAATGGTTTTGTTTGTATTGGTGGAAGCATCGTTATTTTTTCGACACTGATGTCAAACAACATCATCGAAACAGCTATAAAAACCACTCAATAAAATGTTATTCCGGAGTCATAGCGTCCCATGTCATGAAAATCAATAGAATAAAATTGTGTTGATATCAATACAATTATTATTTTTACGTTTAATGGGTCTATAATGTAAGTTTTAGCAACTTTAACATTGGGTAAGAAAATTGTATTGCAGAGCTCGGAACACTGCCACGGCTGCGTATGCTTTCAAAAACAGTAAACGGAAAAGTATTAAATTCAATCTAAATGCCTCGGCCAACGAAGAGAAGGGTTAAGGCTTTCCAACGTGAATATGTGAAAACAATACGATCAACGAAGGAAAATATTAAGGAATTATCAACATCGAGTTACTATGCGGAAGAACTTGTTAATACCAAAAGTGCCCCAATTCGCATGTGTTATAAATTTGCTCATGTTACGCTCGCGTATAATCAGAATCATATGCAAATGCACCTTCTATATATATTTATATTTGCAATTGTTCATCGGAACATATCGTTCATACATTTTACTTTAGTATTGAATTGTTATTTGTTTTTTTTTTTCAAATGTATTCAAAGACTCGTGTCAATGAAGCGCCACACAGTCTGATAAGTGAATTGATTTATTTACGTGTGCTTTGCTCTTCTCTCACAAACACTATTACCCCATTTTTACACGAGGGTTTACCTATACTACTACAATGGCTAGCTTCCACCTTCACCTTAAAGCGGTTTGTTTACCATATGTCTAAGCTTAATTTCTGACGTATTGGACAAGTCGAAATCGAGCACCACTCACTACTGGCATCTATTGACGAACAGTGAGTTTTATTTGAGCACCTAATGTTTAGAAGACTCCCTTTTAAACCTAAATACACTTATCCTCCTATTTACACGGTACCTGTTTAACACGATTTCGCTTTTGCACGGTTTATGAAATAACAAATTTTGAAAAACTTGAAGAATGTATATATGTAGTTCATATGAAAACAAGTAAAATAGGATGATAGTTTTGACTACAAGTGCGATTTTATGTTCCAGAATTGGAAAGTATGCCAGAAATATCTACAAAAATAAAAAGTAAAAGAAAGTTATATCTTCGGCTTTCGGCTGAAAATCTGTTTAATAAATTTAATGATAAATAAAGCAAAACAAATCTACGCAGTTGTTAATTGAATCTTTTATCACTAAGTCTGAAGTCGAATCTGAGATCTTCCTGAATTCGCCGACTGTTGAACCAGAATCGCATCAGGAATGCTCAAGTGATAAGGATGACTTTATACTAATCAGAATAAAAGACTGGAGATATCTAAAAGTGCTAATAGCGAATAAAATCATTACAATTTAGTTTCTTGGAGAATTCTTCGTTTTATTTGTATCTAGAATTCATAATGAAGTAGATTTTTATTATTGTTTTTTATGATTAAATTGAGCATATATCGAGAGTTTATTTCGTTTTACACGGTTTTACATAGCAAAATCGGAGATTTCATTCTACACGGTTTTATCGGGAACCTATCTTCAGTGTAAACCGAGGGATAGGTTTACAATCATGAACAGTGCATGTAATAAAATATTCGAAATGAGCTTGGAAATATGGAATGAATATCCTTTGAAATTCGTGACGTTCGTTTGTAGTTTGTAGTATTAGGCTGTCAAAAAAGTCCTGCGGTATTTCCGCGAGGTGTCGTTGTAAGCGCGTTGTCTAGTTGTATTCATTGTATCGAGTCATACTATAGCTTGTTGGAAAGGTATTTTTGCGCGCTATAATATAGTCCTTGACAGTGTTTTGTTTGGTTAAGTCGTTCGTGAGTTATAGGGTCGCAAATATGGAGCAAAATAAAGAGAAAATCCGACATATTTTACAGTACTACTATGACAAAGGCAAAAATGCATCTCAAGCTGCCAATAAAATTTGTGCAGTTTATGGACCCGATACAGTTTCCATTTCCACCGCACAACGATGGTTTCAACGTTTTCGTTCTGGTGTAGAGGTCGTCGAAGATGCGCCACGCCACGGAAGGCCTGTCGTCGAAAATTGCCACAAAATCGCTGAATTAGCCGAGAAAGACCGGCATAGTAGCAGCCGTAGCAACGGCCAAGAGCTGGGGATAAGTCATCAAACCGTTATTAATCATTTGAAGAATTGGATTCCCAAAGAAGCTCGATGTATGGGTGCCACACACGTTGACGCAAAATAACATCTTTGACCGTATCGACGCATGTGAATCGCTGCTGAATCGCAACAAAATCGACCCGTTTCTGAAGCGGATGGTGACTGGCGATGAAAAGTGGGTCACTTACGACAACGTGAAGCGCAAACAGTCGTGGTCGAAGTCCGCTGAAGCGGCTCAGACGGTGGCCAAGCCCTCATTAACGGCTAGGAAGGTTCTGCTGTGTGTTTGGTGGGATTGTCAAGGAATAATCTATTATGAGCTGCTTCCCTATGGCCAAACGCTCAATTCGGACCTGTACTGCCAACAACTGGACCGCTTGAAGGTAGCACTCATGAAGAAGAGGCCATCTTTGATAAACAGAGGCCGCATTGTCTTCCATCAGGACAACGCCAGGCCACACACTTCTTTGGTGACGCGCCAGAAGCTCCGGGAGCTCGGATGGGAGGTTCTTTTGCATCCGCCGTATAGTCCGGACCTTGCACCAAGTGACTACCACCTGTTTTTGTCCATGGCGAACGAGCTAGGTAGTCAGAAGTTAGCCACAAAAGAGGCCTGTGAAAATTGGCTATCCGAGTTTTTTGCCAATAAGGAAGCGAGCTTCTATAACAGGGGTATTATGAAGTTGGCATCTCGTTGGGAACAAGTCATCGAACAAAACGACGCACATTTGACTTAAAACAGATGATTGTAACTAATTTTATGAACAAATGAAAATTCAAAAAACCTCTCACGCTGAAGGTCACGAGTTCAATTCTCACTCCCGACATTCTTCCAAAAATGGAAGTACAAGTGATGAACCAACCAAATGAGTTGAAAATCACTATAATACAGATAAAAAAAAAAAAAAAAAAAATTCAAAAAAAATACCGCAGGACTTTTTTGACAGCCTAATATTTCCTAAGACAGGATATAGAATCTCGAATTCAAATGGAACACATTGCCATGAATTAGGGCTATTTCGAAAAATAATTCTTCGCAATTTTAATCAAAATATGATTTCCGGCATATGGATACTTGAGCAGTCCTGGAGGAGGACCAAAAATACAATTCCATTGCGCAAGACTATTCATTTGTGGCATGCGCGATATGGCATGTTGTACCGTCTTGTTAAAGCCACAACTTTTCCTCATAAAAGGCACTCAATTGTGGTAGCAAAAAATAGGTGATAATGGCTCTGCAACGATCATCATTAACTGTTACGTTCTAGGCGTAGGTATCATTTTTGAAAGAAAATGGACCAATGATTCCACCGAACCATAAATCGCATCAAGCGTCGGTACTTTGGAATGACTCGGATGATGCATGTTGTTCTGTACAGTAATCGTAGTGTACAAACGATCTATTGTTGCTCGGATTAAATATTCTGATGAACGTTCATGTTTACCGTAAAAAGGACGAAGCGATTTTTTTGAACGGAATCATAGTTTTTGCATGAAATTTGTACATCTCGCAGGCGATGTTCAGGTATTAGCCGATTCATGGTGAAAAGGCGATTAATAGAAAATGCAAAACAAGTTAGACTGTCAAAATGACGCAAATGCCAACTTAAAGTTCTCTACCTCTATTACATCACCAAATGCTACCTGATGTTAATTACAGTTATTACTGAATAAGTTTGGACAAATGACATGCAAAATACAATTTACTTACACTTTTGAAAAGGTGTAAGGAATATACTCTCTGATGGTTGCTTTGATGATTCATTACAGTACACAGTACGCGAACTTTCATAGACCAAACATTTTCTGTTCATTTTACATTCTAGCGCGTTCATGTGCTTTCGACACATTGTTCGTTCACCTGTAAAGAAAACATATGCTTTAATTGGTTGCTTCGTCAAGTGATTCCGTCGCGACGAGTGTTACGAGTCACGATAAAAACATTTCCAACATCCACTAGAAAAAAGTGAAGCTATTCACAATGAACATTTGCGGGGAATGTGCGTACCTGGTCGCATGCTCTTGTTCTCGCCCCTTGTCATTTCTGTTGAAGCGTTGATATTATGGTAACTAGTAAAAGTGTGTAAAAACCCTGTTTAATACTACGTCAAGCGCGTCTGGGAGAGGAATTTTCATTTGTGTTCTCGGATGCTGCATGATCATCCTGGTTTTGTTTTGTTTTTCCAGTTCGGTCTGCAGAATGCAATGCTAAAACCAGATTACAACAAACCAACCCCCATCGTTCACGTACGTTTGAATTACGATTGATGACAGCTAACAGAGCTGAAGTTTTGTTACATGGGGCGGCACGGTTCTGCGAACGCGACTGTCAGGTAGTTGAAGTTAATCATGCTCGACGCAGACATGTTGCTCGCTGTGAGTTGGCGGTCGCGAAATGATCAAATTTGTTCCATCGCAAATAATAAACGGATTTTCATCGTTTTGCAAAGTCGTGATTTGGCAGTATACAACAATCTTCCAAGGTGCCTTTTCTTGCCTAACATTGAAACCGGTATCATCCCGCTTAATCGCCGAGATGATCGACTGAAACGAATTCCGAGCTGAGTCGAGTCGAGCAGCGAAAAATTCTGACTGAAATTTGATAGATTACATTGTTTTTTTTTGTGTTTCACGAAGCAGATGCGATTAAGTAATTCCCAAAGCCGTTGTAGCTGATATACCCCAGGTACGCGCATTCCTGCAAAACGTGGGAAAATTGTGGTTCGCTTTTCGTCTCCCGTAATAGCATCAGCCGAAATCAATTATTCGCGGGCGTGTACGAAAAAAAAAATGGCTGGGTTGTTCCGCGAGTAAAAGCATACTTTCGCGCTGTGCTATGCGCGCATGTACTTGGTCGTGATGTGCAGCCGGCGGCACACGTCCGTGGCTTTGCGGTCGGTGGAGACTGGTCTAGTAATTGGCTTCAACAATAACTCTTCCCGTGACGTGAGGTCATGTTGGATCACACCCAATGACAACGCGGGAAAATAAACAGACAAACTATGAGCTCCGATAAGCGGGAAGAACTTCCCACGGATGTTTTGACGGAGAATGATTTATTTTCAATTCGCCATTCTTGAACATGATAATTTAAAGATAATTTGTTACTCTGATAATCGTCAGTTATGATGAAAGGTTTAAGCACATATGATATATCTTTTTTTTCTGAGGAACCGATTTAGCCAAATGCTATAATTGATTTTCGCTGAAAATTGCTGCCTAGCAAACCCATAATCAATGTTTCGGACACACCGCCCAGCGTTGAAATGGGAGGAGGGGCTACACCCTGCAATTTGAGCTCCACTCCGGCTAAATTCTCCGTATCGATTATTTCTCGTTTGCTCACTCGTTAGCAACTGGTGTTGATATATGCGAACATCACCTCACATAATTCGATTATGAATTATTAATTACATCAACTAGCTCTCCTTTTCCCCCCCGTTACTCATTCGGAGGAGACTCTTCTTTCCCCTGCTGACCTCTTCTCCTCGCTCCACCAGGATTCGCATGTCCCGTACTAATTTGATCGTTCCACTTTTGGCTTCCTGTGTGCTGCTGCTGTCGTTTTGTTCTCCGCGCCGTGTATAACCACTCGACACTTCCTGCTCGCAGAGGCACAAGCGGAAAACCACTTTCCAAGTTGTAAAACCACTTACCCTTGCCTGCCTATCCTTGCCAGGCGGCGGTGGTATGCAGAGGGCGGCAGCCCTCCGCTGATTCATTACAGAATCGCACGAACACTCGGACCGTCTCACCAACACTGACATAGAGTGTTTGTTTTTTGGTCCTTTTGCCTGTCCAATCTTCTTCGGTGGGATGTTTGTGTGCTTGTGTGCTTGTGTGTCGGTGTGACAATCTCACGCCTTATCATCGAGCGATCATAACTTCAGATTCGAGTCGCAGCGAACGTGTGTGTGTGGGTACTTCGTGCTAGGACGAGGACGACACGAAGGCTGAGCATGCGCCCTTCCGGTTGGAAGGTTTTTGATAGTGGTGGTGCATAGCTCTTCCTTCTATCGTGTGTGCAATGCTATTAAGAAGACTGTGTTCTGTGATGAGGGGAAAATAAGATGCTGCAGATCCGATCAAAGCACGCGAAATCACGGGGTGAGGACAAAGGAGGTGGTGTAAGGTACTAACGATAAGGCAAATTTGGTTTGTATTTACTCCGGCGTTTTTCTTTTCAACCTTATGTCTGGTCGGATGGAATCACACACAACGCGAAGGATGTGGAAGGTGACTCATACGTGAGGGATTCATGATGATGATGTTTACGGATGGGAATATGGGGTGCGATTCGGCATACTTGAGTGTTCGGGGAACGTTTGATGTTCGTCCGAAATAATTGTTAATGAGTTTGTTGTTAGGTATCGCGTTTTGATCTGAGAAAACAACACACAAAATATTTGTTTTTGTTTTGTTTTGAGGAAGGAAACCAAGAGGAAACCAATACCAAGATGTTATTCCTACATGGATTCGCCATGGAATCACCATTTTCAATTTGATCGCGATCAAAAATACACGTCGTGAATTTAGTGGAACTAAAATTTTGAGGAATTGTAGCCAGAGAAACTAGCATGATTGGGAATGTACGAAGAAGCACCAACCTGCATGAAAATGAATTCATGATATGAACTCATGAATCTAGAGTAAAAATTTAGCTCGATCAGCTCAAAATTTCCGATCAACAATAGGTTCATAACCGAAGACATAATAAATTGACGCGATCTTTTAGTGGAAGTACGCCTGCCAAAACCTCGAGCCTCAGGTTGTGTCTTAACGCAATATGGAGACAAAAATATTCAATACGCTCGAGCTTAATGAGGTGTGTCATAATAGCTGATTGAAAACAGAAACTGCCACACTCCATCTCTGAGAAAATACGGAGAAAGTTTATTCTCTGTTGGCATTTTTTCTCAGATATCTAAAATAGGTTCCACAAGTATGTTTGTTGTCGAACCAGACCCCAACATACTTGAATGACATGGAATGAGTAATCGCTTTACCTAAAAATTGAAGTTTAAGTTTTGCTGGTGAATGCTTCCTAGAAAAAAACAACCATCTCTGTTTTCTTCGTGGAGAACTCAATCCCTAGACCAGCTACACTCAACCTGCGGCCCGCGGGCCACATGTGGCCCGGCAGGCTTTTCCGGTTGGCCCATCTGGTGTTACTTTATTTTGAACTATTTTTAATGTGTAACAATAACGAAAACCTATGAAATCATCACCTATTTTTTACGTAGGGCTATATCTTTCAGTAATGGTGCAAAATCAGAAAACAGAACACGGTTCTATGAAATAGAAATAAAAAATGCAACGTTTTTTAATTTATCGAGTATAAACAAGCTATTTGCGATTTCACAACATTCATGATTCAGAGTTTAGTTTAGTTTTACAAATAGGCTTTTTTTTCAAAGTTAAAGCCGAATAAACTGAAGTTTTAAAGCCTCTATAATTCGAACTTGCAGACGAACTTGCAGTCTTTCTCAATACTGATTTCAGACAAAGCTGATTTGTTCGATAGAAAGGACAAATGAAAGACTGGTATCCACATAGTGATGTATGTTCGGTGGAGACACTGTGTTGATTTTTACGCCGTCTGGTGGAGAGTGTTTCTTTATTTTTGCACCACATCATTCTTGCATCTGTACTGGAGTGCAAGTTGAAAATTTCGAAAATGATATGGTAACATTTGGGAAGCAAGGATTCGAACGTTAACATCTCTTTGCCGGTTGAGAGAAGTGGTATTACAATTACTTTCAAAAGATAAAAAGTGTATAAGTGATGTTTGTTAATTATTGACCTAATTTTTCACAGCTTTAAAGGCCAACAAATGAAATCACAAAAATCTATAAGTTTTGGTGAAATCATTAGAACTCTGTAGATGATGCATGTCGTCGGATGGCCGTGAAAGTAGTATAAATATCGTGCTTACCCTGGCTGGTTTCAGTTTCTGTATTGCTACCATGTTGAACGAACGTGCAGAGCTTGCACAAGTTAAGCATAAAAAATATTAAAAATATAACCAATCTTCACATAACGGTATGAAAACCAACATAGTGCGAGTTTTCATACAGATATGTGGAGATTGTTGCGTATAATCGAATCACACGTACAAATTGTTGAATTTATGGTGGAAGAGAGAATCTGTAAATTTGGAAGCGTGTTCGGATTTATTGGTGTAATGATGATGATGTTTTGAATTATAGCGGCTCTCTCAGATTATCAGACTTCCTCAGTTAATACGCCTCTAGCCTTAAAAAAGGCCAATTTGGAAAACTAAATAAAACATTCGGCCTTGACAAAGACCATTTGGAATGCTGCCGCTGTCGCTGCCAAATGGTCACTAGCAAGATGACTAATAAATCGTGAATGATTTAATGGTGACATTCCGATCGATCAATTAATTTTTCGTGAATTCGAGCATTGTTTCAGGGTTTAAAATGTCATTAAAGTGCAACGCATTTGAAGCCGAGTGTGAAAAAGCTATTTTCAGCAGTGAGTACTGTGTTCTTCTGTTGAAACTGGAAGTTTGCGAAACATTCGCAAACAATGAAACCTCTCCCTCACTGAGAGCATTCATTCAACGGCCCTCAGTGCTACCAAATATTTGTGCTAAAAAGTTTCATTCTTGAATTACTATAATGTTTGTTTTTCGGCATTCATAATTCCTACGTTAACAATGCGGTCGTGTCTTAGACACAAGCGGCCCGCGACACCATGACTACCACGTGTTTGTGGCCCATCTGAAAAAAGGATGAGTACCGCTACCATAGACCAATGGTCCAGGTTGAGAAATTGTTCGAAGTATCTGGTAATGGTCCAGCAGATCAGATTCATTTGATACTACGACAGACACCACTCCATCATCTGCAAGTTGTAGAAGTACGCATACGTAGAAGTTGTATCGAATGGGACTTAAACATGAGTCCTGGAGGAGGCCTATGTTTTTAGCGTGGGAAGGATTGTTGTGACAATGATTCTGATGGAGTCGGAAAAATTAAAGAACGTGAAGATTTTATCAACGATGTCAGACAACTTCGAAATTCCCGAAATTCCCGAGTCTTTTATGTTCCCTAGAGTGCTGGGTTGTTCAAAGTTGAACTAGTTCCACGGAAGCCAGGAGGGACCTGATTTTGCTTCCCACTGCTCTCGGTTTGGTAGGCAAGCTAACATAGAGTTTCATTGGTGGGGATTGTTCTCGAGTTTTGAGAGTGGACACCTTTTTGCGCCGACGATTTCCTCGGAAGGTAAAGGAAGTGCCCTCGTTAGCTGCGTCCACTTCCATTTCGTCAACTGGCAGCGTGGCGAAAACATTGTTTGTGATGATCTGTTATTGTTGTTGCTCGGCCATTTCCGCGAAAGTTCGCTTGGAACGTTCCTTCGAAGAGCGCTTCAATTTATCCCTGCTATTTTTATTCTTTTCACATGCAGAGAGCTCGTGTGGGGTTTCATTTAGGTTACTTATCTTGGCAAGGTTCGCCTACATGTTACTCTTCGCAAGAGGAACAGTGTTCTTGTTAGCTCAATAAGCCGCCGAGTGGTCCATTGACTTGCATTTAAGGCATGTCATGGACAGGGTTGCCACATATACAGTATATTCTGTATTTTACAGATTTTTCGCCAAATTTCAGATACAGAATCTGTATATACAGAAATACAGATTTGCAGCAAAAATACAGAATTTACAGACTTTTTTTAAATTTAATTTTAAATATTGAATTTATTACAGCGCATACAAAGATACCTTGATTTATAAAAACGTTGACTTCTATGTTGCACTCGTGAAACAGATTTCGACCCAGGCATTGATTTTATCGACCCGGTTATCAAAACTGCGGCCTTGATAAACCCTCAAATTTTCGTCGAACTACCAAACTTTAATGATTTTATACGCCAATTTCCTCAAATCGTTAAAGCTAATAATAAACAAGGCTTGAATAACGAATTCAGGATACTCAAGACGACTCTCATGGGGTAGATATGACTTGGTCCGAGCTGTTGGATGTCAAAGGGCGTGATGCGATTTTTTTGTATCCATTGCTAAGATCGTTTGTAAGCATGCGTTAAGCGAATATTTTCGCTTTACAATGCCAATGTCAATGTCTGGAAAACGGTTGGCCCCCACAATTACGGACTCTATTTTGAAAGCGATATCCGCGCACATAGTTTCGGTGACGAGCCGCAATGATGAAATTAACGAAAAATTTGAAAGCAAAGTTCAACAAAACCATGTATAAACATCATACAATTCAGAGGATTAAAAGAACCCCTTTTTATAGTTTATTTTGTTGCATTGATACGACTTCAACTACCCATGAATAAGAAAAATAAATCCAAAATGAAAATGAACCTTCATTGTTTTTTTCTTTTCCTTAATTTTCAAATACATTTTTTTTGCAAAGAATACAGGCTTAGAGACAAAAAGTCTCACAGGTAGCCTCAATTTTTCTACCATCACGTAGTCTGACGGCACAAATTATTTTTCTTCCTCTTGATGGAAAACTGTTCCGAGCTGGCGGCAACCTAAGATCTTGACAGTCATCGAGGGCAGTTTTTTAGAATGAGCAATACTTTTGCTCGTAAGGTATTCGCACGTCAGGACAATTTCGGTAATCCCACCCTTAATTTCAACTACCCGAGAGGGAACGTAAACACGATATTCTAGGGTAAAAATCTGTTCGACGACAATCTTGTTTTTAGTGTGTTTCCGATCAGTCACGACAAATAGCAGTTTGTTTGGTTTAACCATTCAAATTTCGGACAGATATACTGTCCTGATTATTTATGATCTGCATGAGTCTAAAAGCTTTACCGTTTGGTTTTAGCCTAAGAAAACAACCCATGGGCCAGTTCCAGGTGCATTTCCGGATAGGTCTTGACACATGGGGTGGGCACAACGTGACAGGGCGAAGGTTAAGTGGGAGGGATAAGTCGAAGTTGAAATGCACTAGAGCCATTTTTCAACTTCCGTTTGCACAACTAGAAAGGTGTCATTTGTTTCAAAGTCTAAGATCCCCATATCATAACATATTGCTGATGATGTGTTGGACACAATATTCAATCCACGATAAACGCGTGATAAAACAAACCACCAGAGCTAGAAAAAAAAAATCACAGCTTACGATATTCGATCACAATAATAGGATCGCGACAGTAAACGACCGACTAGTTGAAGCTGTCGGCAAGGAATGTTCAAAAATACTCTGGTGATTTTGATTTTTGAAATGTTTGTTGAGGTTTCCTCCTTTCCGCCACAGTTCTAGGTAATTTTATTTGGGGCTCCACACCTTATCACCTAAATTCGTTTATTGAGCATTAGAAAATTCTCCCAAGCGAATGTAGTCCGAACTTCAGTGTTTTTTTGACGTAGAACTACGTCTTTCATTAAGGGTGCCAAATCAGAAAACAGGTCACGTTTTTATGAAATAAAGTTAACGTTAATAACTATTTTTGCCGCAAACGGATTTTGGCGATTTACATACTAAACGAATCGGAAATTCCCTAAGATTTGATTAATATGCTATACATTAGAATCCCTGGGTTTGTAATTGGTTAAAATTCATGAAAACCTTAAGCGTTTCCATTTTCTCATACATTTGTTCTGTCCATTTGTGTGCTTTCCCGAACAGAGCTGTCAATAACGAGCTGCTTATCGACGACCAATGAAGGGGAAATCGCAGGATTTAAAGTCTCCGTGAACAAAGGAAAAGTAGAAGAATGAAGGGGAATACTTGCCAGTGGATCTCGCTGAGGCAAACTTTCATTCGGCATCGGACTGTTAAGCAATCCAGTTCACTTTGCTTTCGCTGCGCTTCGATCTAAGATTGGACCCCACCAGTGGTAATCCAACTTGGATATCGTTGTTTGGTTTTTCTGTTCGTTTTTCGCATTATTCGTATCGTGTGTTTTTCTTTCCGCGTTAAAATTGGACGCTGTGTGATGAGCAAGAAGAAGAGGAGCCCTGCAAAAAACGAACGCATTACCAGGAGCAATAAAATTTCGAGGCAAGCGTCATCTAATGATGCACGCAATATTGGTGCAGTGAAAAGCGCTCGCACAGAACCGAGCCTTCGCGAGTGTGACACCGCATCGAACAACAGCGAAGTAGGCGACTTCGGCGCGTCGGTCGAAAATGTAAGCGCCGTTACGCAGGCAGCAACCAAAATCAAGCTCCACCCGCTGGTGGTGAAGGCGGTCGCTCTTGACAAACTCATCAGCGAAATCGCATCAATGGGTGTTACAGCAGAGTACAAGCTGTATGGTATAATTCAGTCTTTTTCCATGTAGTTAACATTGTTCGTTTTCCGTCATCATAAGGGCTTCGTTGGTGTCTTTGAGAATGCATCAATGCGTTAAACTGGCGTTATGGGGAAGCAGGCGTTAAGGTTGTGCGCCAAAAAAATATTTGGGGAAAACCAAGCATCTTGAATGTCTTACTGGAATGTTAAAAGTTATTTGGGTTCACGTGCCCGTCGCAAATCTGCCTTCAACTAGGATTGCATTTGCGCTAATCTTGATCATAATGAAGCGATGCTACTGTTTTCGAGGTTGTTGATATTAACTAAAGAGTTTGTTTCGCTTGTTTAGTCACCAAGAAAGTAAATGTCGTTCTGAAATTGTGTATGTGATTAGGTTTCGCTTACCAGTAGAAAAACTTCCTCCACTAAGGGTGACAGCTGCGCTTCTCTCGAGCATGAGAAAGTAATGCAACTTTTTTCGAGGCCAGTAATTTTAACAGAAGCGTTTCTTTTGAGAATAGCGCAAAATGATGAGAAGTGTTTATATTCCTAGTAGTTTCACGCCACCAATGTATGGCTTTGTATGCATGCTATGGCGAACGCTTATTTGGCGCTTGGTTTACGTTATAAGAACGATGCCTAGAGGTGCGATTCCACTGAGGCAATACTAAATAACATGCAGCATGATATTTGAAACATGCAAGTGTTGTCATTGTTGTTGTTTCCATGCGGTGCCAAAGATATATTGATGTAGTTATGAGATGTGGAATAATGGTGCTGGTGCAACATGTATATAATCGACTGTAGCCGAGTCTATTTCTATTGCGAAAAAGGTCACCGGGATAGCGTTCGAGGTAAATTTTCTATGCATTGACATGAAATAAATTGCGACATACAATCAGCTAGTGTATTGTTTTGCAAGAATGAATCATCAATCAATTATCGTCAACTGATTCTACAATGAAAAAACAATTTCAGAGATCATACTACCAAGCAGTTGTTTCTAAAATTTCACAGCATTATAGAGTAATATCCGAAGATATAAACAAGTGACTTATATAAAATAACAGCGTAGTTCTACGTCAACAATGCGGTCGTATCTTGAACACAACCTCCTATAATTTTTTTTCTGTTTGTGTACTTCGCAAAATTAGGTGAATCGCGCAGTGTAATTGCGAATTGTGTATTCCATCGCTGGAGTCTAAACACAATACTGTCAGCAGTTATCGAATTTATGTAGGGAGATTCATCTAGATGTTCTTTTTCGGTCATATCGACGTTTGGTTTCTGTTTTGTTCTGATTCTAAACTTTTCATGGAAGAAGTTTATTCGGTTCTGTGTTTACAAATTATTCAGCGGTGTAACGGAAAAGAGCGTTTTACGAGGATTTGGGAATGATTTCAAAGGTTCTAAACGAACGATCAGATTAATAGTTCATTTCTCGCTTTAGACCAATGATTCGGACGTTTAGATTATTTTACTGCAGAAACGGTACTCGGCATTAACAAAAGATTATTAGCTGGTATTCTCCTTTGTGAACTATAAAATATTATTTTAATATCATACATCACCTTAAAACACATTGTTCAGTAAGTACTTGTCTAATGTTAAAAAAATGATTTTGTATATATTTCAAAATCTTACATGCTAGTAACAATACTTTTTTATGTAGATTTATTTCCGACCAAAACAATATCTATATCAAAATTTGGTACGACCGCAAAAGGTTCAATCGTACATGGATTAGTTGATTTTGATTGAGAAATCAGAGGACGGAATCCTCAAAGTGCTCGAACGATTCGTCGAGGTATGTGCAGTTACGACCAAAATTTCATGCAAATTATCTTACAAAATAAACAAAAAAATAAACAATGAATGTTCATTTGAGATTCACTAAAGAACTCAAGTAATTGGTGATATTAAGTTCATGATGTCCTTTATACAGGTTATTGGGTAACTGTTCCAGTATCTTTTGAGGACGTGATAGAAGATTGTATTTGATGAAAGAATCCTTCTACGTAAATACCCAAATCTCAACTTTTGACATAATTATCTTTCCTTGTTTAAGGTTCTTTTTGTCTCATATTGACTTAAATTTAAGAAGTACACTGGTTGGAACAATTCTGCTTCTATTTGGATAATGAGAAAACTCGGTATTTGAACACAGCTGTAAAACATTTCAATAAATGACTTGAGACGTCCAAGAAAACATAAACTTATATGTTTTTTACTTCTAAATTGTTACTCAATTTCATCAATTTAAATGTTTCACAACCGTATTCAGTACTATTTTTTCATTTTTCAAACTGAATCGTTCTAAATTGCGTACTTTGTTAATTCAAGCCAGTTTCCAAAACGAGAAAAGCTCAATAACTCTTTCACAGTTGGGATTCGACCATATACATAGAAAGATTTCACCAAATTCTCTATCACTTCCTGAAAGATTCTAGGTCAGCTACCCAACACCTTGTAAATGAACCAAGATAGCAAATGTTTGCAGCAATTACCTATCATGGTCGTCATAATAATCAATCACATTCTTAATTATCGTCGGGGGCCTTGAATATGCATAAGCATGGTAACACATTCCATATTTCCGTTGACCCGTACCTATACCAGAATCATAAATTTGTAACCAAAGAAATAGACGCGCAAAACGTCAATATTGTCGACGGTTTGATGCGAGCACTGAATCAAGTTGAACGCGGCTCTCTATCCTTCCCGGAACCACGCCCCGCATCACTAACCAAATTATCCAACTTCATTCTACCGTACGGTACTCTTAAAATTTCTAGACCGCACAATTTATCGAAATGTGAAAGCAACAAATTAAATTATGTTCTCAATCTGATTCGGAAACATCAATGGTTGTTTGCTTGTATTCGTACACGAGCGCTTGATTCAATTTCATCGCCACCCCCCCTCCTCTGGGTCCGTCCATAACAACCGTGCTAATCTATCATCATACAGACACACTTTTCTTCCCTACTTGATGGAATCCCTCGCAGAAAATATAAATGAACCAGACAGCAAATAGCAAGGGGGTGTACAGGGTGCAGGACGAGGCTGCCAAATTTATACAATTGCCCGAAATTGAATTTCCACCATCAGTCGCCAGAGTGAACGCTAATTCCGACTGACTTGTTGTTTTGTCATTTCACCCTCCGGCTGGAGTTTTGCTTGCTCTCGGCCCTACCTACCCGGTTCGCTGAATCAGATGACTGTGGCACATGACCATAACCTTGAGGCCCGAACGACACGTTGTTGCAGATACAGACTCGCTGCAGCGGCAGTGATGTGTTTTCAGTTTGCCAACGAAGTCAATGAACTTCATGGTCTGTGACGGGGTTGAAAAATGTATGCTGAAGAATAGAACCCTGCCGAAATAACGTTTGAGGGGTTGTGAAAATTTGGCTGATATTCGATGGAAGGGTGGCATTCCGTGTCTGTGAGACCCATAACCGAGTGGTATTTGTGATTTTCTGTGTTGGTTTCGTCGGCGATAATGGAAATTTGACATAGATGAAAATTGACAGCGCTAGCAAAAAAGCATTACTGACAGTTGCTAATGAGAGCTTGATGTATCGCGAGTGATTGCTTATGCTGCTATTCAGTTATCCAACCGGTTTTGTTTTTGCTCGCCAGGCGAACGAAGTGACAATTTTCACTTTTTGGTAAGCAAATATAGCGTTTCATAAAATTAAAGTTGATTATCCGTTATAAACGTATATGAAATTCGATTATTTCCCTCTGTTTCGTTCGTCGCCTTCAAAACCCAATTCATGACATTCAAAAAGCTAACAGCCTTATGGAGGAAAGAGTGAGAAAGAAATGACGATTATTACAATCCACCATCTGGACAAGTTTCCACACGAGCTAGAAAATTCTAATAACCAAAAGCTTGCACCCCATGAATCCCTAGCATCGAGGGAATGTGTTCGATCTGTCGGTTAGGAGACATTCCTCGCTCGTTGCTGAACCGTGGAAGTTCGGATGTGTATTTCTTTTTGGTTATGATGTGCATTCAGTGTTTTGTATGGGTATTGTTGATGCATATCTGGATAGGATGAGAGCGATGAGTACTATGTTAGGACCGAATCGTTTTTGGCCCTAGCCATCAGGAAAGAAAATGAGATTTATGTTTGTTTTGTTTTTAATCACCTTGAATAAAAATAATTCTTAAAATCAAATTAATCATTTATCTTGATCCAATCGCACGAAAGAAAACAAATTGATTGAAACATTTTTTGGTAAGAAGGTACAATCGGAAGTTTACATGACTTCAAAATTTGATATACTTTTTTCACCAATACATTCTGTACACTCTAGATGTATTCGATTACTATGTGTATTTTACCCTTGCGATGTCCAACTCAGACTGCTATCAAGAGGTGGTACTGTTAGCGTTCTGATCTTGTTTCAACTTAGAAACATTATTGGTCCTAAGAAAAACTCTGTTCTATGTAAATTTTGCAACAAAATCCATATTTTTCTCTCTAATTACAGCGTTTCTTAACACAAACGGTTGATATTATTTCAATACAACCGGTTCGAACGATTTCGTACGATTTCGATCATTAATTAGTGGTGCTTTTGTGAAAAGTAAATCGCTCTCTCGTAAGATTTGACTGCATCGCCTGAAATAAGTGGTGATTTGAAAGTTTTATTTTGTATTTTTTCTTGGGATATTAGAATGGTCTATATTTAAGTATCGAATGACACACGGCTTGTACATGTATACTACTTGTTTCATGAAACATTCTCCTGTCAGGTAGTAAGTCGAACCCAAAGCTCCGAATCACTTTTAGAATCTGTTAGTTACAGGGCGTACCCGATTGTATACAGTCTCCGATTTTTTTTCACTGTATATAATCGAATTCTGTATATAACCGAGTCATAAAAAAATATTTTTTATTAGTTTTTTATACATAGTTTTTCCGCTTTTTAAATATGAAAGAAGAAATTAATTTTTCATTTCATTCAAGTCAGAAAACACATTTTTTACGTGAAAAACATATTTTTTTCCAGAATCTCTCAGGAGGTGATAGACAATCATATTGATGAAAAAAAATCTTCTACGCATAAGGTCGAATTTCAATGATGACAGAGTTACAGAACTTGTTTCTTGTTTCGGGTTCTATTTGTCTTGGACGGGCTCTACATTAAAAAGTACGCTACGTAAGACGATTCTGTTCATTTTGTTTGAAAGATGATAAAATTTAGTGCAAGATAAAGCTGTGAAACATTTGAATTAGTGGGCTTGCATAACATTTTGAAGGTGAAAAACTTGAAGGATAGTTGTGTTGAATGCGTTATTATTAATTTCATCCCAAACATCTATATACATATAAATGGATTTCTGTCTGACTACTGAACCGATCGTCATGAAAATTTGGTATGTAGGAGTTTTTTAGGCCGGGGAAGGTTTTCATGTTAGTTTGAGACCCTCCCCCTCCCTAAGGAGGCGCTGCCATTTTTTTCCCTTGTTGGGTGTGAACCACTGCGTCCATTATTTTGAACTATTGTGGTATGGGCGCTGCCATACAAATGAAACACAAATTTCTTCATTACTCGAGAATTAATCAAGCAAACGAAACCAAATTAGGCATGTGAAGGTTTTAGGGTGCAATAAATGTTTTTACGGTGGTTAGATACTCCTCTCCCTTTGTTAGGGGGGCTGCCATATAAATGAAACAAAAATTTCTGCATTACTCGAGAATTAATCAATCACATGCAACCGAATTAGGCATCTGGAGATTCTAGGGTGCAAAAATGTTTCTATGGTGGTTAGATACTCCACCCTCCTCTCTAGGGGGGTGCTGCAATACAAATGAAACACAAATATCTTCATGACTCGAAAGCTAATCAAGAAAATACCAAATTTGGCATGTGAAGGGGACAGAAAACGTTCTCGGAATCTTGAACGAGAATTGTGTCTGAAAATAATCTTATATTATAAAGATGAGTTTTGGTAGAAGTAATAGGAATTTGTTAGTAAAAGGTAAATTCAACGGGGTCGATTTGAAGATCAATCAATGAACAGTTTTGCGATTGGACTCATGAACTTGCACTTAGTAAGAAAACGTGAATATTTGAAGGTTTTGATAACAAAAAACAAATTTTGGGCGGTACGAAGTTTGCCGGGTCAGCTAGTTCATTATAAACTTGATTATTTCTATCAACCAGATTTAAGTTCTTTAACACTTTCTTTCTTCTTTGACGCTCAACTTCTAACTTTCTTAATTTCACTGTAATATCGGTACAAACAATTCCTGGTGAGAATTCAATCAAAATCTTAAAAAATCACGATTTTTCTTCCACTGTATTTTTAACAACCAATTAAATTTCAGTAGTACTCTATAGAAACTTAAAAAAATAAAAATGATTAATGATTAATGTATTCTAAGGTCGAACATAATGAGAAGCGAGGGTAATAAATTGTTCCTTTGCTGCGGCGAACCGTCAGTTGATTCTCTGCTACCGTGCGGATCGGAGGCGCACAATCTTTCGATTAAGGATGTATTCTCAGAATACACAAAACGCTAATTTGCTTAGCGCAAAGTTGCACTGATGCACAGTAGCAAAAGTTTTTAGCAACTTATGGTCTATCCATTGCACTGGCGAGAGGAGAGTAGGAAAATTATATGTTATTTGTGAGTTTCTCTCATGTCTTGGCTTGAGTAAGTAATCTGTCTAATGCGATTTTGGTGGCTAAGAGATAGCTTTAAAAATGGTGACGATGAGTTGAGGAAGGCTTGGAAAAAAAAATCATTCGTTCCTATAAGTTTGGAATGCTTTTTTAAAGGCCACGAGAGAGTTTGTTTTGATCCACGAAAGATTGTGCGCTATGATATCTGAAGCGATAAACAACCGAATTGAACGTTCCAGAATTTACCATATACCCAAATATACTATTTTTTCCAGGTTGGAAGCTTTTTAACCGCTGGAATGATTATAGATTCCTCACCATCAAATGAAATGAACTTGAGTGATCTTTCAGAAAAACATATTGAATTGCACCAAAAATGTTTACCTTGGGGCGAGACAATTTAGGTTTTGTTTTTGAGATGTCGAGGCTACAGAGATTCTGACTGTTTTATATCATTTTCGGGAAGCTGATTATTTTCACGTAGGACTACGCTGCCGTTCTACGCATAGTTGTCCCATGTTTCAAAATCAGCAACTGAGCAAAACGCAATCAAAGTTTTCTCGCATATTTGTCTACCAAAAGCTCTAACCATTTCAATTTAGCAATATACCGGTTTTTTTTTATAAATACTGTACTATTGTTTAATGAAATGTGATGAGATCTCCTCACTGAATCAATCAAGCTTGGTTACGGATTTAAAAATTCATGGTGGGACTGTTATGCCTAGAATATCAACATGGGACAATTAAACATGATGTGGTTTTTTATATACTGGGCACAAACAATAAGTTTTTTTTGTGTTTTTCCGAAAGATTACGACATCGTTTTATGAAAAAATGAGTGATCTGCAACACCTTCGCCGAATATAAATATCATTGTTATTAGGTATTCGCTAACAAGGTGTACACGTGTTGTGTTAAACTTTTCCTTATTTGTTTGAAAATTAGTTCGTTCTTCCAAACCAGAAATGAGTGCATCAGCTTTGCCGAAAGTGTGACATGAAATTCTTGTACTTTAACCGATTTATTCGTTATGGATCTACAAAAAATACACGGTTAGACAGTTATGAATAGAATATCAACATGGGACAATTGAGCTTGATGTTGTTTTTTAAAAGTGTTCCCAGCTTTTAAAAAAACAACATCAAGCTCAATTGTCCCATGTTGATATTCTATTCATAACTGTCTCACCGTGTACTATAAGTTTTTTTTGTGTTTTCCCGTAAGATTATGCATAGAAACAACGTTTTATGAATAAAAATGAAAATCGTCAAAAAGTAACATGGGACAACTATGCGTAGAACGGCAGTACGTGCCAACAAATTGGTGTAGGTGTAAAAGAAAATCTAAGAAGTAAGCATGCAATGAAAAGTGAAATATTTTGAACGCAGAGTTATTCGCATCAATCGATTGAAAATATTTCTACGCGTCTATTTATAAAATAGTTAAATGAAATTTATAAAATTATAAAATATTACTAAATTATATTATAAATGGTATGTTATGTTAAAAATATCTCAGCTTCTCAAATAATAAATATGAACACCTTAAAAACCCCAAAAGTCTTAAATTTGTAAATGTTTCGTCCAAAAATCGAAATTTGAGGCATAGTTTAGTGATGATCTTCATCTAATCAACGGGCGCTTTAAAAAATTCCATTCGAATAATTGTTGATTCCTTATTTCATTTATATATATATATTTTTTTTAATTCCGCAAGATCTGCATAAAAGACGATTTCTATTTCATGATAGTAAACCTTATAGACCATATAAAAACGGACCAACACTTCTCGGTAACGGATTAATATAGATGATTTAAACAAAATCGGAGAAATATTTGTTTTCGGTCCAGTTTTTTCATGAATTTTTTTGGATTCTAATAATATATCCATTTTTCGATTCTGAAATTATTCCATGCAAAAGCCTTCTCTTTCTTCTTTTTCGGAACAATATTTAAAAAATGGTTTATCGGCTCCGAACTATATATTGTTTCTAATATGAATATTGCTGCCAGTTTGTATTGTATTTGAATAACATTTTCAGTCAATCATTTTTCTTATTCTACATTTAATTGTTTTGGATATTTATCTACGTTTATTGTCCTCATTTTCAAAATCATAATTGTTAAATCCCGAAATCTAAATGTTAATAACTGGGCGGTGTCATGTTCACTCATCCTATCCCATTTCACTGTTGAGCGAAATCAAGCAAACTTTTTCCACGAACCATCCCTGCTATATAAGCTGTTCAATAAAGTGGTTTGATTGTGATGCTCAATACAAAAACCTAAATTCAACAGCTAAACAGCTCTGGTGTGAAAAGGAAAATAATTCTCGTGCCTTGTTTGTCTTGTTTAAATTCCCATATTTTCAATAGTTAAAAAAAACGAATTTTCTAATTTCAGATGTATTTATTAAAATATCAGACTCGACATTCATACCTCCATTTTGCGAGTCTAGATTGAAATTTCCGGCTCCAGATTTCAGATTTTCTTCAGGTCAAAGTTTTTGACTAGTCAGGTTTATGATTTGAGTTTCGCTCGCGTGACCAAGTAATATAAGCGGCACAAGTCACACAAACTGGTTAATTTATGTTATATATTACAATTTTTTTCTGCTTCCAGCTTTCAGTTCTTGAATACTAAAGCTATCAGCAATAGAACTATGTTATTCATAATAAACCAAAACTACAGCAACGAACGAGTTTCTTTCACAAAGACTCATGTTCCCATCTTTCGCTCATGACATTAAATCTTTCGTTTCATAATACATTGCAACAAATGCTACGTTACTATGGTTATTCTCATGAAAATCTAAGATTCATCAAATCACTCACTAGGTCTTTTCTCTGTCTTCCAAGAATTTCCCATATTTCCCCTTCAGTTACAGTTTGAGGTTCCAGGAAAACGCTGCTTTCATGCTTGACTCCATGAATAAGAGATCATATCATTCGACATCTATTTGATTTTTCTTAATATTTCGATTCATTTTTATTTTATCTCTGTTCGACGCATAAAAAGTCAAAAGTCCAAGCATGAAAAACAAATTTTGTAATAAAGTGAGAATAATCTTGAATAATTTATATTTTTCCAATTTCGTGCTATTTTATGAGTACTACAGTATAGAAGGCAGAATGAGACCAACCTCATACACGCCGTTATACACGTCGTAATAGGATCTATATAGGGAACGCAGCAGATGCTACCGGCAAGAGACAAGTCCCATAAAACTTTATTTACGGTAGAGATAATCAGACGCCCAGTGCCGTCCTCTTGTTAATCAAAAAGAGATCACCCTCGTATGCCTATTACGGTAGGTCACGAGCAACAATCAACCGGTCTGATTAGCTACGTTTGTTTCCTCAAATTAAACGACCTTTGCAGTGCAGTGCAGTGCCGGGAACCAAAGTGCCCCTCCTTTTTGTTTACAAAATAGCCATTATACGGCGCTATTTTCCGCCCGACGCACATTTGTATGCATGACTGATCCGATTTTCGGAACCGAAGGCAAACCCACATCCGTTGTGCCTCCGACCTGTCGGCAAAACGGACCATTTGGCGCTAGTTTATGCCCATTTGATGCCGTATTATCGATTGTGGTCTCTGAAAATTTATCCGCCGCCTAATGCGGGGAACGATGCAAAAATTAATAAATCTTGCCCATGGTTTCAGTAATTCCGGCAACCGCGCGACATATGAATAGCCGAAAATGCAATTAAGTCTGGCACTTCATTATTATTTGCTCGTACGCAAAAGCTCCGCTTCATATGTGAATTGCGGCCATTTCGCTCCCATCCTTCTCACTTTGTGTGTCTGACCAGGTGTCCTGGGAGTCCTGTAGCGCGCGACTACGCACGAATGAATTTTGGTCGTCAGGATAATCGTTCTCTCACCCTCTCATTCGCTTCCAGGCGACCCGGGCTCGAGTGTATGCGCTTAGGCCAGCTTTCCCGTCGTTTTGTGGCTGTTTTGCTGTTTGTCGTTTGAGAGTGCTCAAACATGGTGGCAAAGTTGGAATAAGCGCAGCATTATCGCTTGATTTGAATCTCAATTCAAGTTCAAAATTGCAGCGAAATTTTGTGGTTCGCTTTTCGCTTTGCTGCGCTGATAACGCTCGGCTTCGGTTCGGTCGATCCATAAATCAGGCTCGAATGCATTGTCTGTCGGATGATGGCTGCTGCAGGGTGAGCTTATGGTGGCGACGCCAGCTGTAAGCGGGTTCGTTATTACTACTCAGTATGTTGTCAGATTATAATCGATGGATTTTATCAGTTTATTTGTAAGAAGTGAGAGAGCATGGGATGTGCAATATCCAACCAAATGTCGTAACAATTTGATTTCCGTTCTTATAACGACGAAAGATACATCAATTGAATTCATACAGTGAGAACAGTAGCACTCAAAACTTACTCAGGTACCACCCTGGAATCTGAAATCTAGAAATGTGAAGTTTGGAATCTAAACTCTGGAATCTGGAATCTGGGATCTGGAAACGGGGTGACGAAACATTGTCATAAAAAAAAATCACTTTGTGCCCACATTAGAATTTTCTGAGCCACCCTTAACATAGCGATTGACCGAGAGCATGATCACTATAATCTTCCCCAACATTTTATGCGGATCGGAAACGGATTTTTTTTAACTTTAGCAAAAAAAAAAGTAAATCATTGATATTCGCAAATTGTGGTTCGTAGACACAACATTCACCATCATCAATAACGAAGAAAAATGTGTGGCTGCATGAAACTTCTGATATTTTGATTTGAATACTGTTGACAGGTGTTCTGAACCGTGAAAAATGACAATTGATATGGTATTTAACCTTTCACATTAGTATATAACAATTAATAATTTTTGAAACATATTATTTAACACCTGAAAATTGTTGGCATCATCTGAACGAAAATCCTGCATCCTGATTGGTTCATTGACACAAGCAACTTGTGCTGCTGTCAAACATGAACAAGTAAAGTAACGGCAAAGCACAATTCATCATGCGGAAGTATGAAAGCTGTTGTTTGCGATTTCTAATCCAGTGTTGCTTTAGTCAACGAGCAGTATATGTTGAGGCTTTGAGCTAATTTGAAAATGTTCGAATTGGCTTTCTGGCGCTTGGTCAATCGTTCCCTGCACTCTATGGAAAGAGGAAGCAATTGGACTGAGCAAGATTATAAAAATGTAATTTGCGATTTCTATTTCAGCATTGCTCTAGTCAACAAGTAGTCAAAGAGATTGGTTGTAACTGATAGGCCACTTTGCAATTTTCAAATTGGTTGAGAGAGTTGCGACGAAAACACGCAAATCATCGGTTCTGTTCAGGTCAAACCTACATCGAGTTGATTATTATATTTAGTTTCTATCTAAGATAATACCCAACGTGATAATGTGGTCGTGTTTTCTAATTTTTCGAGTTTAACCATGATCAATGAACTGATTTTTTTTTGTTTTGAGAGAGGCAAATTTGGAATACCTGTGGTATCGTGACCAGGGCCCGAAATCTTCACAGATGAAAAATGAAAACTAGAGTGACGATTTGTCTGTGAGAGTGCTCTTGTAAGTCACTGATAAACACACATAATGAAAATAATGTTATCAAATTCCAATCAAATTCTAAAATCAATATCAAACGTAAGAAGCAAGAAGCAAGAAGCAAGAAGCAAGAAGCAAGAAGCAAGAAGCAAGAAGCAAGAAGCAAGAAGCAAGAAGCAAGAAGCAAGAAGCAAGAAGCAAGAAGCAAGAAGCAAGAAGCAAGAAGCAAGAAGCAAGAAGCAAGAAGCAAGAAGCAAGAAGCAAGAAGCAAGAAGCAAGAAGCAAGAAGCAAGAAGCAAGAAGCAAGAAGCAAGAAGCAAGAAGCAAGAAGCAAGAAGCAAGAAGCAAGAAGCAAGAAGCAAGAAGCAAGAAGCAAGAAGCAAGAAGCACGAAGCAAGACGCAAGAAGCAAAAAGACGCAACAAAGTTTTTTTTTATTTCAGTTCAATACGGCATAAATACGGCAAAAAATCTAAATAAACGGTAATCCTAAAATTAATATTTTTCCAGCATATTTATTGCTCTTCTTCAGAAAAAAATAACATTTTTAAGCTTTTTGACGAGTTTATGGAGATTTTGCTATATGCGAAAAACTTTCGTACTGTTAACGTGCGGTTAGACGGTTAAAATAGTGAGCAAATTAATAAATTTTTGCTGATACATTTTTTTTTGCTAAAAATAATCTGATTACAAAAACTGTTTGCATTATGTGAAGCAATTGGAAAATAAATGAATAAATAATACAATTCTAAACGTAAAAACCGTTATCTCTATTTTAAACTGAAAACACGATTTAAAGTTGAAACCCATGCACATTTCCGTACACCTCAAGTGATTGCTGGAGTGATGAAAAAGTCTCATTATTTATATTTTTCGCATCATATACGCCATATTTTATCGATGAATATTAATAACCATAGGAAACGCGAGAGCTGAATGTTCTATTTTTCATTTTGGATAAGCTGTTGCCAAGACATCACCAGCAACATGCCAACTTTCCGTTGAGTGTCATTTGATGAAAGAATGATGAAATTTGGTTCATATGGTTCATGAATTCATACCTTCATAATTTTCTTAAGGCAAACTATATGTGAAATAACGTTGAGAATTGAGAAACCCAAAATGAAGTCTACGAGTAACGGAAACTATTTAGATGATCTAAATACTCGGAACAACGAATCAGAGTCACCTGCCATAGCATTTCAATTTTCTCTGCACTGGTCATTTTTTTTTTCTCTCGAGGTCGTATTTCATGTTCAATAACCCTCTCCACGCTTCTATTGGACCGTTTTGCTCGCGGTACTCACGATGAGGTTATCCCGTACAACTCTACTTCCACCTCGGATAACGCCTCTTCCGCGCAAAGTAGCCGTAAATAATTGGTAGCGTAAAACACAGCCAAAGTAGCATGAGAACATTCTTTTTCATCAAATTGCCTTCCAATTACACAACAATTTGATGGGTTTCCCTCTGCTTACCACCTTCCCCATTATGTTGGAGCTTGTGCATAGCCCGCTCGGTGTGATGAATGATGGTTTAAGTGACACAGCCGTCTGCATGCTATGTGCGCTGTCAGGACACTTCATTGAACGTATGGGACTTCCGGTTCAGTTTGATTCTTCCCGGGGTACGCAAGAGTGGGTGCGTTTGTGTTTGTATGGCAGCTGTTTTCGGCTAATCTTGAAAAATGACTGCAATAATGCTGATTTAATTACAGCAGCCCTCGCTGACAGTTTTAGTGACGTTAGGAAACACCAGAAATAAATGACGACGAGATGTTTTTTTTTTCTTAACCACCCTGGATATTATTTTTCTATTCTTTTCAAATAATGTAAAATCAAAAACCACTTAATGTGAGGTTCACATCGGATGGGGATTATTGATACTTTATTGTGCACTTAAACCCAATTATGGTACCGTGTCGCATGGAGTCGGTCATCGTTGCCCTGGAAACCTTCACCACTTTTGCATTTCCACGGCCGATCGATACGGAAGAGAAAAAGAGTGGGACAGCATCGTACCAAATCCGTTTAGGCCATCTCCAGGGCTGTCTGGTTGCTCGGTACAATATTTCGCAGCGCCTTCTCTCGCAAATCGAGTCACCAAGTCACTCTCAATTGAAGACTTCCTCGTTGTTGGGTTCCATCCACGGTCTTTGTTTGTTCGCCCGTTCCTGCCTAATGATGATCACTGGAAACGATGACTTTATGATAGGGCGGCTGGCTGTCGTCTCCATTTGTCCTGTCATGGCGCTGTGACTAGGTCTTCTTTTCCGGGTCATTTCTCGACGCTAAACTTTACGAGCATCCGAGCAGCCGACTCTTGATGGCCCCGTCCAGCTTGACACGAGTGTACCACCCACCGACATTTAATTCTCCCAGAGACCGGGTTTTTTTTGCGCGATTGACTGCATCATGATAAATTGCGATGGGGACAGTGCTGCTTAATCCCTCTTGAACTTTGAATGATTATCGATTCTCCCATTCTGCTTCTCCCTAATACTTTTTTTCTTTCTTTCCTACTATCGGAGACCTGCGGGAGGAATATTTACTTAAGAGCAACTGACTCACTTGCGCCAATCCCATGATTAGGCGGGACGAATTGTAAAGTGAAGCGAATCGATGAAATAGATATCAATCAAGTCTCACTTCATCCGCTAATGATTCCACCATCCTACCTGCCCTAGCAGATTATATTCGGTGGCTTGGATGTGCTTTGAAGTGAATACAAATAAGTTCGATTCAAATTCGATTCTGTGAAACTCTACCGAAAATTTCGGAGGAAAGATTCAGAGAACCCCAAATGCATTGTCGCTTCTAAAACTACACTCTGCTGCAACTGATCTTCGCCACATTCGAGATACCGCAGTGGTCAGTTCTGGGTGGGAAAAATAGCCTCTAATGGACGACGCTCATCACTTACTGCACCCCAAGACTTGTATAACGAAACGATTGTGATGATTACGACGATGATCGGTGGTTATAACGACTGACCACCGACCGACCGCTTCGATGAAGAACCGCAAGTGTGAAGCGGGAGGGAAAGCTGTCGCTTCGAGGTTAAATTCAATTTAACTTCAATTGCATAATTTTACGGGAGTAGTTTTCTGCTGTTTCTGTTGCTACTGTCGTCGGTGGTTTAAGACGCGACAATTCGCGCTCCAACAGCAACGAGTGGCGAGAAGGAAATACCGAGCAGCGATGTAATGAGGTACCGAGGAGAAAAAAGTTAACTCTTCTTTGCTTCTTTGTTCTGTGTGAACCCGTGGGTTCACTAGAGCTGTTCTTTTTCCTGGTTTGTGGAAAGCTATTTGGTTACCGTGAGAATTTGCACCGACTGCGGAAAGCATTCGTAAAATTGTTCTGCTTCCGTGAATCATGAAGTGGGGCTTGTTTCCAGGTTAGGTGGTGGCGAATGCAGGGACGTGCACGTGGACGTGGACTGCATCGACGTTGTGGATCTGGAATTTTGAGAAGTATTTCAAAGTCTAAAAAATTATCGCAATTCTATATACATATTATGAATGAAGTATGAAAACAATGTTTCCCAAATTAAAACGAATTTTCACCAGGCATAATAAAATCTTTGCTCCCAATCTTTCATCTTATTTCTCCCCCAGAAAAGCTGTATCCATTCTATATTCTATTAATGAGTACACATTTTAATCATATCTTTAGCATAATGTTTGAGTGATGTTGACGATAATCATACCCTTAGTAAAACTCTTTCAGCTGCGTTATTGTGCATTTCATTATTCTTCGCTTCGCTACCCCTAAAAAAGGCAAATGTCTTATGTCATGTATTATGCTTTTGATTAATTGATAGATTTGTAAAGAAAATTTGTGGAAACCATATGTGAAGTTAGAAAATTTGTATACCTAAACATAACATGGGTAACTCCTACGCATATATTTTTACCATAATAATGTAATTGGAAAAGTTGTTTAAAATTATAGGCAAATTCATAAAATTTCATGAACGTGACGGTATAACACGACAAACACATTAAAAGAGCCTATCTATATATACAGCCATTCCATGGCAAACCGATACAGTGGTTCTCAAATTTTCGTCAAAAGTGGTAGTTTTGTTCATTATCGTGAATTATTAGACCCGTGTTTTTTATGTTTTTTTTTTGTAAGGGTGATCATTTCCATTTTAGAGTGGTCCGAAAAATCCATTTTTTCGCATTTTTGTCAAAAATGATTTTTTCTAATCAAATCAAATTTCCCTCCTCTCTCAAAGCCAATGAGCTAGTCTTATTTGAAAAAAAAATATTACACTCTGATTAAAAATAATTTTGTTTTCGTAATTATCGATTATACATATTCGTTTTTTATAGGTTACATCGTTTCCGGACCAAGGGCGCCATATTTTTTTTATATTTTTTCCTGTAAGCTGAGGTTTTTTCACAAAATATATACGAATACCAGAGAGGTGTTATTTTTCGTTTTTATGTTATGATTTTTCAAAGTTAACATACTCTCAGTTTTCATTCCATATTGCTATGCGACTAGACTGGATGTATGTGACTATAATCCTATTAATTGGCAAATGTGTTATTTTCTTCAAAAATAGGCTAGCTAGTAGGTTTTAATATGATAGTTTTAATACGATCATCTGAATCGGTCCAGTAATTCAAAAGTAATAATTTTTTTTTTTGGGAAAAAGGGAAAATGATTTTTTTGACCATCGGGTAACTTTGAAACTTAAAAACGAAAAAAAACGTCTTCCTGGTTTCGAGATATGTTATGAGAAATATCCTCAGCTTTCCAGAAATAATATTAAAAAATATAGCGCCTTTGGTCTCGAGACCATGAAAACTATTTAAAACAAATAAAATCAATAATAACAAAAACATAATTCAGATTTACAGATCGGTTACATATTACTAACATAGATAATAAGAAAAATTGTATTGAACTCCCGGCCCCGTGAGGCTAACGCCATATGAGCCTTTATAAAAATATATATTTTGGAAAAAAAATTCAGATTTTCTGCAACTGAAGTATTTTTCCAAAAAAAAAGACCAGCTAATTGGCTTTAATTTAATATGTCGAACATCTGAATTGGTCTAGTGGTTCGAAAGTTTTAGAAAAAAGTCATTTTTTGGCAAAAATGCGTAAAAATGGATTTTTCGGACCACACTAAAATGGAAGTGGTCACCATAACAAAAAAAATAAAAAAAATACGGGTATAATAATTTGCGATAAAGGACAAAACTATCGCTTTTGAAGAAAATCTGAGAACCACTATATCGGTTTGGCATGGAATTGCTGTATATAAAAATGGATTTCTGTCTGTCTGTCTGTCTGATTCTTATGGACTCTACTGAACCTACTGAACCGATTGACATGAAAATTGGTATGGAGGGGTTTTTGGGGTCGGGGATACAAATGAAGCATACATTACTGCATAACGATGCCATACAAATGAATCATACATTTCTGCATAACTCAAGAACTAATCAAGCAAACGAAACAGAATGTGGCATGTGGAGGTTTTAGGGAGCAGTAAATGTTTTTATGGTGGTTTGACACTCCTTTCTCCTCTCTAAAGAGGAGGAGGGGATGGTGCTGAACAACTCGAGAACTAATCAAACAAACGGAATTAAACTTATCATATAGAGGTTTTATCAATCAAATGGAGCCAAATTTGACATGTGAAGATTTTTGAATATGTGAAATGTTTCTATGATGGTATGACACACTTCCTTCTCTGTAACGGAGAGGGGGTCACGTAAAAATAATTGAAATATGTCAACCGAACATGAAAATTGAATTTTATTTAATGTGATAAAACTCACTCCTATAGCTTCTTCTATCTATATAAATGAAAATGGATCGCCGAATGTGTTGATAAGAGCAAAACTCGAGGAAGGAATTGTCTGATTTAGGGCTGTCTTTATTGTATCATATTTTCTGTATGAAACATTTATTCCATGTAACGGTGAAACATGTTATTTGCAAGTGGTTGAAAAATCTTGAACGAGAATTGTGTCTGAAAATAATCCCTTAATAATGATATTATAATGACGAGTTTTGGTTGAAGTACTAGGAATTTTATTGTAAAAGGTAATTGTAATGGGTCGATTAGAGGATCAATAAATGAACAATTCTGCGATTAGACCCATTAACTTGCGCTTAGTAAGAAAACGTGAATGCGATAACGGAAAATAAATTTTGGGCGTGACGAAGTTTGCCGGGTCAGCTAGTAAATAATATATTTGGCTGAGAATTATTTTTACACATACCTGATAGTTTTAAGTTTGATGCGGAAAAGGGAAGAAATTAGCATAAATTCGGATGAATCAGACAAAAAAGAGTGCCCGCCTGTATATCAGTAAACGTGCCAGAAGACTCAATAATCCTGAAAAATTAGGAACGTTGGCATCATTGACTTTACCGTTAATACACATAATAATGACAGGTTCACCTAAAAATGAAACCGCAGATAAATCGATGTGTGTATCATGTGAAGAATGTTGTGGCAGCTAGTGAAACTGCCAAGTTTGAAAATCACAAAGTACATCCAGGCGTTATTTTGAAAAATACTTTCATGGAAGTCTGTTGGCATACTCATACTCATACTTCGCTATACGGTCGATATTTATACGGCTTTTCGTTAAACAAATTTGGAACCGATTCGATAGAACTTATATGAAATTGTTCTAGAATAATTGATTCGTTTTTCTTAGCGGTTAATGAACGTATCTCAGCCGTAAAGCGAGGTATGGGTGTACATTCTTACTGACCCACTGTTTGGGATTTTAAAATGAAACTGATTCTCTAACATAGCATGTTCTCTTGCAGATGTTATTTTATAACATTATTTGAATATTAAAACCAAAGATCTTCAAATATCTTGAATTAATATATAAAATAGAATAGTACTATAATTTCAGCTACCTTTGAATTATTTCGATTCGAATCTACCGAATCAAAACAACTCACTACTATTCACTATATGTTATTCAAAAAAAAAAAAGAATAGTACCCGACAAAAATAGCAATACAACACTCATTCATTATGCTGCACTGCCCATGATTTTTTGGCCTACAAGCATAACCATGGAAATTTTCGATGAAATGATCTGCCCAGTTGAAAGATATTATCGGCAAAAAGAGGGCCTAGGTGATTTTGCGGATTATAACATATTTTTCCATCTGGAAAACGCTTGCGTCTATTTATCGTTTAAATGACAATCGGACAATCAATCGTTTCAATGAATGTATGTCCGCATGGCTAGACGTAATCACCAGGTTGCTCTGTTTGTAGAGTTAGTATTTACAATTCCGATAATAGTCAAAACGTCTTCGTCGGTAGTTTCAGTCGTTATCGGATAAAATCAAAAAGGTTTGGAAGAAATTTAGTGAAATGTCTGGAAAAGGTGCTCTTGATTTGTTGCGAGTCTATGACAGTACTTTTTTCCTGAAGAATACTCTGGGATATGATAAGAACAGCAGGTTCGTGTTTCTTCAATTAACTGAATTTGTAAAGGCAATCTGCAATGTCGTTAATTTTAGCAATATGATTTACCGATATCACGATCAATCGCATAAAGATGTTGGAGTGAATCCGATGTCGAATCCGAGGAGTTATAATACTAAGAACCAATATTATTTTAATTTTCCTACTGATTTGATTGTTTCATTATACTTTATACTATACATTATACTATTATACTACTTGGAGATTCAAATGCAGAAATTTAGGTAATTATAACATTAAAAAAACACAATTGCTTCTCTTCGTGTTCATCGTGTACATAAAATAGTAATTATATGAGCAGCGTTTCAATGGTTTCTTATATTCATCTATTAGGAAACACTAAGTAAAAAGACACTATCGTGACAGACATGTTTGGACTCTACAAAGAATGTGATTCAAATGTAGATTTAGCTTATGGCACATAATACTGACAATTGTTGATTTTCGAACGGTGTATGAAAGCTGTATGAAACAACGTCTGTTATGCGGACAAACAGTGATTTTTCGGAAAGGTTTTTTCAAAATGGCTCATATCAAAAAAATTGCTCGAACAAAAAATGTTTGTTTGCATGTTGAGCAAACGTATTACATTGTGTAGAATGCGAAACAGCGAAAAAGTCGATTCTGCTCATTTTGTCGTTTACGTCTCCTATACAAACATGGGCAGTGCAGTTGCTTATAAATACTATTTCGGAACATAACTTGAATTCAATTGGTCAGTTTGGATGAATCGACACTCATTAGCGTCCGTTCTACGTTTCTGCTCGTATTTATTCTTCCCACTAATGAACGAAAATAATTAGCGTCATAATTTATGATCATGTTCTGTGATCAATATGCCACAATCACAGAGGCAGTGATTGAACACTGGCTCCAGAATCATTCATCGTCATTCATCGTTTACGTCTCGATCTGGATTATTATGTCCACCAGAATTCTATTTGAACATAACACCAAAGAGAAAACGAAAAATTAACAAAAACATAAACACCGAGAAGGTCACAACCGTTGTCACATTCCTAGATGAGATGTTGGAACGAGATTTTGTTTCACAAACGCTTCAATCACCCATTTTCATCGGTTAACGAAACGACAGCCGTTTGGCTCATAATCACGTGATTACTTCGACGATCTTTTCTGTTGTATCTTTTCTTTGGGTATCTGACATCTCACCAGGGAGCCCAAGCATCGCTTCGAGCACTAACGCTGATTGATTAGCCATTTCTTCGTTTGATCGGCGGGCAGCGGCTGAAGACAAATTTCCAGCAAGGCAAGATAATGGTGCGCTTCGGATGCCTTCAACCAACGAACAGTGCGAGGTGTGAATATTTACCAATCTTCGTGACAAATTCAAAAAAATGGGCGATAAATTAACACCCCCCAGCCAAGAATGGCTAAACAGTCGCCAAAGGCGAGAGGGCCAATAGGAGCGTCGGACGAACGTCTTCTATTGATTGACAACAATTAATTCCCGAGACAGGCAGAAAATTGCCTCTCACGAAAATTGAGAAGGCTGGCCAATTTCGATACAGCACGAGTCCGAAAGTGAATGGGCCTGATTCTGGAGGGCATGACGATGGGGAGCGGTTTGCAGGATTGATGCTGGTCGCCGTTACATTCACGCCTTGGCAACGCCATTCTGCGGGCTTCGAGGGACTCTGGACGGAGGAGGCGGCGACGCCAGCCTGGTGTGAAACGGGGCTTCCCTTGGATTCGCTCATAAATAAAATAACAAATGATGGGGACGTGCGATGATGGTTATGACAGGAGGCGAGCACAAGCCACAGCGCACGTGTGCCAGCGTGTTGCTCGAAGAGGAGGGCCGGCTTACATAAATGTTTTCTTAAGGCTTAATTCAAGCAGGGTGATTCATCTGCCCATGATCTTATCGATCACCTTTTAGACCATGTTAGAATGATGTTACTACAGGGACGTAGATTTTTTTCCTCTCCTCAGTTCTTCGTTTTGTTCGGGATTATCGTCGTTTCCCAGTTTAACACTTCCAGGAATTTCGAGCCCCAAGCATCGAACTGAAATCTGTCCCATATAATTTAAAGTGGATTTGAAGAACTCTCACACTGTACCGTTGAATGGCCTTTGTAAACTAAGACGAATGATACCGAGTCGGAGACCGCCGGCGAAGAAGGAAGCAGATGAACCAAACCACATTCTTTGTTGTGGCCTGCTTCTTGTGGTTAGAGGAAGTGATGTGACAACTACGAAACTGCTGTTCCAACTCGGATGGTTTGAATGCTTTTTCCGCCACATCGACTACACCCCACTTAATTGGCCTGGAAATTCAATTCTCCATTGTTTGGGCATAGTTTGATGAACGGATCAAGTGTCCGGAATAATTGGTTCATTCTTGCATAACTGCTTGTCATATTTTTCAAACTGAGTTTAAATAAACTATGGATAATGATTTTTATCCATCCGAAATAGCCTTGGGGCAGTAATGTTATGTGGGTTTTAACACATCATTATCCAATATGAATAATACTGTAAATATATGAAAGCATCTGTCAAATTTTCGAAATTTGAATTTAGTTTTGTGAATTTAGTTTTGTTTCGTTCCAAGAGAACATTATCGTCTTATACGAAATACCTCGTCTGGAATATTATCTATTCCACTCATTATACGCTAGTGAGTGTGTAAAATGATATTGATGAACACGAAAGTGAACTTCTTTATCGTAGAATCATTTTTAACAGAAAGGTAATTGTAAAATTAAAATCTGAAAATTAAACATGTAACGAATAATTCGAGATTTTGAATGCTTCGAAATTGCGAAAACTCAACGTTCCGATTGGTCTAATTTGTGTTTCTAAACCCTTGCCAAGCAAATCAAGCAACTATCGAAACAACGAGACACATTTTGAGTATATCAAAACTGTTGCGAAAAGAACCATATCTCACTGTCGTGCATAGTTCTATCCAAGGGGAAAAAGGCAAAGCAGCACAACAAATACTGCCTCTGCTTCGGCAAATCGTCAGTTTATGTTTTTCTATTGTACTGAACAGAGATGCAAGATGATGCATGATGCAAGTTGTTTGCTTCAGACTGCTTTCCCAGAATATGCTGACGAGCTGAAGCGAACAGATATGGTATGAATTAGGAAAACAATCATGTCCAATTCAACTCCAGTCCCGCTTTAGCCGGCGAGCAGTTAACAGGCATACAAAGAGATTTTGCCCGATGCAAAATCTAGGAGCGTAATAGTTTTTTTTTCAGAATTGATACTGGTGTTCGGTCAATATGTGGTTTACAATAAACATCAACCACAAGACGTAGCGACGGAATCAACAAACTGAGGTAGAATTCTGAAATCTGTATCCAGCGATGAGGAAAATTTGAGTTTTCGAGTTGAATCCGAAATGCGGAACCTGTTACTTAGAAACTGTAACCTCTTCAAGCCGTCATTTATTGGAAAACATTCAACTTGCGAAATTTCGTTTTTATCGAGGGATTGAAATATGATTTATAAGTATGTATTTTACATTTGTTTGACGAAAATGAATAATCCGAATTGTATCCGAGTTTTGAATTATGGAATCTGGACTCTAAATCAGTGACTAGGGTTCAGCAAAATATAGTCTGAATATTTGAGTCAGAATCGCAATCTGGATCCTTGAATCTCACATTTTGGATTCAGTTGAATCTTGAACCAAGCAATCGAATTCGGATTTGAAAAATGATTATTCGGAAATTGAAATCTTTAACATTGGATAACGATTTTATAACTGAAATCTGAATATCGAAGCTGTTGTCTCATTGTCTCATTTCTCTCATTCTCTGCTTCTCTCCTCTTCTCAGTCTCTCATTCTTTAATTCTCTGATTCTCTCATTCTCTCATTTTCACATTCTTTCCTTCTTTCATTCTCTCATTTTCTCATTCTATCAATTAATTTGAGTGTGGAATTTGTAATCTATCTTGTACTATACTCTGTGTTATGTTATTCATAATCTTCATAATGTGGGCTAATATATGACTGAAATACGGCTCTGTGCAGTGATATACGAATCTGGAATCTGAATCAAAAAGATCTGGAATTTGAATAATAGATAGTGTTCCTGAACAGTTGTACAAAGAGTAAATGCGAAAAAGTGAAAGGAACAATTAAAGAAAGATGAAGAGTGTAAAGGAATGACAAATAATAGAGAGAAAATAATGAAGACGACAGAATTAATTTGATTCGATTCGCTTGTTTATCTTAGACCGGATATTATTCTAAAATATAAGAATAATAGAATACGGAAGAGAAGAGGGAAAAAAACAAGAAAGATCAAGAGAGGACGAGAGAAAAAATGGGATTGTGAAAGATCAATGAGAGATGGTTAGCGTCTCACATTGTCATGCCGGGTGTTCGGGTTCGATTCCCGTTCTAGCCGGGGGATTTTTCGTCAAAGAAATTTCTTTCGACTTGCACTGTGGTCACGCGTATCCCAGAGCTTGCCCCTCGGAATACATTCAAGTCGTGTTATTTGGCTTAAGAAATCTCAACTAAGTTTTAATAAATGACGCCAGTTAATGCATAAGATGAGACGGCAAAAGTTCCACAGGGAACGTTAACGCCATTCAACAAGAAGAAGAAGCAAATGAATAAATGAGAAAATCAGAGAATCAGAAAATGAGAGTTTAACAGCATGAGAGAATGAGAAAGGAATTAAAAAAGTATAAGAAGAAGGCTCAGAGAAGAATGGGAGAGGATTGAGAGAAAAATTAGAGAAGAATGAGATAAAAATGAGAGGAAAATGAGTGAAGAATGATAGACGAATGAGAGAAAAATGACAGAATAGATAAAGAAGAATGAGAGAGGAATGAAAGAAGAACAAAATAAAAATAAGAGAAGAATGAGAAAACAATAAGAGAGGAATGAAATAATAATGAGAGGAGAATGAGAGAAGAATAAGAGGCAAATGAGAGACAAATGACAGAATGAGAGAATGGAAGAATAATGAGAGAAGAATGAAGGAAAGATGAGCGAAAACATGAGAGGAGAATCAGTGAAGAATGAAAGAGGAATGAAAGGCGAATGAGATAAACATAACAGAAGAATAAGAGAAGAATGGAAGAAGAATAAGAGAGGAATGGAAGAAGAATGAGAGATGAATTATAGAAGAATAGAAGAGGAAAGAGAGAAGAATTATACAGTAATGAGAGAAAAACTAGAGAAGAATAAAAGAAGAATGAGAAAAAAAGGAAAGAATAAGAAAAGAAAAAGAAAAGAATGAGAGAGGAATGAAAGAAAGATAAGAAAGATAAGAAGAAGACGGGAAGAACAGAACAGAACAATGAGATAATAATGAAAGAAGACATGATAGAAGGATTAATGAAGAATGAGAGAAGAATAAGGGAGGAGTGAAAGAAGTCATTCCTCTTTCAGAGTAATGAAAGAAGAATGAGAGAGAAATAAGAGAGAAACTGGAGACGAATAAAAGAAGAATGAGAAAAAATTAGGGGAGAATAAGAGAAGAATGAGAGAAGAATGAGAGAGGAATGAAAGACGCATGAGAAGAGAATGTAAGAAGAATGAGAGTGAAATAAAAAAATAGATAGGAATGAAAGACGAATGAGATCAAATGAGAGAATGAGAGAGTGGGATAGAATGAGCAAATTAAATAAAAAGACCGAGAGAGAAAATGAGAAAGATTTAAAATGAGAAACAGTTAGAAAGAAAAAGAGAATGAGAGCTAGAACGAGATATAGCTAGAAGTAAAATGAGGGATATAGTGATAGAGAAAATCAGGAGGTAAGTTTCGAAGTACTTCACGGAACACAGAAGCCACAATTCGAGCTAAGGGTTCCAGATTTTTTATACCTATCTACCAATGTCTAACGAGAGTCACACCAACATTAATCATTATATCAAGCTTTAAACTACCAAATATATCATAAAATAAAAGATATAATTTTTGGACATTAAAATTTGATGCGGGATGATTTGGACCATCTATGGGGTGATCCAGTGTGTGTTTCATCGGAAAAAAACATACTTATGTTTATGTAAAGTATTTTTGAATCATGTTACAATCAGTAACAGTGTTCTGGGATCGATACCAGGCGACTTGGCCATATTCCAGATCAGAAAAATTGGATTGAGACCATCTCGAATCCTGCATGGATTTTTTCACTGTTGTTCGAGCATTTTCAAACACTTTCGATGCTTGGTCAAAGAAAATCCGTTCTTGATGGCCTGCGTTGCTCTTTCAAGCTCCTCCTTCTTCCAACGTTGTCTGCCTATCCTCTTTTTGTAATTCAGCGGCATCTGGAATCAATTAGACCAAAGAAAAACCACAAATCTGTAGGACCAATTCACCCTACAAAAACGTGTCCATGTCACCCCACACAACATGCAAAAATTAAAATGCAATTAATTTTATTAATTGTCATCAAACTTACAACTTCGCTGCATCAAATTATTCCTCCTCTGTAGGCGAACAGAACTTTACTGCACAATACACGAAAGGTTTGTTCAATCAGCGGGAAAACCATGATCGGAAAATTCACAATTTTTGACAATCAAAGTGCATGCTGTGTTCATGCTACCATTTCCTTCCACCTGTCGAATTTAACCAAAGTTTTCTAACGTTAGTTACATACGGTTCATTAAAGTTGAGCCAATTTGAGCCGTACTTTTTGAGATAATGGGATGGTCCAAATCACCCCGTATGTCCAACTCACCCCGTGTTACCCTACATAAAAAACCTTTTAAAAATTCTTTATTCGTCCTATTCGGTTGGGACAAATATTTGAAAGCACTTGGATATAAAACTTCCAAATTATAGTGAAAATATATTTTAACAGACGTCGGAATCAATAAATCACGTAAAGCTGATTTTTGTACAATATCATTTTCATAGTTCGTTCCCACTTTATGTATTTTTACAGTTATGAATTTTTATATGTTTTATATGTTTTATATGACGACATTTATAGAACAAATATAAAATGAATTTGAAGAAGTACTTTTCAATTATTTCTTAATCGACGTTTTTAATTGAATGTTGTGTTGTGTTGTGTCACCTAACTGCAAAATGTGGATAACATTATTACACCCATCGCATCCAACAATAATGTGAACTTGCTCAATAATAGTGACATTTAGGAACGATTTCCACAACAAAAAAATGCGGGGAAATAAGTCATCAGAGTTAGGCGTCGGTCTTCTTCGTCACTCAGCCAAACATTTGTTTCTCCCCTCCGGGGTAAAAATGAAAGCTACTGAAATTCAACACACATGTTACATGCGACAGTAACTTGATCCGCGTCAGCTGGCTTTTATGTTTTCACTTTTGTTTTTTCCACTGAGCTAGGAGTTTCATCAGACTTGTCATCATCATTCGTATGGGTGCACATGACTCCCGGGTTAGAGGTATAAACTTATCTGTTTTCACAGCTCATCATCATCAGAACAAATTGAAATATTTTGGGATGCTGCCGTTGGGTTGGCACATTTGAATGGAATTTCAGTTTAGTGTTGCAATCCTTCATTTAAAACATTTAAGAGAAACTATCCGTTTACTCCGAATGCTCAATATTGATTTATATTCAATTATATCATGGTTATCTTAAGCTCAGCTACAAAAAGTAATCGTTCTTCGACGATTGTGCATTTCGATCGAAAACGAAATTTCCTGCCAATATTACCCATCTAATTTCCGCTCCACGAACACGATTTGATTCAATCTACTGGTGTTGATTTTAATTTCCATTTCATTTTCAATTTTTTTCCATTGCTGCTGGCAATAGACGGAGAGAACTCATCAGATTCCATACTTTTGTGGCTGTTGCTTCTCGCTATCCGGGTGGAATTAAATCCCCCTCGCGCAATTATTTTTTTTTATTATTTCATCTATTCCACCCATGCTGGATTCCTGTGTGAATGATTAAGAATTGGGATTTAATTTCGAATTGCCCCATACCCCGGAACCTCGTGTATTAGTGCTGATTAAGAGGTATTTCTCTCCTCATCTTTCATCACCGATCTGGCAGCATTCGGCCGGCGCAAACAGATATACCCGCTGCCAGGTGATCAATCATCTGTGGTTTCCTCCAATCGGTGCACCGATCAACCAACCATCCGTGGAAATCGTGGTGTGCCCTTATCTGGAGCAAGTGTTGCGATCTCAATTTCAGCCTCTATTCAAAATGAATCACCACTCGAAGGCTCGTAAATGTTACTAACGTGTTCTTTCATTTCTTTTACAGGTGATTCAGTTATCGCCACAGACGTCTTCGGAATAAGATGCCTCTCAGGCCTGCGAGTGTATTGTTAGTCAGTAAGACAGCCGACAGCCATTAGTGCGTGTTTTCTCGTGACAAATCGTCGCTGTGCTTTTCTAGTGAATGGAGTATTAGAATTAATTCTAGCGAAAATAATAAATATATTCTCAGTGTAAGTGATATACTGCCGAACGGAGTGAAACAAATCAGCCCGCGAGTGCGAAACCCTAGCGATATGTGGTATCTCGGAGCCGCAGCTAGAATGCGGCCCCCGAGCGGTCCCATAGGGGCCCCTGAAGGCCTACAGCCCTCACTTTGGCCGGCAGCGCAACGTAGTCATCGATCGAAATCAGTCAGTGTTTCAATGTTAGCCGTTGTAGTAGTAGTGTTAGTGTTAAATCTAAATATTGTCGTAGTATCGTGTAAGCACCATCGCCATCATAGCGCTAGCAGCGAAGAGTTCAAGTTCGACCCAACGAACAGCTTCGTAAGCTTAGTCCTGCCGCACGACACATATCCGGGCTACAGCATTCAGAAGTTCAGCGCCAACTTCACCAATCCGAACTCACCATTCTCGTCGATCTCGTCATACTCATCCAAGCCGCTCAACTATCGGCTGCTGGAGACGGATTACTCCAAGTACTTCACCGTCCTGGACGATGGTATGGTCATGACGACTTCCGACCTCTCCCCGCTAGTCAACCGGCCGGTGAAGCTGGTCGTCCTCGAGGAGACACCCAATTCCACTGCCACGCACCAGCTGCAGCTGTACATTATGAACCGCAAAGATATGCTACACTTCCCCAGTGCGCTCGGAGAAAACGTCGGTAAACTCAGTGAGAACAAGAACGCCGGTACGCGAGTTCGTGAACTTCCGCTTCTACAGGCAAATTCCGCGCGCGGTGCCAAATCGGTTATCTATACGATCGTCGCCGGTAACGACGGTCACGCGTTCGCACTGGAAGACAGCAGCAGCGGAACGGTCAAGAACACCGTCCGCATTGACGACACCAGAAAGCACGGTGTTTGGCTTGTGTCCAACAAACCCTTGGATCGCGAAACCAAGGACGAATACGTCGTGGTTGTGGAAGCCTCGGACTTGAAGAAGATCAACAAAGCGAAAGTTAAACTGCAAGTGAACATTTTGGACGTGAACGACAACCATCCGGTGTTCACCAAGCCCGACTACCGCTTCACAGTGACCGGTGTTAAGTCAACAAACGCCTACGGCAACGAAACTATTTCCTGGGAACGGTTCACAAGCATTGGAAAAGTTGAAGCCAAAGACGCCGACGGCGATAAGGTAGCGTACCGCCTGATGAACCCAAGCAACACCGTGGTGATCGTTCCCCAAACGGGTGAACTCCTGCTCGCGGACGAGCCGGACCTCTCGGAGGTATTTGTTGACGTTGAGGCTCACGATATCCGCTCGCCTAGTCTGAAGAGTGAGAAACCTGCCCGGGTGATGATCGAGTTTGTTGCCCCGGATCCGGTACCGGTTATCGTCCAGCACATGAACCACGAGTACCAGCACTCGCATCGCCGTGACAAGCGTCGTGTTACCCGTGCTGTTCGGCCGACCAAGCGGATCGAGTTCTCCGAAGCGGATGGCGATACCGAGGGTCGTAATGTGTTCCAGCTGGAGAAGGAAACTGACCGGGAAACGTTTAAGATACGTGACGAGAATCCGTGGGTTACGGTGGAAACCAACGGTGCAGTGCGAGTTAAGAAGAAGTGGGACTACGAGGAGTTGGGACCGGAGAAGACACTCGACTTCTGGGTGATCATCAGCAACCAGGGAGGACATAACGGTAAGTGGAAGCGGGATGAATTATTGTAAATGTTCTGTATTGTTCAATGTAAAATTGGGATGAGGAAACAATAACTTTTCAGTATCTCAATTATTGCCATGGTATAATGATAACTAAATGCGAGCTCCAGGTGCTAACCTGGCTTATGTTGAGCCAAATGTTATTATTAGATGAGGCATTCCAGCAATCAACACGAATTTTCGAAGAATTTTTTAAATTTACTGTCGAGTTTTCTATGATAAATAACACACCTTGAATGCATTCTGAGTGGCAAGCTCTAGAATACGCGTGAGAACAGTGCAAGTCGGAAGAAATTTTTTTAACGAAAAATTCCCCAGACCAGAACTGGTATTGAACCCGTACCCCCGCATGTTGGGTTTAACGCTAACCACTAGGTTAAAAGTTATAAATTATAATTTTGCTATATAGAAAAAGTACGCACTAAAAAAGCTTTTTTTATTGAAAACAAAATTGAAAATAAAGTTTAAAAATGGAATACTGGAGAATAAAAAACTACATTTTTAAAAAAACTGTTTTTTTTACACATTTCCAATTCAGAGATTGGAAAATCAACAAAGAGATTGAGAAATAAAAAATAAGAAATTATGAAATTAGAAAATTAACAAATCAACAAATTGATATCGAAACATTAAAAAATTGAAAACAAAAAAAAATAATATGAAACAAAAACTAAAAATTTAAAAATTGATAAATTTAAAAAATGGAAAAATTTAAAAAGGGGAAAATCGAAAATTTTAAATTTGCCAAATTGATATTTGACGAACTGAAAAAATCATTTTTTTTAATTGAAAAACTGCCAAATTGTAAAAATTGCGAGATTGAGAAATTGAGGAACAACACTCGACAAATAATAAAGGAACAGAATGTGAAATCGAAATTTTGGGCGATTTTACTATCTCCATGCGATGAAAAATCAACGCATGGAGATAGTAAAACAATAGTAAAAAAAGGTAGAAAAGTATAAAATTAAAAGTGAAATATTCCAAAACAAGAAAGTTGTATATTCAAAATGATATATATCCCATTTTCATGCATTTTACGAAGTCACAAAAATAACAATTTCGACTTCGCACTCTATTCCTTTTTTTTTTCGAGTGCATATAAAAATAAGAATTCGAAAAATTGAAAATTCAAAAATTCGAAACATGAGAAATTCTGTTTCCAATAATTAAGAAATTGAGAAATTGGAAAATCAACAAAGAAATTGAGAAATTATGAGATGAGAAAATAAAAAAAAAGAACAAATTAAAAATTTACAAATTGATATATAAACATTGAAACATTGAAACAAGAAAATAAAAAATAAAACAAAAACTAAAAATTAAAAAAAAAAAATTTGAAAGAAATAGAAAATGAAAGCATGAAAGAAAATAAAAACTACTAGAAAACTACTGGATAAAAATTAATAACCAAATTTCCAAATTGAAAAACTGAAAATTCACAAATTGAAAAATTAACAAATTTGAAAATTGAAAAATTGAGGAATGGAAATAAAGACTAGATAAAAAACACAAGTTGAAAATTTAAAAAATTGACAGATTGAAAAATTAAAAATTTAAAAAATTGACAAATTGAAATTTGAAAGTTTGAAAAATTGGAAAACAATAATTGACGAACTAACAAAAGGACAACATGGTAAATTGAAAAACTGAAAATAATGATGATGACAAAATAGGAAAAAAATAAAAACAAGAAAACTGAAAAAAAACAAAAATTTGATAAAATTCAAAAATTTCGAAACTTAAAACTTCAAAAATTCATACAGGTCGGACTCGATTATCCGGAATTTTAGACTCGGTTATTTTATTTACTTTATGAATTTTCTTATTTTTGGATCGGAATTTTAAAATAATTTGTATAATAATACCATATTGAATAATCAATATGGGTATAAAATGAAAGGGTTATTTGGAGAATTGTAACTGTGTTCTACTTATCAATCCCTTTCATTTGATATATTGATGGGGCTCTTGGAATTTCAAGATCATGGAATACGCAGTTTCATAATAGCACCAGAGATAAAAATGTGTTCCAAATTTCAGTTCAAACGGTCAATTATTTTAATAATTATTTAATAATTAGATTTATTTTACGTTTACTAAGAGAAAATTCGTTATTTTATGATTCGATTATTCGGAGTGAAAAAAAAATCAATCAATGCAATGTCCGACCTGTATTCCAAAATTTAAAAACACGAAAAATTCAAAAATTCCAAAATTGACAGTTAAAAAAAATTAGAAATTGGAAAAATGAGAGAATAAAAAGTTGAAAAGTTGGATTATTAACTATCAAAACTGGAACAAAAATTCAAAATTGAAAAATTTTAGAAATGGAATAAAAATAAAAAAAAATTGTAAATTGGAAATTAAGAAAAAAATTAAAAAAAAAAACATCTAACTGATTACCTACTTTCCCTCCCGACGAAAATAGCTAGCCCTATCAACCTCAAGCCATCCGCAAGTAATCGAAACAGAAAATTAAATTTAATAGGATTTAGCTCCTTAAAAGCTATGTACGGAAGAATTTTTTTAACTCACCCTTTTGAAAAACCGTCCGAAGCATGTAACAAAGTAGATGTTCCGGAAAGGGACAACCACTGAGTGTGGCAATATTCCAAAGCTTCCAGCACAATCCCAGTAAAGTTCAATGGATTACACAGCACATCGAAATATCATCCCCAACATGAACGACCGGAGTATTATCGACCAGCCCGGAATCGTGGACAAATGAATTTTTAAATGTGCACGTTCGCACAAAAAATTCTAACTCAGAAACTATAATACCTAGAAAATTCTCATCAAAGGATGAAACAAAGGAAATTTTTTTAAAAAAATCATTAAAAAATTTATAGAAAATAGTAGAAATTTTGTTTTTATTACACAGAACAAAAATTATTTAAAAAATTGAAATTCATTTTCCTCAAAACCTTTTTTTTAAATTCTCAATTAAATTATATAAATAATCCTAACAATTTCCAAAAAGTAAACCATATATATCGAAAGATGGGCACTTTTACAGGGAAAATGTTTTTCTAAGGGCAACTCTTCTATGTTACCCTAATTTTGTTTAAAGTCACGATAGCAATATAGTGTATTAAAATATGAACTTTTGTTGAAGACATCAATTTTTTATCTTTCATAGGTTCTGGAATATATGGCATTTTCGTATGGAGACTCCTGAAAAAAATATGTTTAACTCGTAAAATATTTGTGTGTAAACTCTCGGGTTTGAAATGTTCTGTGTTTGTGTTTCTAAATAGAAATTTTTTTTTGTAGAATATGTCAATCGAGAAGATCTACTCACAAAAATGTTACGACTTAAACATTATTAAAAATTTTCAAAGAATACATAAAAAAGTTGTTCCTAGGAACAAATTTTCCCTGTTGCGGTGCCCTTCTTCTGATTTATGAATGACTTGTTGGTAACTGTATGGTAAAACATATTTTTTCTGGAATTTAAAAAAAAACATTATTTTGAGAAAAATTAACTGTAGTTTTCAAAATATTTTTTTCAAATGATCGATATTTTATATGAAAATATAAATTATTTCCTATATTCTGAATAAAATATGTATGAATTTCCAATACAATTACCAACAAGTTATCCATACATCGGAAGAATACCATTGCTAACGGAAAAAAGTTTTTTCAACAACAACTTTTTCATTTTTTCTTTGAAAAATTACTATGGAGGTTTGAAACGTAACATTGACGAAGATCTTAAACTTTATTGAATACATTATATCGCTATATTAACTTTAAACAAAATTAGGATTAATTGTATTTTTTTCAAAGAAATCACGATAAAATTGTAAGAAAATACTTTTTCCCTGTTAAAGTGCCCACCTTCCGATGCATGAGTGACTGATTGGAAATTATGAGGACTATTCACTATTCATATAATTCTGTCAAGAATTAAAAAAAGGTTTTTTTAGAAAAAAGAATTGTAATTTCTGAAATAATTTTTTTTACGGTGTAATATTTTTTTGTTGACGTGGGACTACGTCTAACCGGAGGGTGGAATGAAAACTTAAACATAAGACATGCAGGAAAAAAATTAATGTTTTTGAATGTTTATAACTCAAACATTTTTCAATAGACCGGAAAGATGTTTGCATCAATTGGTAGGAAATATTTCTACGCATCTATAACAATGAATAAAATGTTAGTTTTTAATGAGATAAACATGAATGAATGACTGTGAAATGTCAAACGTTATCTAAACGCCCTAGCCACCAGGTTTTGATGGTCCGATTTACGGGTTCCCCAACACAGACTTTTCGCGGATCGAGAACCACATACACATGAGAGATGCAATGATTACTAAGGGAAATGTAAAATATAATGATCGTTTGACAATTTTTCCGTTTACATGTTTTGATAGTCCTAGGAATCATATCAAACGTAACGGTCATTGGTCATCAAATTTTCTAATTTGAATTTGTTCAAACTCTTTACTTACAAAGCAAACATATTTGACATATTTGAATTGCATTGAATTCAAAAAATTGTTTCCTTCAATCAATAATTTAATCAATACAAATAAATGATTACTCACGCAACGGTAGTCCCACGTCAACCTTGCGGTTTAATCACATATATAACCCACCCATTTTTTATTTTGTATTAATTTTTGAATTAGAAATTTTTGTAAAAAATATGAAATTCGATGAAACATTTTTCATTTGCCCAACATCAAATGAAAAACCAGTTGTTGGGGACAGTATGGGCTTTATTGTGCAAAAATTTAGATTTTTCAAAAATTTAGTTTTTGGACTTTCAACTTTTAAACCATATTTTCATGTTTTTCGGAAAAAAGAGTTTTTTTAGTGTGTACTTTTTCCAGAATCGCAAAATTTTAATTTATAACTTTGCCTAACACACCATTTCGTTCAAATAACCCGTTTGGCGCTATAGTTTATTTTCTGAAATGATATCATTTGTGCACCCTTTAAGTCATGATCGTATTTAAAAATCTAATACCGTAAATCGGCGTCCTACCTAGTGCCGAACAAGTTGGCAATGTTTCAGCTAAATCAAAAATATGAAACTAAAACGGTTTCGTGTTGATTGAAGGTATACCTTAGATTTCTAAGATCGTCATACACATATTTCTCATAGAGAAATCAGAAAGATTGGCGAAGGGACAATCTTTCTGATTTCTCTATGATCTTAAGGCACGTAATGAATATAATTGTATAGTAATCACTGTAACAGAAAAAAAATTAATTGAGTTATTGAATTCAAAGTCGGAGAAAACACTTTTGGTTGACCTGTTTACTTCAACACTCACAGTTACAGTGACCGATGTTCGCTGGTGTCAGTATCATGAAATTTTACATATGTTCCGAACTAAATAAACCTCCTTACACATCGAAAAGGAACAATGATTTATTGTTTAAATATTTGTAAATAAAAGATGATTGTCGAAGAAGCTCATCCGAAGAGAGGGAGCAGGAGTAGGTCTGTTTGTGTGGCAAGCAACAATTTTGAAAAGATACACATTGAAGTAAAACATTTTGTGGGAATCCTCCACAATAGATCAGGAAAAAAAACTAATTCACCGATTTGAATCACAATTTTCGGACTCAAATACACCACATTACTTTAGCCCAACTTTGGCATCCCCTCCAATCAAACTCTACACAGAACGTAAAATCATCATCCATGACTCCACGATCGGCTCCGAGGGGATCACAGCCCATTACTCATTGAAATGAAAAAGGCTACCGGTCGGGCCGAAAAAGTTCACATCATTAACGTGCCACATATCATAACCGTCTCATCATTACAACCATGAGGAACCGACCCGCTCTCGAAATAGCATCCATGTGCGGCGTTCAAGTCAACCAAGGAACGGTAGAGAAGGGGGAAGCATTCCAGCTCCGTCCGTGGATGGTCCGTAGCCATATGGAAATTGTATGCTTGAGTACCAGATATGGAGATTTTTGTTTCCCGCACGCACACAGCCACTACACGTGTTTTTTTTTTAATATTGCTTCCAAACAACATGCGGTATATTTGAGCAGAGCGTACGATGAGCAGATATCATGACGGACGGATGGGTGATCTATCGCTATTATGCCTTCCCCACAGATGGTGGGAGGTCTGCTGCTGCCGCCGTTGCTACAGATTCTCCACATTCTTCGTCTTTGTGTTTGAGCTTGTTGTTTCCTAAATCGTGGGCATTTGCGATTCATGTTTTTTTCTGAATAGTGGTAAATATTTTTCACTTCCATATTGTAAATAACATTAGCCTAAAAATTCGCATGATTCCAAAGATTGGTCTTTGGAAGACCAAAAACTTAAAATGCTCATACACTTTTTGACAGATGAAACTTGATCAGCGTGTAGTGAAGGTACTGACCAAATATACTTCCTGTTCCTCGAACCATGCGCTGACTTACGTTTGATTGTTTGCCACTATTGACAATCGAAGAGTGACAATCAGAGTAGTATTCATACCAAATTTTATTTATCAAAAAGCGTCAAATATTTGACCTCCGGTTAAACAACGTCGCATATCTTTAGAATAGAAGTTCGATCTTATATTAGAGATAACAAAAACAGGTTTTACTGTATACCACTACCATCGCGAAGTCGAAGACGAAGCGAGAATGGAAATATTAAAAAAAACCTAAAAAAATATATAAATAATTTTTCTCATTGTAATGTTGATATATGGGCAGAGACGAACACAGCAAAATGAAGACATTTCAAATCGGATGATCCGTTCTCGAATTTTGCGCCTAGTAACATATTTGGCGATTCCTTTTTATTCATATTCCATGCCAAACCAATATGATGGTTCCAAGTTTTTCAAGAAAAATTGATAGTTTTATTCCTTATCGCAAAATAATAGACTCGTTTCTTTTTATTTCTTCATTAGGGTGGTCCATGAAATCAATTTTTTCGCTTTTTTTTCAAAAATTCATAACTTCTGAACTAATGGACTGTTTCAATAATAGCCAATAAGCTAGTCGAGGTTTCAAAAAATAGATATTGTTTTCGTGATTATTGGTTGTGTTTGTTTTTTTTATAGTTTACATGATTTATATATAGAGGGTGCTATATTTTTGGCAGACTTATCTCACTTCTTAACTAGGCGAACCTAGCCAGAATTTTCACCTGCCCCCGGGCTTCTGAATGCCAAAGGGGGACTAGGCTCTGCGGAATGCACGTATCTGCATGCTCGTGCTGTTTTAGTCCTGACCGAGGAATTGTCGGACAATCGCGCAGGTGCTAAGGATGACCGACTTTTGGATGCCGGCCAATTCCTTCTCGATGTTCAACACCTTTAGCGCTTCCAGAAGTGTCTTCGGGATAATTCCAGTTCCAGAGAGAACGACTGGAACAATTCTTGGGACCTCCCTTAGCCCCCACAGTTCCTTGAGCTCCACGGCCAATGGTCGGTACTTGCAGATTTTGCGACCGTGGGTCTCCTCCAGATTCTGGTTCAGTGGAATAGCGACATCGATGATGGTGACTTTGCGGTCGCTCTTGTCGTAAACCATTATATCTGGGCGGTTGTGGTGGATCGAGAGGTCGGTCAGAACAGTGCGATCCCAGTACAGCTTGAAACGGTCATTTTCCAGGACAGGTGCAGGCAGGTACCGGTAGTTTGGTACGTTGTCTTCCAGTAGAGCACATTGGAGCGCCAGTTGTCGATGAACAATACGGGCCACGTTGTTGTGGCGCTCGGTGTAGGCTGCGTTGACCAAAACGGGACAGCCTCCCATAATGTGCTCTATGTTTTCACCTGGTTGATGGCACATCCGGCAAATGTCATCAACGTCTTGATGCCAGACGTACCGCCTGCAGTTTCTCGTCGGCATTATCCTGTCCTGGATGGCTATCATGTCGGCTTCTACTACTGAAGAGAGTTCACCACGCGTTAGCCACAGATTAGATGCGGCCTTGTCGACGTGTGGCCGGTCCAGTTGATGGGGGTGGGCACCATGCACTGCCTTCTGCTTCCAAGCTGCAATCTTCTCCTCCACTGTCTGCAGATTGCAGTTGAGTTGGTACTCCGCTTGCGCCAAGTGCAGAGCGCTGTATCCTCTGTCGGCGGCGCAGACAGCCCGGTATAGCGCGTTTTGGTTGGCGCGTTCTGCGAAGTACTCGCGCAGTTGTCGTACCTGGGCAACACACAGTGCAGATATGTCGACTATTCCAAGTCCCCCTTCTTTGCGTGGCAGTGAAACTCTCTCCAGTGCCGATTGAGGATGGTGCATTCCGGCCTCTTTAAATGCTTTCCTCATCCTCCTCTCAAGGTCCTCTAGGTCAGTTTTGCTCCATTTGACTACACCAAAACTGAAGGTCAGCAGGGGAACCGCGAATGTGTTGATCGCGCGTACCTTGTTCCCCGCGTTGAGGAAAGTCCTCAGGACACAGTTCACTCGACTCAAGAACTTGTCTCGCAGCTCCGTCTTGATGTCGGAGTGGCGAATCCCGGTGAGCTGTCGGAATCCAAGATATTTATAGGATTCGCCACGAACCATGTGTCTTATAAACTCGCCGTCATAGACCTCGTAGCCTCCGGATTCGGTAAGTTGTCCTTTCAGCAGGTGGACACAGCGACACTTGTCGAGGCCGAACTCCATACAGATGTCCCTGCTTATTTCTTCGACAACCCGGATAGCTACACCTAGACGCTGACGTGAATCAGCGTAGACCTTGAGATCGTCCATGTAAAAGGTATGGGTCACTTCTTCGTGGGCGCCGCCGCCATACCTTATTTTATAGCCATGACCGTTTCTATTGAGCGTCCTACTGAGGGGGTTCAGTGCCAGACAAAACCAAAGCGGGCTGAAAGAGTCGCCTTGGAATATCCCCCTCTTTTTCTGCAACTTTCTAGACTGCAACACATTTTCCCCATCACTAAGGTGCAGAGACGTGCTCCACTGCCTCATCGCATGCTGCAGGAACCTAACGACGACGGGATCAATTTTGTAGAGCTCCAATACCCGGACGAGAAACGAGTGAGGTATGGAGTCATAAGCCTTCCTGTAATCGATATAGGCCATGCTTAGGTTCCGCTGGTTATAAACCGCCTGACCGACTATGGCTGTGTCGATGATGGCCTGGTCTTTGCAGCCATGCGTATTTTTTCTGCATCCTTTCTGCTCTTCTGCGATGATATGGTGTTGTTCGCAGTGGGCAGAAACTTTGGCGGTTATGATGCTGCTTAATATCTTGTACAGACTCGATAGGCACGTTATCGGCCTGTACTTTGATGGGTTCAATGTGTTGCTGTCTTTCGGGAGGAGGAAGGTGACGCCACGGGTGGCGAATTCAGGAAGGTTGTGTGGGTCACTCAGCTATCATAATAAGCTCAGAATTATAAATTTGATTCTCAAATGGGGATTTGGTTCTCAAATGGGGATCAACACTAGAGTAGGAGCCTACCTGTTGGTCTCAAATGTTCCTATCTCACGCCTCCACGAAGATCATATGACGACATTTTTAGATCGGGCGTGAACTGGAAACACACACCTGGTCTTGGCTCCGAGAACGGGTGTCGGGAGGCCTTGCCAACCCGCTGTCTCCCGGGCAAAGGAGATACACCCAATAAAATGGAGCTACGATCACGAAGAATAATTAGAATGCGATCACCCGAGGAGGGTCCCCGAACTGGAGCTGGTCCTGGAACGGGCGTAAGAGCGAGCGGCCAGCGGCTGGAGGGCGATGTGCAAGAGCGGGCCACCAGCCGGGTTCAACCCGAAGAGCTACCCCCACACGGAAACAGCAGCCATCGACATCACCCAAGAAACGCTGCGCCTACGAGACGTGTTGCGACTGCCAGACGACAGTCGTCCACACTTGTGGGTACCACTAGGCGCCGGATCATGTGGACACACGAAATGAATGAATTCGTGATCCGCGCCTATTATATCTGCACTGCTTTGGAGACGGACATGAGCGGTCGCCCTCGAATACTAACAATGTTCGAGGAAGCGTATCCAGAGTTCGTCGGGAGGCTTGATCAGAACGCGATGAACGCGAGGCGTAGAGCGATAGTACGCAACAACATGCTCTCCCAAACGCAAATCGACGAGATCAAGCAGCAGGTGCAGAGAGAAATAAGCTCCAGGAACAACAGAGCAAGCGATGTGTCGAGACGAAGTTCAGTACGGCTGAGCAATTCATTCGCGAGTGGGGCACGCGAATCAGCACCAGTGGAGGCCACAGTACAACAACCCCCTGAGCCGGAAGACCTACAGCCAGATCAACAACTACTACGCGATCTGGTCTTCCACTACGACGAGGCGATCTCACAGTTCCGCGACACGGACCCTTTGTCGCGCCCCAGGATCCCGAAGTTGCAGCATTCCCGCAGGCTGACAAGTGCAGTAAAGCTCATGAACGAGCACGTTCTTCCGCTGCACTTGGTTGATGCTGAGAACATGGAGGAGCTGCAACTGAAAGTTTACTGTGCTGCTGTGGCGACCGCCAAAAGTTTAGGATACCGTATTAGGCCAAGAGGCGGACTGCTCCAACATCTCCGTGAAAGGCGTGAGCCTCCATGGCGAAGGAGATTGGAGCAACGGATCCTAAACAAGCGCGCCGCAATTGGAAGACTTATGGCGTACAAAAGAGGCGGCAGATCGGCGAAATTATGTCGCCAAGTTGCTGTGATCGTGCGGCCTACTGAACTTCGCCAGCTGGGAGCTCACCAGCTGACAGAAAAACTCGACACACTGGTACAGAAATTGAGCGTCCTAACTAAACGGCTGAAACGTTACTCTGACTCTGCAAAGCGCCAGGAACAAAATCGGATGTTCAGAGATAACGAAAAAGCGTTCTACGACCACATTAGCGACGAGAAGCCCGACTACCACGAAGGTTTGCCAGATGTTAGCGATGTGACGAACTTCTGGGCTGGTATTTGGGAGACCCCAGTAGAACATCGCGACGGACAAATGTGGTTAAGACGGGAGGAGGAGAGTTGTGGTGAAATTGGAGAGATGCCAGCTATCATCGTCGGAGAGAACGATGTCCGCGAAGCCTCGCGGTACCTGAGGAACTGGGCAGCACCGGGCCCCGATGGTGTCCAGAACTTTTGGCACAAGAAGCTGACCGTCGCACATCCAAAGATAGCTGAGTGCTTCAACAAGGTGCTACGTGACCCACACAACCTTCCTGAATTCGCCACCCGTGGCGTCACCTTCCTCCTCCCGAAAGACAGCAACACATTGAACCCATCAAAGTACAGACCGATAACGTGCCTATCGAGTCTGTACAAAATACTGAGCAGCATAATTACCGCCAAAGTTTCTGCTCACTGCGAACAGCATCACATCATCGCAGAAGAGCAGAAAGGATGCAGAAAAAATACGCATGGCTGCAAAGACCAGGCCATCATCGACGCAGCCATAGTCGGCCAGGCGGTATATAACCAGCGGAACCTAAGTATGGCCTACATCGATTACAGGAAGGCTTATGACTCCATACCTCACTCGTTTCACGTCCGGGTATTGGAGCTCTACAAAATTGATCCCGTCGTCGTTAGGTTTCTGCAGCATGCGATGAGGCAGTGGAGTACGTCTCTGCACCTCAGTGATGGGGAAAATGTGTTGCAGTCTAGAACGCTGCAGATAAAGAGGGGGATATTCCAAGGCGACTCTTTCAGCCCGCTTTGGTTTTGTCTGGCACTGAACCCCCTCAGTAGGACGCTCAATAGAAACGGTCATGGCTATAAAATAAGGTATGGCGGCGGCGCCCACGAAGAAGTGACCCATACCTTCTACATGGATGATTTCAAGGTCTACGCTGATTCACGTCAGCGTCTAGGTGTAGCTATCCGGGTTGTCGAAGACATAAGCAGGGACATCTGCATGGAGTTCGGCCTCGACAAGTGCCGCTGTGTCCATCTGCTGAAAGGACAGCTTACCGAATCCGGAGGTTACGAGGTCTATGACGGCGAGTTCATAAGAGACATGGTTCGTGGCGAATCCTATAAATATCTTGGATTCCGACAGCTCACCGGGATTCGCCACTCCGACATCAAGACGGAGCTGCGAGACAAGTTCTTGAGTCGAGTGAACTGTGTCCTGAGGACTTTCCTCAACGCGGGGAACAAGGTACGCGCGATCAACACATTCGCGGTTCCCCTGCTGACCTTCAGTTTTGGTGTAGTCAAATGGAGCAAAACTGACCTAGAGGACCTTGAGAGGAGGATGAGGAAAGCATTCAAAGAGGCCGGAATGCACCATCCTCAATCGGCACTGGAGAGAGTTTCACTGCCACGCAAAGAAGGGGGACTTGGAATAGTCGACATATCTGCACTGTGTGTTGCCCAGGTACGACAACTGCGCGAGTACTTCGCAGAACGCGCCAACCAAAACGCGCTATACCGGGCTGTCTGCGCCGCCGACAGAGGATACAGCGCTCTGCACTTGGCGCAAGCGGAGTACCAACTCAACTGCAATCTGCAGACAGTGGAGGAGAAGATTGCAGCTTGGAAGCAGAAGGCAGTGCATGGTGCCCACCCCCATCAACTGGACCGGCCACACGTCGACAAGGCCGCATCTAATCTGTGGCTAACGCGTGGTGAACTCTCTTCAGTAGTAGAAGCCGACATGATAGCCATCCAGGACAGGATAATGCCGACGAGAAACTGCAGGCGGTACGTCTGGCATCAAGACGTTGATGACATTTGCCGGATGTGCCATCAACCAGGTGAAAACATAGAGCACATTATGGGAGGCTGTCCCGTTTTGGCCAACGCAGCCTACACCGAGCGCCACAACAACGTGGCCCGTATTGTTCATCGACAACTGGCGCTCCAATGTGCTCTACTGGAAGACAACGTACCAAACTACCGGTACCTGCCTGCACCTGTCCTGGAAAATGACCGTTTCAAGCTGTACTGGGATCGCACTGTTCTGACCGACCTCTCGATCCACCACAACCGCCCAGATATAATGGTTTACGACAAGAGCGACCGCAAAGTCACCATCATCGATGTCGCTATTCCACTGAACCAGAATCTGGAGGAGACCCACGGTCGCAAAATCTGCAAGTACCGACCATTGGCCGTGGAGCTCAAGGAACTGTGGGGGCTAAGGGAGGTCCCAAGAATTGTTCCAGTCGTTCTCTCTGGAACTGGAATTATCCCGAAGACACTTCTGGAAGCGCTAAAGGTGTTGAACATCGAGAAGGAATTGGCCGGCATCCAAAAGTCGGTCATCCTTAGCACCTGCGCGATTGTCCGACAATTCCTCGGTCAGGACTAAAACAGCACGAGCATGCAGATACGTGCATTCCGCAGAGCCTAGTCCCCCTTTGGCATTCAGAAGCCCGGGGCAGGTGAAAATTCTGGCTAGGTTCGCCTAGTTAAGAAGTGAGATAAGTCTGCCAAAAAGAAAAAGAAAAAGAAAAAGAAACATTGGGATTGCATTGTTCTGATCGACCTCTCGATCCACCACAACCGCCCAGATATAATGGTTTACGACAAGAGCGATCGCAAAATCACCATCATCGATGTCGCTATTCCAAATCCAAAATCTGGAGGAGAACCACGGTCGCAAAATTTGCAAGTACCGACCATTGGCCGTGAAACTCAAATAATTGTGGGGGCTAAGGGAGGTCCCAAGAATTGTTCCAGTCGGTGTCTCTGGAACTGGATTTGACCCGAAGACTTTTCTGAAGCCCTTAAGCTGTTGAACATGGAGAAAGAATTGGCCGGCATCCAAAAGTCGCTCATTTTTAGCACCTGCGCGATTATCCGACAATTCCTAGGTCAGGACTGAAACAGCACGAGCATGCAGATATGTGCATTCCGCAAAGCCTAGTCCCCCTTTGGCATTTAGAACCCGGGAACAGGTGAATATTCTGAGTAGGTTCGCCTAGTTAAGAAGTAAGAAAAAAGTGGAAGAAGGAAAAAGAAGAAGAAAGTGAATATTCTTCTTCACTTTCTTCTTTTAATAATAATAACAAATAATAAGAAAAGAAAGAAAGAGAAGAAGAGCAAGAAGCCCAAATTTGGCAAACAGTAAATATGCTCAATAGAATTATTGAAGTTATTGGCCGAAAGAGTAAAATAACTTGTTCAATATTGATTATCTAAAAAATGAATGTGAATTTTCTCTAAATTTTCTCAAAAACTTGTTTTCATTAGTATTCTAATTACATTGAAACAACACATCTTGATTCTCTATTTGAAACAGATGTCCTAGAGATGATTCAGACGAAGTTATGTCCATTCATTCGGTTCTACCTTTATCCTCCAATATATTGAAGAAAGAATGATTGACTGTGAAAATTGAAACACAAAAAAATAATCGAAACATATGTCAAACTTTGTATAAAAAGAAAACAGTGTGATAAATATTATATATTCTTAATCTGCCGAGCAATGCATTGGGGGATCACAACAATAAAGCCAACTTTTTTTTGTTCCTTTTTATATGCTTCTGATTGTTTCGTCTTCGATGCTGATGCATTCGATGAATCTCCATAAAAAACCAAAATGTTCGATTGCTCGCAAAAAGGAGAAACATAAAACAAAACCATCACGAGTCACCTCCGCTGCTTCGACTACTCTTTCCACCAACTTGTCGGCACGAAAACGCCATTGGAAAGGATCAACACTGTTTTGTCATCGTCCCCGGATCAATCTGATTCTCGTTCCGTCTCGTCACAAGCGTTTGCTCTGATGGAGATGTTCGAGCATTCCCGCACGCTCATGAATAAAGATTTTGAGCATTTATTTTCACCGTAAGTTTGTGCCCCGGTCTGTGGTGTATCGGGTTTATTTGAATCCCTTCCTCGGACGGTAATCCATCTCGGACCCCGGACCCCCGGTCCCAAGGGCTCCGTCATTTCAAATCATTCGATACATTCGTGGCAGCTTTGTTTACGCAAGGATCGTAAAGTTTTTTTTTCCGATTCAGAATACCGAATAACTGGTAATGAAATGCTAAAAGTTCTCCTCCGGTCGTGGTTCTTGCTCAAGAGGACGGGGTGGGATGAACTAACAAAACATTGTGCGGCAGCATTGAATGATGATAGCGTTCCCCAATAGCGCGCATCATGCTGTGCGATAAAAAGTAAAATCTCTACCGATCTGGTGGTATTTTTTTCTCCCTATCTTTCGCACATTTGAATATTCAACAAAAATGCGTTAGCAGCGATTGATTTTCATTCATTCACTCACTCACTCCGTTCCGGGAAGCTTCCCTGAAGCCACTAATTGACACCCGACCAACCTTTGGCAAGGTGCTTAAGCTCAAATGCCTAATTGGTTTTATGTTCATAGGACCGGCCGGCATTCGTCATTCCTAGCTGGGATGCGATTTCATGACCATCTGAAATCTTAATGGGCTGATATTCAAATTAGCTCCATCATAAAATGCATGGCTTCTCTTTCGCGAGATAATAGTCGGTGTTTCTGTAAAAATTTAACTTTATCGGTTCGGTGAGAGACTTTTAATTTTGATGGTTTCTTAAGAGGTGGTACGGAATTCAAGTCTTACTTTGCTCTTGGATTAGTTTGTGACAGGAGCTTAAATCTCCAACAGTATTCCTGTGACATTCCGTGACCCGATTGAAATTATTCATGCTATTCAGGGGTTATTTATGAGTGTATTGCTTTTTATACGATGCTCGGAATATGTATGTATTTTGGTGTATAAAATAATCTAGCTCTCTCTCCTCCACAAACAACCACAAACCAGCGCGTCATATTCCCAACCGATTTCGTTTGCAGCTCCCGTCCCATCGGACTTTAATGGCACTGGAGACATGTTTTGCATAAAATTTGATGACTGTTAGCAGTTGAACCGCGCGAAAAAATGGTACCAAGCTTGAAGTTTATTGTTGTGGCGTTTTTCCTCCTGTTTTCACGCATTTTTGTTTTCCTAACCCACGTATCGCGGGAAACGGGCAGTCGAAATCCAGTGCACACAGTCGTCCTTGCCCGGACGGATGCCCATGCCATATTGTGCAATGTTTTAAAGTGACGATGTCCCTCACTGAAATGGCTTCTGACGACAGTAAGCAGTGGTCCGCCTCGCCGGGGGGACCGTATGTCACCGTATATGACCGCGCGGACAGATTTATTGGGTACCGTTGACGAAACGATTCCGATGTTGGGTGCGGCGTTCGACCAAAGTGCCAAAGCTTTATTGGTAGTGTTTTTTTTTTTGCGTGCAGCTCTCGCTAACACGCTTCATTCGAGTGGATTTGGTTGTGATTGGATGGGGATTATATGGTGCTTTTTATGTCTGGGAAACGGTTGAATGTTTGGTTTTGGCTTGAAACGAGGAAACAAGCACAATCCGACAGCAAGCAGATATGGCTTTTTGGTTGAAATGTTCAATTAAACGCAGTAAATGAATGTTCAGCGCCTCTACAGTAGCTGGTACAGATTATTTTTCAAATTTTATATCGTAAAGAGTACTTCAAAATACGTCTCTCTGAAACGTGAATGCATGGAAAGTTGTCCTAATTATTAAAGACATTAAGAATCTGTACGAAAACTTGATCAAATGAAAAAAACTGAATATTGGTGACATTTTGTTTTTTCATGCGAAACGCTTTTTATTTTTCCTTTGTATATCTCGGGAATCCTAGCCCAAAGTTGAGTTTTGAGTCTTAATGTCGGTAGTAATCGCGCAACCTATAAATCACATCTGCTATTCCGATCACAAAGTATAAACAGGATCAGTTTATCCATGTGATATGTAGCTGCTTCATTGTTCTTAAAGTAATTTATCAAAATAACTAAAATGATCAATTATTGTTGAAAAGCCTCGTCGAAAATTTAAAAGTTGGGCCTCATAATTGTACTTGAGATGCTCGACCACTTCAAATTGAACAAGAAAACAAATGCTGAGAATGGAAAAAATTCAACCCTTTTCGTTTTTATCGCATTGTTAACGTAGTTCTTAAAAATGCCGTTCAAAAATTCCGTTTTTGGTATGAAAGAGAGTTGTGGAACGCCGCTGGTCCGGACGTGATTTGCATTCCGTTGCAAACAACGATCGAATCGATCGGAGATACAAATTGGAAGCATCTCCGATTCCCCATACATTTGGTGTGCTCATTTATGTGCTTCTCTATCCATTGCGTCAATAAGAAGCAACATTGATGAGGAAGTATATGTGGAGAGCGCTTGTGTATCTTTGCATCACATGCACAAATTGTTGCTGTTCTTACGCGTTCATTAGAGATATTAAATAACGGAGTCGTTGGAACAAATACATAGTTTCCTGTAACCGTGTGTATGTGAAATATTGTATGTGGAAAAAGACCGCCACGAAAAAACCATTGCGATGCTTGCTCATTATTCATGTGCTCTTCGTGTTACTTTCTTGCCTCTTTCTTGCCTCTTTCTTGCCATGACTAATGGTTCAATCATCTTTAGCTGCTTCTACCAAACCACGCAAACGAATCGTTCCTGTTCAGGGCCACCAAAACATGGAAAATTTCATTGTTTCCGGTTGGACAAAGTGCAGCGCATTTCAAGCCGAACGTGGAAAAGATAATTTCCATTGGGGCAGTGGCGTAGCGTGACCGAGTGACTAGGGTGTCACCTCTCCAAACTTATCTAAACATGGAACGTATTATAATATTAGATAGGACGAACAAGAAATCACAAAATCTTCACGCGTTGGTCACTGGAACTGACAGTTACACAATAAAAGAATAAATAAAATAAGGTTTATTTTTGGATGTCTAAATGGTACTCAAATAAATCTTATCAAATAGAAATCTTTGGCAGCTGAGAACGACACTGATATTGTACCAGTGCTTCTCGTTAAATGCGCTTTGCGGGCTCAATGAATGCGCAGCAATTCTCAAAGTGTTAAACATATCTGTCTCATCGTTGACAGCAGTTTTTCAATTAATTTCAACTCTGATAAACCTCTCCACAAGATGCCACAGAAACGTACTCGGTTGGAAACAGTTTCAAATTCACTGTAAAATTTGGAACTGTTTTATGGAAGTCCCACTTCATCATGAACTGTAACACATCCAATGCTATCATTAATAAGATGAGAATTAATTCCAGCGGCCTTCAAATGACTACGGAGTCCGGGTATCTCTAGCAAAAGCTGCCTTTCCGAAACTTCGTAGTTGCCAATTTGTCAAATGGACTTTTTCAGTTCGCTGTCAGATGCTCATCACATGTGTCGAGCTTGAATTGCTCCAAAAATTTCAGCTTCTTCTTTAGGCGATTTCGACCGTTCTTGTAATCCCCGATGAAAATGACCAATGCACTCCAACATTGTTGGGCCCTCTTGCAGTGTTGGGCCGGGTCCGGAAGATCTTTCGCTTGGTTTGCTCAATTTATCTTATCCAGCTATCTAGAAGTATCTTAGGAATTCTCCTTTCAGTAGCAAAATTTTAATCAATCGATTCAATAAAACCTTTTTCAACAGCGAGAAGAATTACCAGTGGATTGAGTCTTACTACAACGTTACAACGAAGATCTACTTCATGCGGTACAACGCATCAGAAGTATACATTACACATAAAGGCCGTTTTATATTATCAGGTACGTAGCGTAAACGGCACGTACCGACACTGGCAGACAAATACATGATGTATTCATATCATCAGGCATAGCAACTTCTCTGTACGGACCGACAGCGCAGACGGAGCGGAGAAATGCTACTGGTGATTGAACCGAACCGAAGAGCGACGAACGCACCCACACCACGAACTTCGACGTTGGGTTTGTATGTATGGTGCTACTCGCCCATGTAGTTCATGCCCGGCACCGGCAAAATATTCTTTTCGAGAATTCCTTCATGCATTTCACTGAAGCGTGCTGTGTATGCCCGGAGCCGTTCCGCTATATATACGCATACACATTTCAAACACACGCAATAATATTTGTCTTGCATGAAACGTGCCGGTTACGCTACGTGCCTGATAATATAATATTACCTTAAGTATTAAATCATAAACATCTGGCAAGAGGGATCGAGGATTGAGGGACAAGAGGATTGCCGTGTATTGTGCAGTCGCACAATACTCCAGTGGCTGTGATCACTCCATAAAGTGGTTTCACAGCAGTATAATGCGCACTTCATGGATTTTGCGAAAATCTTGTAACAACACACCTGTGTGTCTCAGAAACTTTTCTCAGCGATCAGTTGAAGCTGCGAAAACGAGTAAACTAGCTCTAATAATGTCACACACTGTAGATTACAAGCGAAATCATTCCGTCCTCATAAGCCCAAAGAGTTGTCCACAAACCCTATGGACGAGACTTTTTTTTCTTTCTCGACCAAAACTGGACTCCTTGATTTGATCCTGACATGGTTGGTGCGGTCGATAGCCTGCGAACGGGACTTCATGTAAACTAAAGCCTGATCTTCCATTTGTTAAGGGATGTCTTTATTCAAATCTGCAGCTTTTCACATCCAAAACGAAAAATACTAGGAGTGGGTTATACCTGTGATATAATCGCAAGGTTAACGTAGGACTACCATTGGCATAGTAATCATTTGTTAGAAGTTCTATCCAAATCAATGTTGCGTTCTGTTCAAATATACACGAAATAATATTCTTTTGTTTGAGGTCTCTTTTTGATAAAATCATCAAGACAAGCTTTTTCAATCCTCCGTACATCCGAAATATTGTACATATTCGGCAAACGATTTTGCATATCAATATAATACACTTGTCATGGTCACCCACTAAGGGTGATACCTGGGGCGGACCGATTTGAATGTTACATAATGTCCAGCTCGTTTTCTAATAGTAACATCTCGTTCTGTGGAAGTTGAATAGACCCGAAATACTTTATTCTACTACTAAAATATCTTCGCAACTGAAAAATATTTTGTTTGACAAGTAAAAATGCACACGTTTACCATCGAAATAGAATCCGAACCGTTCATCACGAAATTTGTGACGTTGACTCGTGTGAGCAAATGCATTTCTTATATTTATGCCGCATGTATATTAATCCCCTAACCACGGTTGCCACATATACAGAATATTCTGTATTTTTACAGATTTTTCGCCAAATTTCAGATACAGAATCTGTATATACAGAACTACAAATTTTCAGCAGAGATACAGAATTAAAAGATTTTGAGACGTTGGACTACGTTTTACATTAAGGATGCCAGATCAGAAAACAGGTCACGTTTTTATGAAATAAAGTTAACGTTGATAACTATTTTTGCTGCGAACGGATTTCAACGATTTGCATACCAATCGAATCGGAATTTTTCTAAGATTTGTTTGATATGCTACGCATTACAATCCCATAGCTTATATATGGTTTCAATTGATGAAAATTGGAAGCATTCCGATTTCTCCATACATTTGTTATGTCCATTTGTGTGGTTTCTCGAACAGAGCTGTCAATAGCGAGCAACTTATGCAGCCCCTAGAATAGAAACAACGAAGAGAATATTTGCGAACAAAACTTCACCCTTGCATAGTAAGTAAGCTGTCGCTAGCGTATAAGTATTGCATCTCCTTTGAGGAAAATTATCATAATCTTTCTGTGACAGAAACAACAAAGGTCACTTACCCTGCTCGTTTTGTGTTTCATGTTTCCCCTCGAGCTATGAACGCAAGCAAATATTTCATCTAAAGTGTATCTTTTCAACACAACTTTTTTTTTTTACACAACCATCCGAGCCATGGCAATGCAGGCGAAAAAGGAAAAGAGTGCAAATTATTATAGGTCGCTTCTACCCATCAGTGTTTGGCTTTGTGTGTGTTGCTTGTTTCCATTACGCGAAACTTAGAACTTGTTCATTTCCTGTACATCAGCAATTCCAAATGAAATCGTTCTAAAAATGCAGATTTTAAAAACTTGTATTTTTGATTCCGATGAAAGTGTTTATTCCGTTTGGGTTTGAGGAAATATGAGTTTTTCACAGCAATTGGGAATTTTTTGGACTCAAGCGTAACTTTTGAAAAGTGCGTATCGATTTTAGTAAGAGAAATCTTTGATAATTTATATCTCAAAAACTATGAGTCGTACCGAAATAGTGTCTTAGAAAGAGTTATAGAGTATTGATGGTTGAATATGAAAAAAATGTACACTGAAAAAAAATTAGTTCCCTTTTTTTTTATTTACAAAATAAAAATTCAATTTGCAATATCCAAAATACATATTTTTTAATTTTTTTTAAATTTTTTTATACAAAATAGAAGTCATGCAGAAAATTTAAAAAATGGGCCCAAGATGATAAAACTATTTTTGACGAACTTTGTGGAACATCGATTTTTTAGGAATTTTTGATACTTCGAATTTTTGTATGTTAACAATGATTTTTAGCCACAAATTATGAATCCTGATGTGATTTAAAACAAAAAAGGTTATTATCAATCTCCTTCTAAATGTAGCCATTCTTGAAATATTTAAAAAAATATTTCAAATTTATTTTCTTTTTTATAGTAAATAATCCCTTTTAATATGTTTGTCGTGTTATACCGTCATGTTCGTGAAATTTTATTAATTTGCTTATAATTTACAACAACTTTTCCAAATACATCATCATGGTTCATTTTTTGACTCAAGCATAATTTTTGAAAAGGGCGTATCGATTTGAGTATGAGAGATCTTTGATAATTCATATCTCAAAAAAATATGAGTCGTATCAAAATAGTGTGTTTCAAAGAGTTATAGAGTATTGTTGGCTTAATTTGAATAAAATATACACTGAGAAGAAAAAAATAGTACTCTTTTTTTTATTTACAAAATATAATTTTAATTTGCGATATGAAAAACTATGTATTTTTCAATATTTTTTAAATTTTTTTCATATAACATAGAAGTCATGTAAAAAATTTAAAAAATGGGCCCAAGATGGTAAAACTATTTTTGACGAACTTTGTGGAACATCCAATTTTTAGGAATTTTGTAAGCTTCGAGTTTTTGTATGTTAGCAGTCATTTTTAATCACAAATTATGAATCCTGATGTTATTTAAAACAAAAAAAGTTATTATCAATTTCCTTCTAAATGTAGCCATTCTCGAGATATTTAAAAAAATATTTGTAATTTATTGTCTTTTCAATAGTAAATAGGCCCTTTAAATATGTTTGTCGTGTTATACCATCATGTTAATGAGATTTTATGAATTCGCTTATACTTTCCAATAACTTTTCCAAATACATCGTCATGGTAAAGACATATGTTTAGGAGTTACCTTACGAAACATTCGAAGACATGTGGGTTAATACAAAACGGAGCGAAACTAAAAAATCTTTTTTATCTTAACACAAACTTCAATCAATCAAAATATTGTTGGAAATTATAAGAAAATTCATAAAATTTCATGAACATGATGGTATAACACGACAAACATATTTAAAGGGCCTATTTACTATTAAAAAGACAATAAATTACAAATATTTTTTTAAATATCTATATCACATCAGGATTCATAATTTGTGGCTAAAAATCATTGTTAACATACAACAATTCGAATTTCGAAAATTCCTAAAAATGCGATGTTCCACAAAGTTCGTCAAAAATAGTTTTACCATCTTGGGTCCATTTTTAAAATTTTCTGTATGATTTCTATTTTGTATGAAAAAAAAAAAATTAAATAATATGTATTTTGGATATTGCAAATTGAATTTTTATTTTGTAAATAAAAAAAGAGTAATAAGTTTTTTTCTCAGTGTACATTTTTTTCATATTCAACCATCAATACTCTATAACCCTTTTAAGATACTATTTCGGTACGACTCATAGTTTTTGAGATAAAAATTATCAAAGATTTCTCTTACTCAAATCGATACGCCCTTTTCAAAAGTTACGTTTGAGTCAAAAAATTCCCAATTGCTGTAGAAAACTCATATTTCCTCTAACCCAAACAGAATACACACCTTCATTCGAATTAAAAATACTCATGTTTTGTCATTTGTCGATTTCATTTGAAATTACTCACATGTGAATAGCACACCTTCGATAATTTTAGTTGCCATTTGTATTTGCTCTCGAGCGCATCGGCTTTGTTCTGATGCAACAAGCTCCTTGCTTTGTTGACGGTTTTGACCGAGAGTCGACAAACGATTTTTCATAAATGGTCATTCTCGCGATGTTTCATTCTTATCGCTGCAACTGTGTGCATCTGTTAGACGGGTGTTTAATGCTTGTTGAATGGCAATGTACGGAAGATGCCTCTCGTTAAATACTCAGTGCAATGCGTGCATTGATATAAAGAAACAAATTGCGACATATGACCAATTAGTGTATTGTTCTTGCAAAGGCAAGAAAGAATCGTTGCTTCTCGAAATGTTTCTACAAAACCTTCTTCTTGAATGGCATTAACGGTCCCTGTGAAACTTTTGCCGTCTTAACGTATGCATTAACTAGCGTCATTTATTAATACTTAGTTGAGATTTCTTAAGCCAAATAACACGCCTTCAATGCATTCCGAGGGGCCAGCTCTAGAATATCTAGGAATCGAACCCGAACATCCGGCATGATAATGTGAGACGCTAACCACTCGGCCACGGGTGCAGTTCTACAATACCACACAAGCCATTAAACATTTTCAGTGTCCCCGGAAGAGAATTATTTATTAAATTTCGACGTATTCGCATATAATATCCGAAATAATAAACCAACAAATTTTTAAAAAAAAAGATTGCATAGTCCCACGTCCTAAGTGGTCGTGTCTCGGATACAACCCCTCGAATATTTTTTTAAATTCAGTTTAAAGTATTAAATTAATAACAGTGCATTTTCTCTGTTTACCTTTTTACTAATAAACTTCGTTTTTTGTAGAGTCATGAAGATACCTCGATTTATTAGAATGTTGAACTAATGAATCTCACCTCTCCACTCCGGCTAAGATCGTTTGTGGGAGACTTTTTGATTATTCCACATTCATCAGTGTGTGTTGAGTGACTATTCTCGTTTTGCAATGCCAACAAAACATAGTTCGGAAATCGGTTGACTCCTACAATGATGTACTCTATTTTGAAAGCGAAGAACTCTGTATCTGCTCAAGGATGAAATTGACGGAAAATTGAAAGACAAAGTTCAACAAAACCAGCTGTAAACATCGTATAATTTATTATGTGAGAATGATTTTTTTCATCGTATTGATACGACTTCAACAAACCTTAAATAAAAAATATAAATTCAAAATGAAAGTACTCCTTTCTTTTTATGTTTTCCGTTATTTTTTTGATACAGATTTTTCATGCAGATTTTTTTTACTAAAAATGCAGATATACAGATTTTTTCAGAAAATTTTGCAGAATTAAATATGGCAACCCCGCCCGTAACATATAATTGATCGTACATTCATTATTTCATTATCAGTTATTACAAGAATTGGTTGTTCTTCCGTTTGAACTTCTGCAAATCGTCCCACACTTTTGTTTTGTTGATCCTAAAATTTTTATTGTTCTCGAAATATTATATTTCTCTGTTTATGAAGCACCGTAAACTTACCTAGCAGGAAAGTGAAGCCATGAAAAACACAATGTGTTTCCACTTCTGCATTTCTGCAACACAACAACAGTCATTTTCCCGCGTGGATATGACCCAATTCGAGACGGCGAAAGTGATATCACCATTACACTTAGTATACATTGGGACGCGGCTCTAGATCATTATCATCATCGGATGATTATCCGTCGAACGGGATCAGCATCCTTCAATGTGTGGGGGGAAAACAGCATAATCTTAGCTGTCACTGACAACCCATGCTCACTAATTAAAATTAATGAACCATGCATGTGAGACGTTTCTCTGAAGAGCGTTAGCGTAATGAAAGAAGGGGATATCTGTAACGGTGGTGCTCAGATTCTTGATAATAGTTTTTTCAGACATATGAAGGGTTCATTTTCGCAACAACATTACAAATTTTTTTATGGTTCGCACTAGTCCGCATCTGAAGCAGAACGAATGTATTTAATATCCTAATGTTTGAAGGAGGCTTGTACTGAACATAGTACCGGGATTATCGAAATAAACCCGAGCAATCGTATTTTCTATCCTAAGCAGAAGAAGATCAATCCTTAATTCGTTGCAGTCAGCCAATTTACGCTCTACGCTATAAACCTATATCCGTTTGTAAAGAACCCTTTCTAACAAAAAACACTCGTCAACATGAATCCCAAAAACAACGCCATATGTGCACGGCACACTTGCACACACACACACCCATTGTGGCATGTGCGCACTGTCGGAACTGATTCGTTTGAGTTCCCTAGCGTCTCCCTCCATCGTCCTTTTAAGACAGAGAAAAACAAGATCAGCTTACGCTGAGTAAAACACACCGGAGATTAGTGATCAACATAATCGGCAGATTTTTCCCCTTTTTGTTTTTTACCCCTGAGTTCTTCGTTCGTGCAAAAAATGGGTACAAGAACGTGTATGCGTGTGTGTCATTGGACTGTGGCATAAGTTTACATGAAGTAGAGCATGGGTAGACAGGGTACTTCCCAAGTAAGATAAGCCCCGATGCAAGCCGGAACGAATTTCTTCTTTATGCCAAGTACGCGTGTCGAATTCAGGGAAGAATTTGGAGTGGATTGTGATGAAGCGGGGAAGGTGAATGGAATGAACCATAAGCCTCCAGAGAATAGCAGTAGCGACGACGCAGCGATTAGAAGCGAGGGTTACAAAAAATTATTGGTAAGCATTTGTCTTAATTGAAGAAATCGTGATTGGCTGGAATGGAATTGCACGTTTTCTTGTTCGCTTTCCAAGCAACGAACGGTAAAAATTAAGATATGAACATGAATCATTAACCCCTTCCCGTACGATTTAAATTCCAAAAGAGCGGACCACATGCAAACGCCTTGATGGGTTATTTCATTACTCTACTGAAGTAACTTCATTACTCTACTGAGCGTCTTAGCGCCTTGTGATATGCAAGCGCACCAAGAGAGAGACTCGATATTGTACGTTTTGGCACAATTATTCCATATCGAGTGAGACTCGGTGTTGTACGTGAAAGGGTTAAGCATAAAGGATTCTATAACATTCATTCGAATTCCACTCACTTGAAAGACATTTACTTGAAAGGTATTCGAACGAGTGTCATTAACCCGAATGTAGCGTTTCCCCCAATGCCACCTACGCCCGCATGCAAAAGTTAGAATGCTGAGCCCCTTGTCGATCCCTAAGGACTGATCGTTGGTTCAGTGGATTGGTTGTGAATCTGTTCGAATGTCTCATTATTTTCATATCATGCAATAAATATTTTTGGGAGCGGGGACCGACACTGATATTGTGCAAATGCTCTTGATGCGAATGTCAACCGAAAAATGCTATGTTTCATTATAAGAAGGTATTTGTTTATTTATTCCTGAAGTCGCCGACCTTCGACGGTCAGAGCAAATATTTTTCTTCCTGTAGATCCTTTTTTCATTTTTTTTTTTTTATTAAATCGTTTATTTTTACAGGCTCAGTTACATAAGTTTAAAGGAGCCAAACTCCTATCTGTATTGTTACAAGTATATATAATCATTTTTCATTAATTCTAGTGTTAATGAAGTAGAGAACCGATTACTCGCGGTTTGCTCGAGTTTAGAAGGGTGACATTTTTTTCAGGAAAAGGAAGGGATATAAGGATATGTTGACAATGTTCACACTCACATTCGCACTCACATTCATCATACTCAATTCTTAAGCCTATCTTATATCTAATATGTATTTACATTTCACCTTATTCTATTGTTAGTAAGAAGGGATTTAATTTCTCGCGAAGGAAAAGGAAAAGGAAAATATAAGGATATAAGGACAATCACACACGAAGATCGATAACTTTTAAGAAGACGTATATCCTTTTTTCATGGAATTTGTAATTTTTAGCGCTACGGTTATGGCATACTGTTAGAAACGTATGATTTTTTTATTGTTTAGTTTCGATAGATATGATCATATACGTTTGAGTCATCCTACAGATCTTTCCGACGAAATTTTGCGAATTAAGTTTTGAATGAATCTTTTCATGTTCATATATTTTGAAACGAATTTGTCTCGAAGCTGAAAGTCTAAAACTAAAGAACAAAAAAGAATTCATACGTTATTGGTTCGGGTGATTTCGATATATTTTATGAATATTCCAGTGCCTTTTATAAATTGAGAGATCCCTGTTCCAGTGTTTTCCGATTGAACGTTTCACTGAATAACTCACTTTCGTTGGTTCAAATATTATATTGCAGAAGTCATTTTCCCCAGTGGCATTCGTTTGTTGTTACATGCTACGAATCATGACACAGACGTGCACGAGAGAACTCTGCTTTGGTCAGCACACGAGCATGCGAACCAAAATGTCATGATCGCTTTCGGAGCTGCAAGTTTATATTTTTCTTTGCTTCTCATCCGCCACATATCGAACCTCCCATGCAGCCTGAAGCAGCAGGATCATACGGATTACTTGAGGCGCATGATTCATACTCTGTTAGCCCAACTGAACCCGACCCATATATGTGAGTGTTACCTTGGTGAATGAACAGCTTGCTAGATACTCAGGATAGGGTAGTCAGATTATACTTTTATTTTCTAGACTACTTACTCTACTCTTACTTCATTTACTTTCTGATTCATCTCCTCTTCCCAATGTTGTCCAGAGCAAAATAATTTTTTTCTCTATTATTGTGACTTCCAACACATTTTGGCTCGTTCGTCACTTTTACTTCCATTTTTTGGAAGAATGTCAGGAGTGAGAATTGAACTCGTGACCTTTAGCGTGAGAGGTATGGATGTTACCACTAAAGTGAAATAAACGCGAACGAAAACAGCGAGTTACTCCATTAGCGGTCTCTTATAGTCCTTAATAACTTTGTTTACTGCGAAGTACCATCACTTCACTCTTTTGCTAGAAATCACTAGCAAAAATAAATTTTAATAGCGTTTGTATGTCACAAACAAAATATACTTTCGCGTGTCAGGCAATAGGACCACCGACAACAGTATCCCTCTTGCGACACAATTTACGCTTATGTAGACCGCAAAGTGATACAAGAAACACCAATCCAGTGAGAAAACAAACCATTCTTGTTTTAGCTCTTCCCAGGTCACCATATTTTTTATTTTTATCTTCATCAGGTCACCATATTTTTTATATATATTTTTTTAAAGCTGATGTATTTTTTACATAACATATCCGAATATCGGAGAGGTGTTTTTTTTTCGTTTTCGAGTGATTTTGCAAAGTTAAACATGTTTTCAGTTTACGTTCAACATTTCTATGCGACTGGACAACATCTATGCAACTAGAACCCAATTTTTATGCAAATGTGGCATTTCATGTGGCTTCAATTTGGTATATCGATCATCTGAATCGGGCCGGTAGTTATTAATTTAAAATGGGAAAAAAATGAGAAAAAGTTGATTTTTTGGGCAATCCTAAAATGGAAATGGTCACCCTTATGATAAAAAATACGGGTCTAATGTTTTGGTTTTACGATGAAGAACAATACTACCACTTCTCACGGAAATCTGAGAATCATTATATTGGTTTGACATGGAATGGCTGTATATAAACATGTACATCGCACTTCTAAGTGGATTGACACTATTTTCGTAACTCAAATGATCATTCAAGACATGTTGTTAAATTGTCTTGAAATTTTCGAAAAATTGATTTCTAAACATAATTCTCAATAATGTAATATTCACTACTTTGACCCATTTTCACCCCCTCTAAGGGATGAAATTGGGTCAACTTTCATTTAATCGTAGTTCAGTGAAAAATTAATATTATTTAACAATTCCTTGAACAGTTACCAGTGTTCATCATTAGAGAATATGTTTACGTAATCAGAATTCTGTTTTACTCTAATTTACGATAGTTATTCAACAAAAAGTTCGCAAACTACCTTTTTTGACCCATTTTCACCCCCATCGACGGTATCGGAGTCAGCCACTCATTTTCGGTTATATATTCGTGAATGATAAGTAGCATGTTACATTACGGTTTGTTGTATATTGACATATTCCCAACTCTCAACATCAGTGAGAGTTGAATTTATACCGTTTTGGCCGGGAAAAACATCAATACAACGTTTGAGGGATTAGGATTAAGCTAAAGAGCGATGGACATAACATCCCGGAGAATGTTGGAGAGAAAATAAAAATCTATATATATATATATATATATATATATATGGTGACCGGAATAAATCGCCACAGTAAACAACTGCAACAGAAACAACCGCTTAGAAAAAGTGTAGTAGGCTAGAAATATTTGGCGCGGGAAAAACATCATGTGCCTCACATTTCTATTATAAATTTATTCTCTTGTTCTCGTTTTTCGAAATTTATTCTGAGGACAATGTAATGGGGACGAAGTCCCCATTTGGCGAGGATAAGGAATCGAGGCGGCCCATGCCGCCAAGATGACGCAATCCGAGTCCACCGCCGACCCGCCGTCGGAAGCGGCGGTGTCTCGCACGCAAACCTGGGATCCACTGATTGCCCGGTTAGTTTGAAACATAGGATACGATCCTTTAGCAATGTCCGACCGAGCTCTAGCGAGCGTCGGACGGTATACGTCTGCCCGGGGCGTTACGTTTGCCTGGGGCGATACGTTTGCCCGGTTAATTCTTGTTTTGAAATACAATACCGCGCCACAATATTTATAGCCTACTACACATTTTATAAGCGGTGGTTTCTGTTGCAGTCGTTTTCTGTGGCGATTTATTCCGGGAACCATATATATATATATATATATATATAATATATAAAAATGGATTTCTGTCTGTCTGTCTGTCTGATTCTTATGGACTCGGAAACTACTGAACCGATCAACATGAAAATTGATATGTTGGGGTTTTTGGGGCTGAGGAAGGTTTTGGTGATAGTTTGAGACCCCTCCCCCCTCTCTAAAGGGGCTGCCAGGAGGTTTTAGGGTGCAATAAATGTTTTCACGGTGGTTAGATACTTCTCCCTCCTCTCTTAAGGGGGGCTGCCATACAAATGAAACACAAATTTCTGCATTTCTCGAGAATAAATCAAGCAAATGAAACCAAATTTGGCATGTGAAAGTTTTAGGGTGCATTAAAGGTTTCTATGGTGGTTAGACTCTCCACCCCTCTCTCTAAGGGGGAGCTGTCATATAATTGAAGCACAAATTTCTGAATTACTCGAGAATTAATCGAGCGAACGAAACCAAATTTGGCTTGTGAAGGTTTTAGGATGCAATAAATATTTCTACGGTGGTTAGACACTTCACCCGCTCTCTAAGGGTGGGCTGTCATACAAATGAAACACAAATTTCTGCATAACTCGAAAACTGATCAAGCAAATGGAGCCAAATTTGGCATGTGAAGGTTTTACGGGGCACGAAACGTTTCTATGGTGAATACACTCCTCCTCTCTCTGTCTAAGGGGGACTGCCATACAAATGAAACACAAGCATAGTTTGGGATGTGAGGGTTTTTGGGTATTAGAAATGTTTCTATAATGGTATGACACCCCTCCCTCATCTGGAATGGAGAGTGGGTTCCATAAAAATATTACACATATTTCAACCAAAGGTATTCCAACCAAACATGACAATTGAACATTTTCAGAAAACTCTGAAGGAAAAAGGGAAAAATCGGAAAATTAAATTCCCATATGTTCTACAATTACATAGATACAATTGCTGTTAGTCCATTTCATGATTGTGCTAGCGAAATTGATCTTTGTTCGAAACTGGAAATGGATTTTAATGTGATGAAACACACTGCTATATCTTCTTCTATCTATACCAAAAAATGGATCGCCGGATGTGTTGATAAGAGTAACTCGAAGAAGGAATTGTCCGATTTAGGGCTGTCTTTATTGTATCATATTTTCTGTATAAAACATTCATTCCATGTAACGGAGAAACATGTTATTTACAAGTGGTTGAAAAATCTTGAACGAGAATTGTGTCTGAAAATAATCTGATATTATAATGTTGAGTTTTGTTAGAAATACTAGGAATTTTATAGTAAAAGGTAAATTCAACGGAGTCGAATAGAAGATCAATCAATGTACAGTTCTGCGATTAGACCCATGAACTTGCTCATAGTAAGAAAACGTGAATGTTTGAAGGTATTGATAACAAAAAACAAATTTTGGGCGGGACGAAGTTTGCCGGGTCAGCTAGTATAAAATAAAGTAAAAAATCAATAAATAAAAGAACGAACAAAACCTTTGATTACTTTAATTGAGATGATATCTTTTCATTTTTTCAAACGTCATCTCTTGATTTGAGATTAGAATTAGACAAAAATAGATCAAAGTTATAGACATTAGTAAGAAGTTTTGTGTTATGTTGACGACAACGATCAAGCGAAGGAAGAATGAAAAATCGAGAGTGGAGTGACCTTACCAGTGATCGATGGTATGCACATCAAGTTATCAAGAACTGTTCGCGACCGACAGCGCGAAAGAGGAGCAAGAATCAAATGAAGTAACTTTCCTTTTCCAACCCGACCCTTCATCCCATCCAAGCATCTCCTTCCTACCACAATCACAACCATAACCACCACAACAACCCAATGCGCAAATAACATGAGCCGAACCCATACAACGAAATAGCATACGAGAAGATCCCTTCCAAATACTTTTACCATTCCAAATCCAAGAGTGCAAGATCGCGAATAGAACTATCCGAGTGTTTTAGAAGTTTCCTATGTGTGTTTTTCTTTAAAATTATTTTCTGAACATGTAATGTTTTTTTTTTTTCACATAAATGAAAAAAACATAAAACAGTAAATAAATATAAACTTAAAATGGAATTGAGGCAAAATCCAATATTTTTTCTTGATTTTTATTCAACAAATGAAGGAATGTCCACGTGGGTAACAGGAGAAAGAATATAGAAAATGTCAACGAATGTCCACTGATGTGTATGAAATCGTATATTCTCTGTCCACGTGGCATGTAGAGCTTAGTAGATTTTTTGGTGGCCCTGAAAAGGGCGGATTGTTTTGAAGAAGCAGCTGAAGATGGTCGTTTCATGATTTGTGTCATTATTGTCAATGTCAAATAACGAATTGTAGAGTGGTTAGAGAACTTTAATTTGGTTTATAGAAACAATCATGTTTGTTATGAATTTTGACGTAGAACTACGTCTTTCAGGAAGGGTGCCAAATCAGAATACAGGTCACGTTTTTATGAAATAAAGTTAACGTTAATAACTACTTTCACTGTGAACGAATTCTCATGATTTGCATACCAATCAAATCGAAAATTCTCTAAGATTTGTTTGATATGCTATACATCACAATTCGCTAATCTCTAAACGGTTTCAATTCAGAAAAACTGGAAGAACCTTTTTCCCATACATTTATTCTGCGGATTGGTGTGCTAATCCTACCCATATTTCGAATGCTTATAACTCTAACATTTCTTAACCGATCGGAAAGATGTTTGCATCAATTGATAGGAAATACGCGTCTATCGCAATTAATAAAACATTATTTTCCATGAGATGAACAATTGAATAACTGTAAAATGTGAAGCGTTATTTAAACGCCGTAACTGTCAAGTTTTGATTGGCCCGATTTACGGTTTCCCCAACATAGACTTCAAAATCGATGTACCTGAGGAAATACCCTCTGCGAATATACATGCAAGTCGGGGGTATTTTTGTTTCCACCAAGCTGTGTTTCCCTAACACAGACTTCTAAATCAATGTGCCTGGGGGAATCCGCTTTGTAAAAAGATGTAAGTCGGGGGTATTTTTTGCCCACTAAATTGTGTTTCCCTAACACGAACTTCAAAATTAATGTACCTGCAAATATACATGCAAGTCGGGGGTATTTTTTGGTGTTAAGTAGAGATGTCTAAATTTTTCGTTTATTCGATTATCGATTAATCGTGGGGCCAAATAATCGATTCATTCGAATAATTGTCTTTCAGAATTCGATTAATCGAGCGAATATTTATTTCTTGTAATCGAGATGAACAGACATTTATAATAAAAAAAAAATTATGCAGAATATGCAGAATAGTAGTTTTTGAATGGTAATTCAGTAGATTGATAAATTTACCATTTCGTGATTTTTTTGCGGGCGATTGAAAAAAGAGCACATCATGCAAATGATGCAAAATATTTTAATTGCACCAACATACAATTTTTTGTGTTCAAAACTACCTGTTCTTCGAATGTTGTTGAAATAGCAGATTTATTTGAAAATTTCTACTTGGTCCCTATAACTACTAGTTCAAAAGAAGTATTTTTGTAGAATCATTGACCACTAGTATTTTCCTTGGCACTCTAAATTAGAATACTACCACTTTAGTACGGGAGATTAGATCACATCCTTCTATTCCGCTATTTACTCCTGCAGACGCTGAATTCTTCTCCCCAGTCTCCTCCACCATCACCATCAATTATTTTTGTGCTTCAACCGTAAGTGGTTTAGCATAATCGATGAATTTCGACAACCAAAGTTTAAATTTTGCACTGTATTTTTTGAAAAAAATTGTTTCCTTTTTCATTAATCGCGATTACTGTGATAATTATTCGATGTATTCATATTTTGATTTTTCATTATTCAATACAACATTACTCGGATAAAATTGCAGATATTCGATTATTTGAATTAATCGAACGATTAACCGACGTCTCTAGTGTTGAGTACTTTTGCACTCGCTTGTCGTTGTGCAGACCGGGAAGGAGTTCATCAAATTTATTTGTAACGAAGAACATAATCTATTACAAAAATTTCCATGCATTCTAAAATAATATTCGAAGTGGTAAACAAGTGGATTGCATAATATAATTGCGTAGTTCTACGTCGAAAATATGCGGTCGTATCCTAGATACAACTCCTTACAATTTTTTGTGGTAAAATATATAACACCTTAAACCACTAATTTTTTAGATTTTTACTTTCTTAATGATCTTTTTTTTGGATGACACTAACGTTTCCAGTGGAAACGTTAGTGTCATCCTTTTCAACGTAGGTATTACTTGCATCATTTTCATTAGTACTTAGTTGAGATTTCTATGCCAAATAACACGCATTGAATGCATTCTGAGTGGCAAGCTCTAGAATGGGGGAGATCACAGAGCAAGTCAGAAGAAATTTCGGTATTGAAAAACAGCTGCAAGCTGCATGTACTTTTGCACTCGCTGGCGTTTCTTCAATTTGAATGTTTCCCTAACACAGACTTCAATATGATGAAGCCTGGGGAAATCGGCATTGCAAAATAGATGCGGGCTGCGGGTACTTTTGTAATCGCCTGCGTTTCTGGAAACCGGAATGTTTCCCTAACACAGACTTTAAAACCATAGAGCCAGGGGAAATTGGCATAGCAAAATAGATGCAAGCTGCGGGTACATTTGTTCTTCAAATTGGAAAGTATCTCTAACACAGACTTCAAAACCATGGAGCCTGTGGAAATCGGCATTGAAAAATAGATGCAAGCTGCATGTACTTTTGTACTTGCTTGCGTTTCTGGAAATCGGAATGTTTCCCTAACACAGACATCAAAACCATGGAGCCCGGGGAAATCGGCATTGCAAAATAGATACAAGCTGCGGGTACATTTGTGCTCGCTCATTGCAAAATTGATGCGGGTTGCGGGTACTTTTGTACTCGCCTGCGTTTCTGGAAATCTGAATGTTTCTCGCTGCTCATTGCAAAATTGATGCGGGCTGCGGGTTCTTTTGTACTCGCCTGCGTTTCTGGAAATCGGAATGTTTTCCTAACACAGACTTCAAAACCATGGAACCAGAGGAAATTGGCATGGCAAATTAGATGCAAACAGCGGGTTCTTTTGTACTCGTTTGCGTTTTTGAAAATTGGAATGTTTCTCTAACACAGATTTCAAAAACAAGGAGCCTGGGGAAATTGGCATTGGAAAATAGATGTAAAGTACGGGTACTTTTGTACTTGCTTGCATTTTTGCAAGCCTGAAATTCCGAAACCAAGAAGTGGGGAAAATCGGTATTGCAGATACGTTGAAGTCTGCAATACTTTTATACCATTATGCATTTTTACACTCCGGGATTCGTTTTACTAACACGGTCTACAAATGCGGGTACAAATGTAATGCTTCGGCTCGATTATTCAAGACTGTATTGGAAGAAATCTCTTCATGTCGCCAGCTCACTGAACTTCTACGCATACCGGTTGATGATTAGGCAAAAACTATTTGCTGCGATAACTACCACCATAATGCATGAATTGACTTAAATTTGGATTAGTTTGCAATCTAATTCGTAAGTGGTTTCATTCATTCACTAGTGTAATCAATAATTTAATCAATACACACAAACGATAGGTCTGCGCAGCGGCGATATCGTATCCAATGAGAAACATCCAGGTGGTATTATTGCTAATTGAAGGAATACAATTGATTACTAAGCCAACGGCAGTCCTACGTCAACCTTGCGGTTATATCATAGGTATAACACATTCATAGTTATATCTTGTTTTTATCTTTCAACTGAAGGCAACAGAATGGTTTTATGAGGGTCCTTTTTGAAGTAGATCCATATCCATTGTGGGCAAACAGAGAATATTGTACCTTCTTGTTCGGAGATTTTTACTTTATAGTTGAATTGTCATGGAGATAAAAAAACAGAATTATGATTTATGATCTATCGCGAAAGCTGACCCATTAGTCAACTTATTTCCAATGACTCGAATAATTGCAAAGTAGCAAAAAAAAAAATCAGACACTCAAAAAAAAAGATCGGTCCATGATTTATAATTCTTGTACTTTTAGTAGAAATGATCACGTGCATTTTATAGAAGCTCTACTTCTACGGTACTTTTTTGACTTGACTGATGATGAAAAATGATGTAAAATAGATTTTGAACGAGAATTATAAATGTTCTGGGCGGTGGTTGGATTAAGCCACATCTCGGGACACTTAGTAAATGTATATTTTTAAAAGGGATATAACAATAACCCATGACACAACACGACACGCGGCATTTTATACGACTATACTCAGTCTTCAAATCTTTCTCATATGATGAAAGAAATTTGTGGTAGTTTATTCATTATCCATTATTGCATTGAAAATTAAAAAAAAGTTTCCCCGCGGTGCGCTGGAATCAACAGTCTCCAGATCAAGCACAAATCGGAGCAGGCAGAAAGGGGAAGTATACTCGTACAGATTAAAACCATATTCTTGGAAGTCACAGTTACACAAATAACAGAAAATAGTTTTAAATTCACTCACTAAGCTGTCAAACATATTTCTTCTACTGTAAACCAACCGCCATTAGTTGGAACCCCACCCTCGATCTTCTGCACAGAAACAGTTTTCCATACAATTGATTTCCTGCTGTGGTCATATTTAATCAACTTCCCCGTCCGTTTCCGACTTCGAAATCCCACTTAATTCCTACTGTCCGGACAGTTTCCAAGCCAACGCAGGAACGTTGTATATATACGTACGTGCACCCACTCCGCCGAGCCCCGTCCGGGAAGTGGCCGACCGAACCGGCTATCGTCGTTCGGGAACTCTTTCTGCGGTTTCAAGCACCTTCCAAGCGGCGATATGGCCCGCCCTCACTCATAGAGCTGCAACTGAGTGGGTCCCATATTACTTAGATCTGGAAGCTGATTCACCGATTTATTAGCTCGAGAAAGAGGCCAACCGAATGCCCGAGCAGGAAGTTACACTTGGACTTCCCAGCCGAGCGCTTGTGGCTTCCGAGAGAGAGAGAGAGAAGCGAGGTATTCGCAGCTTGCGCCATATTTATGTGGCTATGCTGTGCAACATGTTTGGGGTTTCTCCGAGCAGTGAATGAGGAAAGGCATGCACACTGCATTCGGCGGATTTGTTTATGTTGCAAATTTACATGCGATTTCTTGCAACATTTGTTCTGGGGGCTCCTGGGGTTTTGGTGGGAAAATGTTCGCTGTGAGGTTAGCGGTACGAAGGGGATGTTTATGTTCAGCTTAGAAAACTTGCGCGCTAGTTGTCTTTATTTACGATCAAATTTTTCCATTACTTCCGCGAGTGCTTATATCAATTTGTGTTAAATGTAACAAAATAACTTGAAGGGAAGTTATTTCTCAACGGGTGAGGTACACAGTTTGTTCGGTGAATTTATCCTAATCATCGAAAGTTCCAAATCCAATCTGAACGAAAATAAAATACCAAGAATAAATAGATAAAAATTCATCAGTTCTTCTACTTCTAAGGAGGGCTTTCACATTCCAATTACGAGCACACTCAAGAGAAAATTCAATAATTAATGGGACGTAAGAGCACACACACACACACATGCCCGAAGAATAAAATAACCACCAATTGTTCGACTGCAAGATCTACTTTTCCAGGAGTTTTCCTTCGCAACTTTTGGACGTGCCATCTGAAGGGTGAAACTTTTCCTCTGTTTTCCAACCAAGTGCAGTGAAGTGAGTGGACGAATATCTTCCAATCTCGGCAGGCAGTATTCCCAACAAACACATTCGCTACAGTTTGTGCCGAGAGGAATCGGAATCGGTACACAATGAGATAAAATAATTGCTTACTGAAGTGCGGCAGGATAGAGAAAAGGTTTTCTTGCGTTTTCTTGCTGAATGCGACTGGGAATTAATATTATACAATGAATTAGTTTGCTCTAGAGCTTGGAGTTGATTTCAGTCTTCTGAGAGTTCGATCAAGATGTAATAGATTCTTCAGAGCTTATGGTTTTTCATAATGTGTGGATAATTTGGTACATTTTTTTTCATTTTCACATGGTAAATCGCTGGAGAATCGATTTCGAAACATAAACGCTGTATTCACGATAATCTGGGCTTCGAACGTACATTGTAACAGTTGAAGTGACAAAGTATTGGACGTGCGAATTGTGCTATCGATGGAACGGTAAAAAAAGCTAGGAGCCCGAATCTGTATATGGCTAAGTAAATAGCACTGTCGCCGAGATTCGTCCCAAAGCCAAAGCAAAGTTCTGGATGGAACTCATATAAAAAGGAAGCCCTAACTTCAATCAGAAACTGAACTTGACGCCGAAATAACGTGCCCATAATCTTTATTTCGATTATTTCATCTATTGTGTGGATATTAACACGTTGAGCCCAGCGTCGGTCCCTACTGGTATAGCTAGGTGTGCAACATCTGGAGAATTCAGGTCAACAAAGCTGATCAATTGTCAGAGACGAACCAGCCTACGGCTGAAAGTCTCTTAAATAAAGACAAAAAAGGCTGATCAATTTCCCTGGAAAGTCCATTGTTCGACAAGCCTCGTAGTAAAGTATAATACATTGGTGAGCTCGAATCATTTCTCACTATACTCCCAAAATCGATAAACATCAATGTTTCTACGTTTAATCGATGGTCAATAAATAAACTTGAAAAAGGCCAATTTAGAAATTTAAACTAAACTCTCGATCTTCAAAATACTCATTTGGAAATCCTCTGGAAGCCTTTATTCTATTGGATTGTCAGGGAGTGCTTGAAAATTCGTGAATACATCTGAAACTTTTTAGTCGCTCGAAAATAATTCGTTGTGTAGTTCTATTCAATCGTAAGCAGGGCTTGACAATTTCGAAACTAAAATATGAAAATGACTTTCTTACTTCTTCCTCTCTCTTCAGTCAATTTTAATTTCGATTGTGTATGTTCACTACGCATACTGAAACATCGGACATCTTAGTCTTATTACCAACGCCGACAACTCATTACGCTTGCTGGTATACTGCACATTCTTTCACATCGTAATTTTCATTAGTTTCAGTGAATATGGTTCAAGCTCCAACGAAATTTCATTCGATATAAGAATATTTTAATAAACTATATTCTATATAAGAACCTTTCATTTGACGCTTCACCATTTGACCATTTGACGATTTGTTAACATCGCTTCAGTGTGAAAAATGAAAGAAATTAAGGTGAAATGTACGAGACTGTACGATGGTGAAGTGATATTGAGCGTGAAGAGAGAGTAGTACTATTTTCAACCTGCAGGAGTCTGCATTTAATTGAAAAGTGATAGGCTCAAAATTGAGTGACGACGTGTCGATTAAAGTGAAATTGTAAGGCCCCGGTGTTCACTACGCATACTGAAACATCGATTCTTCAATTCCGTTTTCGTTCTGTTGTCGTTTCCTTTGAATTTTAAAGCAAACGCTTTCACTTGACGATTGAAACTGTCCTGCTGATAACAATTTAAATAGACTATATGTCACTTTCAGTTTCACATGCGAAAAGACGCTTACTGCTTTCAATTGAAAGCTTCGTTCGATTTAGTTTTCCATACAGAATTTTCCAGGACCGTCTTTCAAAAAAAAGTGGAATTAAAAAGGCATATAAGGGCATATTAGTCTTACATCCGGCGCCGACTACTGATTCCGCCTGGTGGCATACTGCAGATTCTTTCACATCGTCATTTTCACCAGCTTCAATGAAAACGGTTCGAGCTCCAACGAAATTTTCTTTCGGAATAAGACACTTTCATTCGATATAAGAACCTTCCATTTTCATTTGACGATTTGATAGCTTCGTTCTAGTGTGAAGAATGAAGGAAATGAACGTGAAATGAAACGAGACTGTAACGAAGGTGAAGTGATATCCTCTTCATTGATTGTGAAGAGAGAGTATCATTATTTTCAGTCTGCATGCGTTTGCATGAAATTGAAAGGTAATAGGCTCATTACTGAGTGACGATACGTCATTTGAAATGAAATCGCAAGGCCCTGATCGTAATTTCAGATATAGGCGTAATAAATTAATTTTTATAATGTTAAGCAATTGAGTTCAAAATTTGTTGGCTGATGCTAACGTTCGAATAAGGTAGACATTTTTCAAGACTCCGAATATCCTACCGAATAATTATTTTGAATGTTTTTGAATGTGTTTCATTTCGATTCTGCTGTCAGGGATTTTTTGGCAACCTTTCAATAGAACGATTTGCATTTTCGATTTTTTTTTTGTATATTTACAAGTTACCGGCGAATTGCTATATACGAATTCCATACTAACTCGTCTAGCCATTCTATTAATCATCATTCCACCACATTGATCATGTAAGCAACTTTGCATACTTGAAAGCCAATACAGTTACTAAAAAGTTATCAATACATCGGAAGGAAGGCACTGCCACAGAGAAAGAGTTTTTTCCAACAACAACCTTTTCATGTTTTCTTTGAAAAATTACTACTCATGTTTTACTCGTAAATTTTTTTGTGTAAAAATTATCGCGATTGACATATTCTGAAAACTTTTTGATATTCAAAAGCATGTTGAGAACATGTTAAACGCGAGAGTTCACACACAAAAATGTTACGAGCAATTTATTTATTCAGGAGTATCTATACAAAAAAGCCATATGTTCCCGAAACTATAAAAGATAGAAAAATGACGTCTTCGATAAAAGTCCATGTTTTAATAAGATTTGAAACTATTTTCGTCATATTGACTGTTTTGATTTATCCATATACATATATTTTCCTGAAAAACTGCATACCTTTTTTTTTGCTTTTGTGATAAGTTTTAAAATCAAAAGTTGATTTTATAAAGTAACAATATAAATGAAATGAACATTCTAAAACGACCTAAACAAAAATTTAAAGAAGAAGAGAAAAACCTTATTTGCTCTGTTTGATTTACGAATGTATTCAGATCCGTATCAAAGAAATGTGATGGCGCGGTGATTGACATTGAACCGGACGATGCTTTAGAATAGGCTGTTTCACTATAATTTCTCCGCCTTTTATTGAAAGATTTATTGTTTTACGAAGTGACTTTGGTTTCAAGATTGAGTGAAAATCGATCTCTGGAAATTTGGGTATGATTCCGACATTCGTAAACCAATTCAGTAGCGTCAAGGTCTCACCTGTATTTATGTTTTTATTTTGTTGTGATCGTCTCTGTACAAAGAAAAATGATACGGCGATAAAAATTGGAAAATGTTGAAGGAAATCGGGAAGATTCGATTTCCTTTCATTTTATTTAACTCAAATTATTTGTGTTAGTAGATTGACATGGAAATTCCAGTCCTTCCGGTGAGTTCTTCGAAGATCAATGGTTCTAATTTTAAATCCATCGCACATAGCAGAAGACAGAATTTTGATTACCATTTCGTCGATTGTTCCAACAGTATGTGTTCAACATGTACGAGGTCTGTTCATAAAGTAATGCCACATAAAATCTTGAATCGAATATACGTTACTCGCGTTAGTTCGAAAGTTGCGATACTTTTTGAACCTCGTATGTCAAAATCGATGTTAAGAAGTTCAGGTTTCTTCAGTTTCAATAAAATTTGGTAGCGCACCAATTATGCCAAAAGTTTCGTCCAATTGATTTCACATATTTTCCTTCTCAAGTGACCTAAAGATAATCTCAGTCACATGACAACTATCCCTTAGGGGGTCTTCGTAGCCTAATTGGCCTAATTGGCTAAGCGAACAATCATGAGCTTATAACTCAGGGTCCTCAACTGACCATCTTTGTGTGTTATTCTAGCTACTACATCCATGCATCAATCATCATGTGATGGTGATCCCAGCCTCTTAATCTACATACGATCGATCTGCTGCGATTGGTGCTATTTATAAACACAACAATGGAAGCCTCATATCAACAGTCCCGCTGTGTCTAACTGTGAATATTCGAACAATAGAAATATTCTTACGCCGAAAAATGCGACATGTGTTGTGTATCGATAGAATAGGAATACTCTTACGCCTAAATGGCTACTGTGTAATATACAACATGAGAGAAATTGTACACGATAAATTCGGCTCTGTTACAGCTGAATTGCTACATGAGCCTAATAATAAAAATAAACAGATGGAATAAAAAAAACTATCCCTTTCATAAAAATCGCAAGAGAACCACGCTATAGAGGCGACCCTTCACGCTGCGAATATCATACTATCATTCCTTCCCTTCCTCTGTTGATTTTAAGTCCGGCATCGTTACAGGTCATCTAAAGCTCGATTCATGATTTGCTACTCCCAAGCGTCGTTCAATGTGTTTTTGTGCAATTTCGCTGGTTCAGTTCAATTACGGAGAGCAACTACGAAGTGTAAAAGTGTACCGAAGCTCGAGCTAAAGCACACCAATCATGTCAAAAGTTATACTGGTTCGAAAATGAATGAAATTTCTGGATAAATGCACTACGCAATGCTCATTTGCTTCAGAAACTGCAAATGCGCAACAGAAATGTACCGGTATTCAAGCTGGAACAAGCAGAGGAACATGATTTTTTTTTTTATCAGCGAAGCATTACTACGCGAAACGAAATAAACCCAGTCCCCAACTAAATTTCACGGGTGATGAAACGAGCCTGGTGACAAGCGGTTCGACGTTCACAATGGAGCCCGTCATTATTAGGAGTTATTGAGATTATTACGGATACAGACCTTAAAATAACGCTTCTATCATGTACCATATACCTTAAACAAACGAAACCAATTTTCTAAACAATCACCAGTGGCGGAATCTAGGGTTCGTTTTTCTCACAATTAAATTTAAACTGTGCTCCCTACCAAATGAACCCCTTCACGCATTCCCAACAATTATTTCCTTTCGCGGATACGCTCAATTGACGTTCGTTATCGCATAATTCATCAACGACTGTTGAAATCGTTATACTTGGACACCCCTACGAAGAAAATTGTTGCGCCGAAAAGTCACTTCCTGGACACATCAATTTTTCTATTAGTTATTTCAGTTGCGCGAGTCTGTGCCAATAACATTCCGCAACATAAGTGCATAATTGAAAACGTGCTACGCAACATTCATCGACTGAATAAATTGAAACACACAGGAAATTATAAACTAAACACACGTACAGGGATACCGAATGTGGTGACCGTTGCGGTGGAAAATTGTTGAAATTTCGCTCGGAAATGCTACCGACAGACAGAGGTTGACCGCATGATGCTATCATTGTGATATGGTAATAAGGAAGTGGTCCAAAAGGCCAAAAAAATGTTTCGATACTTTTTAACATATAAAATGAGTATATGCATAATTTACTGCAGGCGGGATCCGTTGCTATAACTGCTGCGATTAAATAACTATTAAGCCGATCGATAATAGAGAGGCGTTTGCTATAATTGCTGCCATCTTTATTTCTCTTTTCGCTGTTAATAACAATAATAATTAAAATAATTTATCAGCCACGCATAAAACGACATGAGCGTTATTTTTTATCCAACGTTAAGTCACTTCAAATGCAGCATATGCATTCACGCTTCATTTGCCGCCACCATGACCGAAGCCTCCCCCGCCCCCAAAGCACCAGCACCGCTCGTATAATGAGTTGGTTCTTCTGCCTCGCGACACCGCGGCTGGATGGCACAATTTTCAGTACGACAGCCAACTGCCTAATAAAATTTTAATTGAAGCGATATCATCTATTTTGATGAGAACGGCGACAACGATCGCTCCTCCGGTTGCCTCCGCTTGCTACTGTTGTGGGGGAAACTAAACAGTTTCGTGTGTATTCCAAAGATTGGTCCGGGAGCATAATTTCGGTAAAGGTTGACTTGCTAATTAAGCCTCGGTTGGTGACACAGCAGCTAAGTGCAGCGATAACATTTTAGTGCGCGGAGAATCGGGTATGTCACCATCAGCGGAACTGCCAAGCTGATTTCTTCTCGACTCGATTAATCAGCGGATAATTGGGGCAATACGGGCTCAAACTGTCATCCGATCTCGTCTCCGGAGTGGCAATTCGCAGGATAGTAGGGTTAATTATCAGGGGATTATTCTCATCATCAGAAAGTTATTTTCGGTACAGTTTGGCGAACCGCTTCCCAGTCGTAGTGATTATTTTATCCTCCTGAAACCGTTTCATCGGAATAAGCTAAATTCGTTCAGTTCAAACAACGCACATGTTGCTGCCACTGCGGGCACACGGTTCTCGTTATGAAAACAAACACAATCGACTGCATCGTTTCCGGCCATGCCCTGCTACTGCTTCACTTTTTTGCGCTCTCGTTCCATATTTGTTAAATATTAATTCTTCCCTTTCTCCTCCCATACGTTAAACGCATTCTGAGCACACATCCCATTTGGCATCGTGTTCTCTCCCTACCGTTGAAACGGAAATGCGAATCAAGTTTGTCTGCGGCACCAACATGGCATCATGTTGCGCCAGTTTGAACAGTTTTATGGTAAAAGGTTCAATCACCGACTAGAGTACTCTGATGAAGTAAGCACAATCGCACTAAATGTTTTCCAATAAAACTGGGATATCATATTTAATAAAGAATAGTAGAAAACAGAATAAATTTTACCCAAGTAACCTAGAAATGTAACCGTTTTTGTGTTGATTGCATTGCTCTTGTGATAACACGAGTAACGATGTCGAATGCGAAAGACAACTTGATATGTGGTTTTGAAGAGCAGCTAACGATGAGTTAATAGTCAAATTTGCAGAGTTTATTGAAATAAGCTTTGGAAAACAAAGGCTTCGGTAACAGAAAAAAAATAAGGGAAGGAAAAAATAAACTGAGGCCTTGGGAAGTTACACAACATTAGCAGTCCAAAAATTATTAATCTATATATTAGGCTGTCAAAAAAGTCCTGCGGTATTTCCGCGAGGTGTCGTTGTAAGCGCGTAGTTCTAGTTGTATTCATTGTATCGAGTCATACTATAGCTTGTTGGAAAGGTATTTTTGCTCGCTATAATATAGTCCTTGACAGTGTTTTGTTTGGTTAAGTCGTTCGTGAGTTATAGTGTCGCAAATATGGAGCAAAATAAATAGAAAATCCGACATATTTTACAGTACTACTATGACAAAGGCAAAAATGCATCTCAAGCTGCCAATAAAATTTGTGCAGTTTATGGACCCGATACAGTTTCCATTTCCACCGCACAACGATGGTTTCAACGTTTTCGTTCTGGTGTAGAGGTCGTCGAAGATGCGCCACGACCCGGAAGGCCTGTCGTCGAAAATTGCGACAAAATCGCTGAATTAGCCGAGAAAGACCGGCATAGTAGCAGCCGTAGCATCGGGGGATAAGGGGGATAAGTCATCAAACCGTTATTAACCATTTGAAGAAGCTTGGATTCACAAAGAAGCCCTCATTAACGGCCAGGAAGGTTCTGCTGTGTGTTTGGTGGGATTGTCAAGGAATAATCTATTATGAGCTGCTTCCCTAAGGCCAAACGCTCAATTCGGACCTGTACTGCCAACAACTGGACCGCTTGAAGGTAGCACTCATGAAGAAGAGGCCATCTTTGATAAACAGAGGCCGCATTGTCTTCCATCACGACAACGCCAGGCCACACACTTCTTTGGTGACGCGCCAGAAGCTCCGGGAGCTCGGATGGGAGGTTCTTTTGCATCCGCCGTATAGTCCGGACCTTGCACCAAGTGATTACCACCTGTTTTTGTCCATGGCGAACGAGCTAGGTAGTCAGAAGTTAGCCACAAAAGAGGCCTGTGAAAATTGGCTATCCGGGTTTTTTGCCAATAAGGAAGCGAGCTTCTATAACAGGGGTATTATGAAGTTGGCATCTCGTTGGGAACAAGTCATCGAACAAAACGGCGCATATTAGACTTAAACAGATGATTTTAACTAATTTTATGAACAAATGAAAATTCAAAAAAAATACCGCAGGACTTTTTTGACAGCCTAATATATAAAAATGGATTTCTGTCTGTCTGTCTGTCTGATTCTTATGGACTCGAAAACTACTGAACCGATCTACATGAAAATTGGTATGTAGGGGTTTTTGGGGCCGGGGAATGTTTTCGTAATAGTTTGAGACCCCTCCCCCTCTCTAAGGGGGGGGCTGCCATACAAATGAAACACAAATTTCTGCATTACTCGAGAATTATTCAAGCAAATGAAACCAAATTAGGCATATTGAGGTTTTAGGGTGCAATAAATATTTCTATGGTGATTAGACTCTCCACCCCCTCTCTTAGGGGTGGCTGCCATACAAATTAAACACGAATTTCTGCATTACTCGAGAATTATTCAAGCAAATGAAATCAAATTAGCCATATTGAGCCGCTCTCTAAGGGTGGGCTGTCAAAGAAATGAAACACCAATTTCTGCATAACTCGAAAACGAATCAAGCACAATTTGGGATGTGAGGGTTTTTGAGTATGAGAAATGTTTCTATAATGGTGTGACACCCCTCCCTCCTCTGGAATGGAGGGGGGGTCCCATAAGAATATTACACATATTTCAACCAACAATTTTCCAACCAAACATGACAATTGAAAATTTTCGGAAAACTCAGAAGGAAAAAGGGAAAATTCGGAAAATTAAATTCCCATATGTTCTACAATTACATAGTGACAAGTGCTGTTAGTCAATTTCATGTTTGCGCTAGCGAAATTGATCTTTGTTGGAAACTGGAAAGGGATTTTAATGAGATGAAACGCACTCCTATATCTTCTTCTATCTGTACCAAAAAAAAAAGGATTGCCGAATGTGTTGATAAGAGCAGAACTTGAGGAAGGAATTGTCCGATTTAGAGCTGTCTTTATTCTATCATATTTTCTGTATAAAACATTTATTCCATGTAACGGAGAAACATGTTATTTACAAGTGGTTGAAAAATCTTGAACGAGAATTGTGTCTGAAAATAATCTGATATTATAATGATGAGTTTTGTTAGAAATACTATGCATTTTATAGTAAAAGGTAAATTCAACGGCTACTCTGCGATTAGACCCATGAACTTGCTCATAGCAAGAAAACTTGAATGTTTGAAGGTATTGATAATAAATAACAAATTTTGGGCGGGACGAAGTTTACCGGGTCAGCTAGTTGAAAATATTTTATCTGATCGAAATGTAATTTTCAACAAGATTATCTTAATGTTAATGGTGCAAAAAAAAATAAATAAAAAAAAAGTAAACAAAAGGGAGATTTATCTGGCATCACCATACAGGAATAACAACTTTTTTATTACAAAATGCACCCCCTTTACCACCCTGAGATTCAAGTCTAATTTGGAAAGCAGCTAGCAATGGGTTAATATTGATTTTTATTTTCGGAACATTTGAAGTTCCGCACACTATTCGGCATAAAAAATTGCTGCTCGTTGTCTAAAGCGACACTAAAACAAAAATAAAAAACAGCCTTCATATCAGGTTTTTGAATTGTTCAAGTTTGTTTCAAAAGATCATAAAATCCAATCGATTGATGCAAAAATCATGATCTACCGAGAAATGGTACAGTCATAAGCGCTTAAAATCATTCCTATTTTCGTTAAGCTCCTACTTTTCAGATTTCCATTTTACATTGTACCTTTCTGACAAACATAGCCCTACTTTACAAATTCATAGAGTTAGACAATTCATTAAATCTAAATCAATATTCTTCGTTAAAAATACTCCATAAAGTTCAGAAATTACTATTGCTCGAGTTTTAATTATATTTTTCTGACAGCATTCATTTTTTACCAATTTGTCGAAGACCACTTAAACATAAGACGGTCGAAACTTAAATTTATAAATAGCACCAATTACCGATGCAGCTGATCGATCGTATGTAGAGTGAGAGGCTGGGATCACCATCACATGATGATTGATGCATGAACATGGTAGCTAGAATAACACACAAAGATGGCCAGTTGAGGGTCCTGAGTTATGAGCTCATGACAGTTCGCTTAGTAGCGGGCACGCAACCAATTAGGCTACGAGGACCCCCTCCACCACCGTTTTTAATGGGTTGTTTTTTAAAGTATTCATTAAGCTGGGAACACTTTTTGATATGTGCATCATTTGAAACAGCGATCACTTCTTTTAGTTTGATTCGCCATTTTATCATTACTAGACTGACACCTAAACAATGTCAGCAAATTGTGCAGTTCGTTTCACCCATAGTTTCACCAGTTCGAGAATCTCATTGCCGAATTTCACTAGAAAATGTTGTTCGATGAAGCTAATTATTGGTTAAATGGAGACGTCAATTAGCAAAACCGTCGCTTTTGGCGCCACCGTGATCATTCTGAAAAATTCATTGTTAAATGCGCTTTATGGGCCACTTGAATGATTGGCCCATTTTTTTTCTTAAAAATAATGTTAATCGTGATCTCTATACACTTTGTCCAACTTCTATAAGACCACCTTGAATATATTTCGTTATAACGCAAACAGTTGCACATTGCACATAATCCCGCCCAAGCCATACACGCGTCTTCACCAATGTTCCTGGTTAAAAAAATACTGTTCCTCCCTTCATACATCACGTCCAGGGTTTGCCAATAACATTTTTAATAAAAGAAGTCAATAAATCAATGCACGATTCCATTGGACAAACCTTTAATGAGACGCGAAAAATTGGAAATTTGATCCTCTAATTGGACATTTTTGTAAACATTCTTTGTGCAAGTTTCTACGACACGATAAACTTTTACGATTGTTTCCAACCATTTTACAACCGTATCACTAGATTATGTATTTTGCACATTTTTGTAATGGTTATTTGTTAGATGTTCAATGATTTTCCTGTTTAAACTTTCACATTGTTTTTCACATTGTGTTGTGTTTGTTGGCATGTCCAATTACAGGACAAAATCGCATTTTTTATGAGGTCGAACCATGTTATAACAAAGTAGATAAAAACTATTTCTGAATTGGGCATTCTAGAAGGTCAACATTCTACTTAGGCGTATCTCGGTAACTGAAAATAAACACAACATTTAGGTAACCGGAGCAAGAACGAAAATTTCGATACCTTAAAGAGGTATGTATTAGCATGAGATACAAGGTAAAATACCAAAGAAAAAATGCCATGAACATCTTCCCACAATATTATTCCAATACTAAAATAAACACATTCAATGTCAAAACTACACTGCCCAAATATTACTTTAGAAAAAAGAAAGATCGATCCAAGGTAAATACATCTTAGATCGATCGAACGATAAATGACAAAAAAAAATGCTCAAGGGATAGGAAAGTAGAAGGAGGGATAATGTTTATACACTGTAAGTTTATTTTACATAAAAACCACAGTTGAATAAAACTGGATAATATTCAAATAAAGGGCGAACACGAAATTATTGCGACACATTCAACAGGGCATAACTTTTTTACCATTGGGTAAAAATCAACCAAATTTTGCACACTTTCTCATTGATGTGTATTGTCTACATGCTGTCAAACTCGAAGTTGTGTTTTTCGATTCAATGAAAATGGAGGTGAACCAACGCGAGTCGAGAGAACAAATTCTTTCCAAACACCTGGAATTTCCTAACCTGTCGCACTGGCAGTTGGGAAAAATGTTGAACATTCACCATTCAACCGTCTCCAGAGTGTTGAAGCGGTTCTAGGAGCGGTTGACGCTGGACCGCGGCAAAGGAGCTGGAAGAAAACCGGAACCGGAGAACAAAAAGACGGAGGGAAAGGTGAAGCGGATGATTAAAGCAAATCCCAACGACTCAAGCCGTGATTTGGCTAAAAAGATCGGCATGTCGCAGAGCTACGTCCAGAATGCAAAGAAGAGAGCTGGACTACATACATACAAGGTACAGAACTTCCCAAACCGCGATGAGTGGCAACAATCGACGGCTAAAACTCGGGCACGGAATACGAGAAAATGCTGACAAAATCTGGCTGCTGTGTGATGGACGACGAAACGTATATAAAAGCCGATTTTAAGCAAATTCCGGGGTTAGAGTTTTTCACCGGCAAGAGCAAGTTCGATGTGGACGACAAATTTATGAAGAAGAAAATGTCGAAGTTCGCCTCCAAATATCTCGTTTGGCAGGCCATCTGTTTTTGCGGACAGAGGAGTGAGCCTTTCGTGACAAAGGGCCCAGTAAATGGCGAGATCTACAAATTTGAGTGCCTCGAGAAACGTCTTTTGCCGTTCTTGCAGCAGCACGACGAAGCTCCGTTATTTTGGCCAGATTTCGCATCATGCCACTATTCTAAAAGTGTCCTGGAGTGGTATGAGGCTAATTCTGTCCATTTTGTTCCAAAGGACATGAACCCGCCAAACTGTCCGGAGCTGCTCCCGGTGGAGCAGTACTGGGCAATAATGAAGCGGGAACTTCGGAAGAACAAGAAGACAGTCAAAGACGAGAAGGACAAGTTAAGAAAATGGAAAAAAACCGAGAAACTAGTACCGGATGACACTGTAAAGACTTTGATGGAGGGCATCAAGCGAAAATGCGTTCAATTTTACACTCAAGGCTCCATCTTTTCTTTTGATTTTTGAAGTAAATATATGTAAAAAACTACCCTAAAATTTTAGTTTGATTCTAAACATTATAAGAAAATTGGCATGACATTTTCGGTGTCGCAAAAATTTCGTGTGGATTTTAAAATTAAACTGGATTGAGAAAAAAACTGGAAGATTCGTTGATCACGTCAGTACCATTTGAAACCATCAGGACGATCGAAATTGAACTTTTTTTTCACTGAAAATAGTCTAGCAATATTAAAAGTAAGAAATGCCGTTCTTCAATGTAGAACTTTTCGTAATGGTATGTAGCAAAATAGATAAATACATTTATGAGAAAAGTAGTTTAAAAAATCATTTTGGGTAAGACAAACAGTGGCGAGCTAGTGATGTAAAGAGCGTTCCATTTCATTCTCTCTCACTCACTCTCACTCTCTCTTTGTTTGTAAATTATAAAAAAAAAAGCATTTAAAAATATATAGATTTTATTCTTTTCTTCGTTTGTTGTAGAATAATCAAATTTAATATTAATGAACATTTTGAAAAAAAAATGCCCAACCTGGTTTGTTTTTTTAGAATTATTCATGAAATAACTATGTATGCAGAAATATTTTGAGAAAAAAAAATCTGTTCTGACTTTGCTCAAATGGATAAAACAAAGTCCCAGACGAAAGATTTTGTTTTATCTATTCATTCAATTTGGCTCGAGATGATCATCTCGCAATTTACTTTTAAACTTAAATCTAAACAGATTATAATGGCCAGATTTTAACTCTCTATATCGTGTCATGCTCGTCTCCGCTTCAAATAAAATGATACGGAATTGTCCAATTAGAATCCATTGCCTGAATTGAGCTGTGTTTTTCCGTTGTTGTGAAGCAGATATGATAATGGGTTTTAAGGTGGAATGAGCATATTTTTTATTAAAAATTGTGAATGAAAATCAACTTTTACAAATCGAATATCTTTTCTTAATACATAGAAAAGATATTCGATTTGTAAAAGTTGACCGCGACCCATTTTCTGTAAATAGGGGAAACAATCTTGGGAGAAAATGATGTCTAATGCCATTGATGAAGTTTCAGTAAAAAAATACTAGAAAACTCGAAAAAAAAAGTTGAGTAATGGTGTTTTAATAATTCAAACAACATCTAGTAATTGTCATTAAAATTTTAACAATTTCAGATTTGCGTCTCAGGCAAGACGCTAATAAAGTAGTTTAAGGTTCGATGCACATAGAATGTAGCGCTAACGTAGAGTCTACGTAAAAGAACGAAGCATCACATCAAATTTTCCCCTCGGAAATCTGATGGCAGCATACGTAATCATTGAGTTTTCATTCTTGTTTTTCTGTATTATAGTGATTTTCAACCTTCCAATCATAACGTTGACTAGACTCAATTATTTTTCTCCGAAGCCTTTTCAATTCTTGGTCCTAAGCAGCAGCATGAATGCTGTTTAGTGTTTTTCATAGAACTTTTACTTAAATACCTTTCATTTGCCAGTAACAGATAGGAAATCGGTGCAGCGGTTCGGAAGAAGCAAATTTTGAAAAATGGGTTTATTTGTCAAAATCGGCGAAAATCGAAAGCATGTTATTTAGTTGTTAGTCTTATTCCAACGAAAGTACATTATTAAACTCAATCAAAACATATTTCCCAGTTGACTTTGATACAAACTTTTTGTTCGAATGAAATAAATGTACAACTTCGACTCTGATTAGGAAAAAAATCAGAATAATAAAAGCATTTCTTAGTATACGTACAGGGTTTCCCAACTTTAAATTCCGAAAGTAAATTGAAATAAAACACACTTAGAATTCGAATTTCGATGAAACTTTTCTTTCAAATTAAAGTTTGGTTTATGCCATTATGTGTGAAATACAACATCATTCAAATGTCTACCTAGGGCTTCCTCGCACACCTTGATCCGGAACAGCTAATTTTCGATGATTTTTCGGCACATATGGGGCGGTATCTCGGTCATAACTTCACGAATGTTGTCTTTCAAATGTTCAAGAGTTTGCGGAGAGTTGGCATATACACGGTCTTTCGCATAACCCCACAAAAAAAAAGTCTAGCAGGTTCAAGCCTCATGATCTGGACGGCCAATTGGCATCACCAAAACGCGAAATTATGCGTCCCTCAAATTTCGTTCGCAATATGGCCATGTTCGGTCGTGTTGTGTGGCACGTGGCGCCGTCCTGCTGAAACCACATGTCATCCGCATCCATATCTTCAATTTGTGGCAAAAAAAATCGGTTAACATGCGGCCATAGCGCTCACAATTTACAGTTACCGTCTCGCCGTCCTCATTTTCAGAGAAATACGGCCCGATGACTCCACCAGACCATAATGCGCACCAAACAGTGACTTTTGGCGGATGCAATGGCCTCTCAACAATCACGTGTGGATTTTCTGAGCCCCATATACGGAAATTTTAGGTGTTCACATAGCCACCGAGCTCGAAATGTGTCTCATCGCTGAAGAAAATTTGATGCGAAAATTCAGCATTTTGCTGTTGTTGTTCGTTCACCCAATCGACGTATGCCCGACGCATTCCATGGTCACCACGCTCTAATTTTTGTACCAGTTGGACTTTATATGGATGTAGGTGCAAGTCCAAATGCAAAATTCGCCACAATGATGTGTTTGACAAGCCCAATTGCTGAGCACGCCGTGGAATCGAAACATTCGGGTCATCCTCCACACTGGCAGCAACAGCAGCAATATTTTCGGCCGAACGCACATTACGATGATGTACAGGTTTCACAATATCCACTACGGATCCAGTTTGTTCGAATTTACACACTAAATTAGCGATTGTGTGCTCTGTAGGCCGTCCATTACGACCAAAATCCGCCCGTAATGCTCGAAAAACATTTGCCGGTTTTTCATCATTTTTATAGTATAATTTAACAAAATTAACACGATGTGCGATGCTGAAACGATCCATATTGTAAAATGGCAGACATTCAACTAACGACATAACGCTTTGGTTGACAACTATGTCAAATGGTTGTCAGCGCAGGGCTGTATACTTTCGGAAGCCCGAAATGGAAAACCCTGTATATATGGGAACCTATATAGACTTCCAAGAGTTAGTTCGACTTCTGAAACAATTTGCAATTAAAATAGCTTCGCTCGAAAACGAAACCTCACCGGCAGCAATGTCATCAGCAGAAGTCCTAAACTGCATCCCCTGTCTCGTCTGAGCAGCATTTCGCCGGTCTCGCGCTGAACCGATGAAACTTTCCGCAAGAGGCGCACATCTGATTTGAATTTATGATTTCAGCACTTCTAGCACACATAGTTCCCGGGTTTGTTTGCAGTCAGTGGAGCAATTAAACGTACTCCCGTTGGAATGGTGAATTCTAGGGAAAGTTTAGTTTACTCATCCTCTCGCATCCTTTCGCCCACAGACGTTTTCGTGGGGGAGATCATAACATCCACCACAACCACTGGAAGAGACACTTGTGTGACACTTTCGTCCCCAGGCGATCCAGGGGACTTCTGGAGTTGGTGGGTGTTTTTCGACAAATTCCGCTCCGGATACCACCATCTGGTGGCGGCGGGTAATAAAAATACAAATTATCCTAACCGCATTACGGCTCCCAGTGGAAAACGCGTTCCTTCCTGGACGCTTTTGTGCTTCCCGTTTCCATGAATCTCATTATTCCCGTTTTTCGGTGCGAATATGAGTGTGTGTGAATGTGAAGGGAACGCTGGAGGAGTTTTGTGGGGGAGGCCATCACGACGGTTCTGAAGGCATAAAATATGCTGCATATCATGGCCACTGCGATTTAGCTTAGTGACGAAAAGGATCGAGATTCGTACCGAATACCGCATTCTTCTAACAATTTTGAACACGAAATGTGCTATGTTCACAGAATTGGCTGAAAAGTTTTGAAATATTAATGCACAGTGAAATGGCTGACATATACACATGTGGGAAGGAAATATAGAGTTCGGAAGTTCCTGGTAAGATTGTAACATGTTCGTTTGCATATGGCAATAGAGACGGGCTGTGCACTCACGAGGCCCCAGGCTGTGCTCTTGCACTAATGGATGCCTTAATGCGTGCCATTAATGTAGTGGTGGCTTTCACAAGAACCCAATTACCAATAATGGTGTGCTATTTCAGGCAGCGTTAGCGTCACAAACCTCAAAACACTTTCCATTGGTGCTGCAAGGGAAAAGCGCCTCTCAAGAAGTAGAGTTCATAGTGTTCTGACTTCGCAAAACCGCTTCCATTTTATGGCTCTAGATAATACATCTCAATTGATGGTCCAGGAATCGCAGCACATGCTTTCAAGCGCCGATGGGGTTTTCAAGTTGAAGCGGCCCGTGGCAATAAATTTTCATTATTTCCAATTTAAATATTTATGCTGCGGAGGAACTCGGGACCCTTCACTGGTCAGTATATACACAACGGCTGGCCAGTAAACTAGGATGCTATTTTAATGCATTCCAAATGAATGTTTGATAATTCGAGTAGCATATCAACTACTCAGCGGAAGCTTTCTTTCAGTCACCCCACAAATTTCCTCCCTCCTATGAATCAATTATACCCAGAACCCTAACGAATTCAACGGCAAACAGCCAATAATAAACACGACGAAAGATTCCTGCGAAACTGCCCAAGAATGTTTATGTTCGTATATTCTCACATAAACCGATACAACTTGGCATTTATTATTGGCTCAAGTTGCGCAGCAGCATAGCGGACCCATAGCGCCACGCAACCCTCTTCTTCGCGCCAGCGAAGCTGATGGTAATGCTCACTCCAATTTAGATAAAATTTACGCTTCGCCATCACTAAATATATTACATTTCCTCGCATTCGCCTCTCGTGCTGACAAACAGCCGCGCGTATCACACACGAAAGGTCTCGGGAGAGAGATGTTGGCATCCTTTGCACGAAGTGTCATCTTCACGCAAACTGAAGTTTGCTTTTACACCTACTCACACGGCCGGGTGGCATTCTTTATGATTCCGTGACCTTCTGGGGAGGCCACCACTGGCTGAAAAACCCCGAAGGCAATTGTATTCGGGACATAGCCTGGTGAAGAGTGTATTTTGCACAAATAAATTGAATAACAGAGCACCTATTTCCCCGGGAGCAAAAAGGACACTGGCTGGGCTTCGGTGGTCCCAAGGAGGAATAACACGATCCGGTCAATATGAGCGTTTCCATAAAAACGTCCGATCCAGAAAATGCCGGCAGCGATAAAATCAAATAAAATCCGTTCCTTTGGGCGACGGTGGTGTTGGTGGTGGGTTGTGTATTAATAAAGAAAAAGTTCTGTCCGGTACATGGACTATCCCCTCGTAGTCCGAATACGTTTCAGCATTCGAACTATCGGTTCGGGTGGATACGGGAAATGAAACTTGTGATTGAATTTCTAAGATGATCTCCAGGATGAGGGAAATCGGAGGGGTGGAAAGGATACGAAAGTTTTCGTGGCTGTGCCATTCTCGTCCATTGTGTCCTAATTGAGTGTTTCAATCTGAAATCAGTAAACTTTGCCCAGATATTGTTCAAATTTCAGTCTGTTCGAGTAAAATACTCAATATTGATTTCGATTTTATACCATTCACCTTTGGCGAATTGTTACTCGATCGTTCGTTCTGTCAGCTTCAGTATATTTACAGCTGTTCAAAGTTTTTTTTTTTTTTAATTCGTTTATTTTTACAGGCTCAGTTACTTAAGTTTAGAGGAGCCGAATTCTTAAATATATTTTTAAAGCTATATATATATATATATATATATATATATATATATATATATATATATATATATATATATATATATATATATATATATATATATATATATATATATATATATATATATAGAAACAACTTACATCTATGGTTAGTAAGGTGGAAAACCGATTACTCGCGGTGTACTCGAGTTTAGAAGGGTGACATATTTTTAGGAGAAGGATGGGATATAAGGAAATTGTAACAATGTTGATGAGCACTCAATTCTTAAATCTATTCGTATATCTATAGTTTATTTACATTTCAACTTATTCTACTATTTATAGCAAGGGGACGAATTACCCGCAAAGGAAGGAAAGGAGGGTCTAAGGATGTAGGGACAATCACACACGAAGATCTATAGCTTTAAGGAAAACATATATATGGGACATGTAATCAAGGTCTAACCGAGCCAACACATCTCTCACCGGCACATTGGGCTGTCTTCCTCGGGCCCGAAGGGAGTTTTCTAAATTCGATCTGGCGACCAGATACCCCTCGCACGACCAAACAATGTGCTCGATGTCGTGATAACCTTGGCCACAAACGCAGATATTGCTGCCGGCCAGATTGAAACGAAAGAGTAGTGCATCTAACGAACAGTGATTGGCCATGAGTCGGGAGAAGGTGCGGATAAAGTCCCGACTCAAGTCTAGACTTTTGAACCACGGTTTGAGGCTAACCTTAGGGATAATCGAGTGAAACCACCGGCCCAATTCATCTTCGTTCCACTTACGTTGCCAGTTTGCGATGGTATTTTTGCGAACTAAAGAATAAAATTCATTGAAGGCGATTTGACGCTGATAAATATCGCCTTCAATTGCACCTACCTTTGCCAATGAGTCAGCCCTCTCATTACCCGGAATTGAGCAATGTGAAGGGACCCAGACAAAGGTAATGACAAAACAGCGTCTGGATAAAGCACTCAAAATTTCTCGTATTCTCTCAAGGAAGTACGGCGAGTGCTTTTCCGGCCTCACTGAACGGATAGCTTCGACAGAGCTAAGACTATCCGTTACAATGTAATAGTGTTCAACAGGTCGTGAGGCGACGCTGTCCAGCGCCCAGTATATCGCTGCCAATTCAGCAATATATACCGAGCAAGGATTCTGAAGACTGTGTGAGGTGCTAAAAAATACGTTGAACACTCCAAATCCTGTGGACTCATTCATAGAGGACCCATCAGTAAAGTATATATTATCACAATTGATACGCCCATACTTTGCATTGAAGATTGTAGGAACGAACCCCAATCTAAGATAATCTGGATTTTCATGGATTTTCTCCTTCATGAACAGATCGAAATGTACAGAGGAATTGATGTAGTCTGGAAAACAAACACGGTTGGGAATATACGAAGAAGGAACAACCTGCATAGCTGTTCAAAGTTGACGTGTCGTGTTTTTTTTGCAATATTCAAAATTAAATATTTTGCAATGTTAATATTCTTATTTTTAGGAAGGTTTGGAATCCAAAAAAATATTGACGTTAGTTAAAAGAGCTTACAGACACCTTACCATCAATTCAAACCAATAGGCAGATGAGTTGCTGAATGTAACGTGGTCGTACACAACCTCAAGATATGGTTTTCGGTGATCGTCAATCAATTGAGCAATATTTTACAGAAGGCCTAGTAATCTCAGTATGAAGTGTGAATTATATTTTAGCTCAATATTTGAGTTAAAAAATTGTATACACAATAAGAATAAAAGACTATGGATGGGTTATACCTATGATATAACCGCAAGGTTGACGTAGAACTACCGTTGGCTTAGTAATCAATCGTATTTCTTCAATTAGCAATAATTCCACCTTGGATGTTCCTCATTGGGTACGATATCGCCGCTACGCAAAGCTATTTTGTGTGTGTATGGATTAAAATATGATTAAACTAGTGAATGAATAAAACTATTTAGGAATTCAACTGCAAACAAATCCCAATCCCAAGTCAATTCATGCATTATGGTGCTGGTTATCGCAGCAAATAGTTTTCAACATTTTGCATAATCATCAAATGGTTTGCGTAGAAGTTCAGTGAGCTGGCGACATGAAGAGATATCTTCCAATGCTGTCTTGAATAATAGAGCCAAAGCATTGCATTTGCGATAACCGTGATAGCAAAACGAATTCGGGAGTGTAAAAATGCTTGGAGGTATAAAAGAATTGCCGAATTGAATGTATCTGCAACGCCAATTTTCCCAACTTCTTGATTTCGGAATCTGTATTGGGAAAACACATTCCGGTTTGCAAAAATGCAAGCGAGTACAAAAGTACCCGCTGCTTGCATCTATTTTGCAATGCCGATTTCCCCAGGCCCCATGGTTTTGAAGTCTGTGTTAGGGAAACATTCATCCATTCCTGCGATTGTACCTCAATCGTTGCGCAATTATAACTGAGAGAATTTCCGAGCGGCACTCGCTTATATACCGATTGGTGTGATTTCAATAGCCTGTTTTGAAAGTGAATTTTAGGGCTATTGAAACGAGTTTTTGGATCAAAAAGTAACAAGCATATAACGCGTAGACATTTTATCTTCCGAATGAAGTGTTTATCATCCCATTCCGTTCAATTGTTTAGGAGCTATAAACGCTCAAAATCTCGTTCTCGGGCGTAACGCTTTCGTTTTCGAAACTTTGAACTTACACCCCAATATAGAAATGAAAGACGTAGTACTACGTCCAAAGGATATTGATATTTTTTTACTATGAATGAAACATGCGACTTAGAAATGGTGTGAATTTGATTTTTCAACTCCGAGTCGAGTTCAGAAATCGGTAAAACGGGTTATGTATTTCGAGTACATATCGGTACAAATTTTGAAAAAGTAAAAATCAGCTGCCCTACGAAAAAAATATTCTATTTTGAGCGTTTATGTATCAGTAATTTCTTCACCAGTTAACTGTGATTAACAAGTATACTCGTCATGCGTATAAATCAGTGACCATTAGCTTTTTCAAGAATTTCAAGATGTTTAGAATAGTTTGAGGCTATGCCGGAATAAAACAAACAGATAGAAAATATAAACAGTTTGAGATGATGTCATGCGTCCCTGTATGCACTGGTTGAAAAAGTTTACCAGTTCGCATATGAATGTGTTTACTTAACTTAAGATCAGTAAGAAATTGCGTTTCTGGTGTTCGATTTGCTCATTGTGTATAATACCTCCTTTCGCAGAATATCACTCCGCAGCATGATTTGAATTCTTACTTTCATATGTATAATATTTAATTGGATTGGATTGGATTGTGTGTAATATATGCTTATGTTAACCAAAAAATAAATATTAGTAATACTTGGTTCTGGCGACACAAAATTGTGCGCACTTTTAAATGGAGACGCCACAGTTAACTGGTTAATGGATTTTCGAGATTCATATATCGAACATTTTTAAAATTCTATAGTAGTCTATTGCAATACAGAAAATTTAATTTTTGGAATAGTTAATTTGTTGGAAAAGCGTTCAAATGAAAACTTCTAATTGTACATACATTTCTTTTGTGAATTTCTGTGTTTCCTTGGCACGGGTCAATAACGGAAAGCTGATGTAGCGGCTAGGCACAATTATTTACACCGTTGCAAATCAGTGGCGCGTAAATCGCCTTCCTCAAAATATAAATGAGGCATAGTTTCTACGGACACCCAGGAGAAAGAGAATTCTATAATTTTAGTTCCGTCTTTCTGCAAACTTATTCCAACAGACAAGAGTACAAAGGTTGTAATTTGCTATATCTATTACACAGTCTAGCTCCAGTCAGCGAGCAGACAACAGTGTTTCTCGAAGTTTCAATCAGTAAAACAAACTCAGATTATGATTGTAACCTTACGGACCAATTAGATGTACACAATCGTGCAAAACAATTTTTTTCTTTAACAACTACAACGCACACTCTGACATAACTTCAAAACTCTTCGCGAATATCAACAATTTTCCGCAAAATCAATCTTATCCAGATTTAGTTTCTTCTGACTTCTGGCCGTTGTCACACCTATAACGTACCTGACAAACGATTTCCATTGAACGGAAAGCTATAACATCCATGTGAGTGTATTTCGGCCGTCTTCAGTATTTTAACTTCAGACATCGAATCCATAAATTGGAAAATTACTGGAACTGTTCAGTTTAGTTCAATGAAATTAAGGAGATTGTATCAACTAATATGATGTATTTTAAATCATAAAAAAGCGTTTTCATTTTCGAAAGATAAAGGAAATTGAACTAGTTAGTTAATAGTTTTCATTAATTCAAAACTCAAATATTGTAAATAAGCAGTGTTATTTTTCTTCGTTTTTTCAAGCATAATTTCTAGCTACACAAACAAAAGTAGCTCGTTTCGTCTCATGATGAACACATTACTGCCCAGGTGTAGGTTATGTTTACTTTGCGACTTTTGCGGGAAACTCGAACTTTGCAAGCTTTAATATACAACAAAACAACAAAAATGACAGATGAAATGACACTGACACAAAAAACACTCTTGAATTGTCATGTGATAACATTCAAAATGCGCTTAACACATTAGTTTCATGAAAAACAGTTTTTCAAAAACGGGCATTTTTGCGTATTAAATTTCATACGCTGGGCACTAATGTGTTAATAAAATCTCTATCCAAATTAGTTCTATCTCCAATGTATAACTTTTTCAAGATTTATATGGTCTGGTTCTGATTCTAATCAATCAACGGAGGACCCTGGGATTGAACCCACGATCGTTCGCTCGATAACAAACGCGCAGACATTGCGGTTTGCGGTGACCACCAGCTCCGTAGCTTCTTTTTCTTATTTTTCATGATAATGGAGACTTCATTTTTTTAGATTCATTTGTCTCCACCACAGCTTGCTTATATCGTCTCCGAGCCTAAATTTCTAGTCCGCGTTAGGGAAACACCCTGGGTAGCTAGAACATCTCAATTCTCTTCTATAAGAATAAACTATTGAATAACTTAGGATTCTCAATATTCCGAAAATATTTTCTAGCCATCAAAAGTCCACTGAGAGAAAAGTGTTTATAACTGGTTTTCCCTTCGTGACGCGACTGATATTTTTTTATCAAAAAATTTTGGATTCATTTTTTAACATTTCACCCAGGCTGGATGAGCTGCTTCATCAAACTCACGAAAACCATCGACCCTTTTCAGGGTCTTCAAAACTGTCAACTTGATACATTCTAAAGTAAAAACCAAAGTAATAAAAAACGAATTGAATGAAATGATTTCGTATTAAACCCTCTATAATTTATGATGTAGGACTACGTTCTTCAGTATGGGTGCCAAATTAGTAAACGGGTCTCGTTTCTTCATGTTTCTTAATGTTCATAACTTTTTTTGCTGCAAACGGATTTTGATGATCTGGCGATTCAATCCGGAGCGATGAGATCATCGGTGCATGCATGGAGAGCATGTGCAGCAAATTCGTTAATTGTAATGTGTTGGAAGTATGGCTTGGGTTACACAAGTGGGAAGTAGATCCAAAATTTGAATTTTTAGCTTTACGTAATTTGTGTACGGGGTCGAACCTCCACGATAGCTATCACGATAGCTGTTATAGATATAAGACGACAAAAAAGAAGAAAATGTTTGTAATGCATACCTAATAGAGTGGCATTCATATGAGAAAATAAATTGCGACGAATGGTTTATGTATTGCTCTCGCGCGAGGGCAAGAATGAATTATGAAATGGAGACGATCTGGCGTTGTGGTAGCGGTATTACCTCTCACGCTATAGGTCACAAGTTCAATCCTCACTCCCGACATTCTTACGAAATGGAAATAAAGTGACGAACCAGCCAAATAGTGTTCAATGTCACTATAATACAGAAAGAAAGAAAAATAAATTATGAAACAACCATCGGCCCATCTGAAGAGCAGTTTCAATTTCATGAATGAAGAATTCATAAATTAGCTTGAAAACTGGATCACTTTGAAACAACCAGCCTTCTATCAGCGTGGAATCCATGTATTACCTAAAAGTTGGATCAATGTTGTGGCTTCCGATGGAGCGTATTCTGAATGGAGTAGCAATAAATTTTAAGTTTCAAACAAATACCTTTCTATAAAAAAAAACAACCGAAAATTCATACTTGTATATCCAATAGCATTTACCTTAAAAGTACATATGCCAACATGTAGCAATTGACCGTAAAATTAGGCAACTCTTTAACACGAAGGTATTTTTTCATTCATTTCTGAAAAGAATCATTATGATGATCATCTCAGTCTTATACATTCAATTTTTTTATCCCATTTGTTTAGCATTTTAACTGTAACAGAGTCGAATTTTAATGGTGTACATGTCACATGTTTCTCATATCTGTGAATAGCACAGTTTCCATTTTTCGGCGTAAGAGTATTCCTTCTATACCAGTAGCTTTCAACTTTTTTGCTCCATTCCCCCCTCCCTTTTACGAAAATTAATCCCAGTGTGTCCTCCAAAAGTGTCCCAGTGAAAGAAAACAAACGGGTCTCAAATTATATTCGCCACAATTTTGTTTTTATACTTGTAGCTGATGAGAAAAAAGGTACATGAAGTCTGCAGGTCAGTATGGCAACTGTGTCTGAACATTTTCCGCCAAAATTTAATTCTTGAGAACGTTGTCGAAAAGCACAGCTCATGTCATCTTCGATATACACTCTGTTACTGTGTTTTGTTTCGATCAGCAGCATTGTACGAAATCCAGATTCACACAACTAGCGAAATCCAGATTCACAGGACTAGCTGACCCGGCAATCTTCGTTCCGCCCAAAATTTGTTTTTTATTGTCAATACCTTCTAACATTCACGTTTTTCTAATCGACCCCGTTGAATTTACCTTTTACTATAAAATTCCTAAAATTCCATATGCCTTCTACCAAAACTCATCATTATAATATCAGATTATTTACTGACACAATTCTCATTCAGGATTATTCAACCACTTGCAAATAACATGTTTCTCCGTTACATGGAATAAATGTTTCATACAGAAATATGACAATTCCTTCATCGAGTTTTGTTCTTATCAACATATTAGGCAATCCATTTTTATTGGTATAGATAGAAGAAGATAAAGATATTTCGTTAGCGCAAACATCAAATGGACTAACAACGCTTGAAACTATGTAATTGTAGAACATAAGGGAATTTAATTTTCCAAATTTTCCCTTTTTTCTTCAGACTTTTCCAAAAATTTTCAATTGTCATGTTTGATTGGAATATTTTTGGTTGAAATATGTGTAATATTTTTATGGGACCCCCTCTCCATTCTAGAGGAGGGAGGGGTGTCATACCATCATAGAAACATTTCTTATACCAAAAAACCCTCACATCCCAAATTGTGCTTGATTAGTTCTTGAGTTATGCAGAAGTTTGTATTTCCTTGGTATGGCAGCCCTCCTTAGAGAGGGTGGAGGAGTGTTTTCATTATAGAAACGTTTCGAGGTTTACATGCCAAATTTGGCTCCACTTTCTTGATTAATTCTCGAGTTATGCATAAATTTGTGTTTCGTTTCTATGACAGACCCCCCCCCCCCCTCCCCTTCTTAGGAAGATGGAAGGAACCACCTTAGAAATGTTTTTGTTCCCCTAGAACCTCCACATGCCAAATTTGGTTGTGTTTGCTTATCTAGTTCTTGAATTATGCTGAAATGTATGCTTCATTTGTATAGCAGTCCTCCACATTCCCTCAGAGAGAGGGGAGGAGTGTCTATTCACCATAGAAACGTTTCGTGTCCCCTAAAACCTTCGCATGCCAAATTTGGCTCCATTTACTTAATTAGTTTTCAAGTTATACAGAAATTAGTCTTTCATTTGTATGGCAGTTCCCCCTTATAAAAGGGGTGGAGTGTCTGACCACCGTAAAAACATTTATTGCATCCTAAAACCTCCACATGCCAAATTTGGTTTCGTTTTCTTGATTAATTCTCGAGTTATGCATAAATTTGTGTTTCAGTTGTATGGCAGACAACCCCCCCCCCCTTAAAGAGAGGGGAGGAGTGTCTAACCACCATAGAAACATTTATTGCACCCTAAAACTTCTATATGCCTAATTCGGTTTCATTTGCTTGATTAATTCTCGAGCAATGCAGAAATTTGTGTTTCATTTGTATGGCAGCCTCAGAGAGGGAGGAGGAGTCTCAAACTATCACGAAAACCTTCCACGGCTCCAAAAACCCCTACATACAAATTTTCATGTCGGTCGGTTCAGTAGTTTTCGAATCCATAAGAATCAGACAGACAGACAGACAGACAGAAATCCATTTTTATATACAGGGTTTTCCAACTTTAAATTCCGAAAGTAAATAGAAATAAAACACACTTAGAATTCGAATTTCGATGAAACTTTCATTTCAAATTAAAGTTTGGTTTATGCCATTATGTGTGAAATACAACATCATTCAAATGTCCACCTAGGGCTTCCTCGCACACCTTGATCCGGAACAGCTAATTTTCGATGACTTTTCGGCACATATGGGGCGGAATCTCGGTCATAACTTCACGAATGTTGTCTTTCAAATGTTCAAGAGTTTGCGGAGAGTTGGCATAGACACGGTCTTTCGCATAACCCCACAAAAAAAAGTCTAGCGGGTTCAAATCGCATGATCTGGACGGCCAATTGGCATCACCAAAACGCGAAATTATGCGTCCCTCAAATTTCGTTCGCAATATGGCCATGTTCGGTCGTGTTGTGTGGCACGTGGCGCCGTCCTGCTGAAACCACATGTCATCCGTATCCATATCTTCATTTTGTGGCAAAAAAAAAATCGGTTAACATGCGGCCATAGCGCTCACCATTCACAGTTACCGTCTCGCCGTTCTCATTTTCAAAGAAATACGGCCCGATGACTCCACCAGACCATAATGCGCACCAAACAGTGACTTTTGGCGGATGCAATGGCTTCTCAACAATCACGTGTGGATTTACTGAGTCCCATATACGGAAATTTTGGGTGTTCACATAGCCACCGAGCTCGAAATGTCATCGCTGAAGAAAATTTGATTCCATGGTCACCACGCTCTAATTTTTGTACCAGTTGGACTTTATATGGATGTAGGTGCAAGTCCAAATGCAAAATTCGCCACAATGATGTGTTTGACAATCCCAATTGCTGAGCACGCCGTGGAATCGAAACATTCGGGCCATCCTCCACACTGGCAGCAACAGCAGCAATATTTTCGGCCGAACGCACATTACGATGATGCACAGGTTTCACAATATCCACTACGGATCCAGTTTGTTCGAATTTACGCACTACATTAGCGATTGTGTGCTCTGTAGGCCGTTCATGACGACCAAAATCCGTCCGTAATGCTCGAAAAACATTTGTCGGTTTTTCATCATTTTTATAGTATAATTTAACAAAATTAACACGTTGTGCGATGCTAAAACGATCCATATTGTAAAATGGCAGACATTCAACTGACGATATGACGCTTTGGTTGACAGCTATGTCAAACGGTTGTCAGCGCAGGGCTGTATACTTTCGGAAGCCCGAAATGGAAAACTCTGTATATAGATATGTTACGACAATTTGTGTTTGATACAATTTCATAGTGGACGTATTCAGATGGAATAATAATAAATAAATAAAAATGAATGGATGAGATACGGATGTATCTATCGGTATTGCCAGTAATATAATTAGGCAATGTCGAATAGTACAAAAATCAGTTGTCACTATGATTCAACAAACTTCAAACAATAGTAATCTTCGTTCAAGCTATTTGTGCAAAATATCGGAAGCTTGATAATGCCATGTTCCTTTGACATCATATCATTACATTCTATAGAATATGTTGAGCATTTATCGAGTAGAACTTGGAATTTGATAGATTCCTAGATTTCATAAAAAAAAATACATATTGAAAAAGTATTGCATAAGGTCCTATTCAAGTTCGTTGGTTCCTTATAAGCAGAACCTGGAATAAATTAGGATTAGAAAGTAGTAAGTTTGCAATCTGAAACCGGGATTCCAACATCAGAGAAAGATCGCGTAGGTTTTCCCTGACGACAACATGGAATCTTGGATAGCAGCAAGCTATATTGTACTCCAAACCAGGGGATGAGAAGATTCTACCTCGCAATTTTTCGTCCCAAGTTTTCCCATCTAAATCCTCGGAAACCAAAGTATCCCATTTGCTGCGTCTCTAAAGCAATCGAAAGAAAGTAGCAAACTATGTCTAGCTTGAGGAGTACTAAACCACCACCACGAGTAGCAGCAGGAACAGCACCGAGAGAGCAAACCACTTTCGCCAAACATTAGTCTTGCTTAAGAGCGAGCAGCAAGTTTAATTTAATTTATTTTTATTTGCCAAAGTTTCGTCTGCATCTTGCTTTGCGCCCTGGCTGTGTCGGGGCGAAGATGAGGAGGGGGAATGTTTGTGTTTTGTTTCATGTGAAGTTTGGCCAATATTCGGTAGATCTAGCCGATAAAAGGGGAAGTTTTCCACCCAATCTGTGTGTGTGGGTATGTGTTTGTATGTGTAGTTCTGGTGCGCTGCCGCAGCAGTGTTGAGTCGTAATCGAGGAATGGTTGTCGTTATTATAAGTTTTCCCGGCCTCCAGCCTTGGTTTTCCGTACCATCCAAGGCAGAGTAAGAGAAATTCGTTGCCAAGTTCCACAATACGAAAAACTTTGGCAATGGCACACCACTAAATGGAGAAGTTTTACCGCGTGTGTATGGTAGCAATGCTTGAGTGCTAGAATCAAATGGATAACATGTGCCGTATGAAAACAATTTTCATTGTCCTATTAGTGCAGGTTGTCTCAATTGAGGTTATATTTCTGCCACGCTTTTCCGAAGCACTCTAAACAAAAAAAATCTGCGTCCATACTACACGGGGAGAGATAACACGCGTTCAAAATATTTCAGGGCTTAAAACAGAGTTGATGGCAATGACACCCCGTGGAAAACAACAAATGGCGCCTTTCCAGACGCCATTATGGAGCACACCGGCGCTCCATAAATAACTCACAACCACTGCTCCGCTATGCGGTTCCAGGGTCGAACTCAAAAAGAGGGACTCTGTATTTCTGTGGTATTACCTGCACACGGTGGCCGCTATTTAGCTGCGCGTCGGTACGCCAGGTTCGAATACTCGATATAGTCCCACGACCATCCGCACCGGTCTAAATCTATTATTCAAATTATGGCAAAAACTTATTTTATTAGATTTAATGATTTATTTCCTGGGCGTGAGCTGAGTTCCGGGGAGTGAACCACTAGCCTGAATGCTGTAGCATTAGGATGCTGTTGCGGCGATGTTTTTGGCACGAGTATATTTCCCAGCTAGCGTAGCTAATGCGATTTTGATTGGGATTCCATTGGTGATAAAGTAGTTTGTTGACATAGAATAGAATTTATCTAGCTGTTTGCGGTATTCGTTCCTGCTCACGACCATTGGAACGAAAGCGTCGGTCCAATCTTCAAATTGAACATTTGATGAGGAATTACTCCAGCTGCCAGCGGCAGCTTCCAAGCGTCGTACCAACTGTACAAAACAATTCTGCGAACCCATCGACCGATCCTGCATCCTGTCACCGCGCTGCTGCTTCCTAAAACGAACGGCAACAGAAAAAAAAAATCGTTGAATGAATGAACCGCTGAATAAAAACGGAACGTTAAGCCAACACATTTTTCATTGAGTGCTGTGCTGCGTCTCCTTTTCCTTCTTCCTTCGGAGGAACTCTCCTTCGAGCCAAACAATGCACGAATGCGGCGAGGCCAAAACAAATATAGAGGAAAATAAAGGCACACGACCGGAGGGTGAACAAAAGTGAACTTGATAATCGAAACCCGGACTAACCGGAGGGGACAATACCGGAATTCCTTATCGCGGCGCAAACGTTATCATGATTGTGATCGACGGAATTTGGAACCGAGGAGGGAGGAGGGCGAGTGAAGAAGTTTTTCATTCCCGGTTTACTTTTTTCAACTTTTTTGCTTATAGAGGAACAAGAAGAAGTTTGCGTTCCACAACTGATTTTTTGTATTCCTTTGAATAGAAAAACTTTCGAACTAAGTAGCATGTATCAAATGGAAAGTTTCCAAACTGGCTCTATTGAAAAATTTTCAACCTGGTTGCAGGTAGGGAGCCGCCGGCATCATATTTGGTCTCAAAAGTGAACGTTCGCTCAGGTTGTAACTGTTGGTAAATCGTTGGATATTCCATTCATCCATTGTGTGGTGCGAAAATTAGTTTCTTGCTTCGGAGAAATATTTTGTTGCCAGTAGAATAGTTACGGAATTATTATTCCGTCAATAACTGCCGAAACATTAACTGAATAGAAAATTTTATCACTTCACTAAAAACTTCATGACATGCTGGTAAACGTTGGTTGATGACCACAATTAAAATTTTTGGACAGAGATCTGAAATGAAACAACGGCTAGAATGGGAGTCTAAACATGACCACATTTTCATGGATCTGTCAAGATTTATATAGAGCTAGCTGATCCGGCAAACTTCGTCCCGCCCAAAATTTATTTTTCGTTATCACATCCACGTCTTCTTACTCAGCGCACGTTCATGGGTCCAATCGCAGAACTGTTCATTGATTGATCTTCTAATCTACTCTTTAAAATTATTTTTACTATAAAATGTCAGTACTTCTACCAAAACTCGACATTATAATATCAGATTATTTTCAGACACAATTCTCGTGCAAGATTTTTCATCCACTTGCAAATAACATGTTTCTCCGTTACATGGAATAAATGTTTTATATAGAAAAAATGATAGAATGAAGACAGCCCTAAACCGATCAATTCCTTTCTCGAGTTCTGCTCTCATTAACACATTCGGCGATCCATTTTTACTTATTTAGATAGAAGACGATATAGGAGTGCGTTTTATCACATTAAAATCCATTTTCAATTTCGAACGAAGATCAATTTCGTTACCGCAAACGTCAAATGGACTAACAACGCTTGTCAATATGCAGTTGTAGAACACATGCGAATTGAATTTTTCGAATTTTTCCATTTTCCTTCAGGGTTTTCCGAAAATTTTCAATTGTCATGTTTGGTTGGAATATGTTTGGTTGAAATATGTGCATTATTTTCATGGGATCCCCTCTCCTTTCCAAATTTGGTTCCGTTTGCTTGAATAGTTTTTGAATTATGCGGAACTGTTTCATTTGTATAGCACCATACAATCATTTATTGCACCCTAAAACATCCACATGCCAAATTTCGTTCCAATTTCTTGAGTAATGTAGAAATTTGTGTTTTATTTGTATGGCAGTCCCCCCTTAGAGAGGAGGGAGGATTCTCTAACCACCATAGAATCATTTTTTGCACCCTAAAACATGCACATGCCTAATTTCGTTCCATTTGCTTGAATAATTCTTGAGTAATGTAGAAATTTGTGTGTCATTTGTATGGCTCTCATTGTCGGTTTGTGTGATGGGGGAAAATAGAGTTCAATTAAGCAGCATTTCACCGAAAATGTTAATGCTTCCGAGGACTAAGGATATAACTGCTCTCTGGACCTTTTTACAATATAAATAAAATAAATAAGTAACAATACAATTGAGGGGTTTAGAATGAAAGGAGTGTAAGTGATTTGATCGATTTCTGTATATCGACTCTCTCTTTTGGTCATAACTTAGCTGCAAATACATTGTTTTACCGGTAGTTAGACACTCCACCCCCCTCTCTAAGGGGGAGCTGCCATACAAATGAACACAAATTTCTGCATAACTCTAGAACAAGTTGGATGGTGACTCGTTTGAAGCCAAGAGGTAATCGTTCAATGCCATGTGACGAAACGTCTGTCGTACGAAGAAGTTACTGTGAGTGAAATTGATATTATTTCGTTGTTTTTGATATGAAACCATTTTAAAAATGTTGCAGCGTTCAACTGTCAAAATTTGACATAAAATTATTCGTCCGAAGAAATTAAATGTTCAAATTGCAATAAAATTAAAAACGAGCGAAAAATTGACATAGATACGAAAAATTTTGCGTGGAGTGAAAACTGTTCTATATTCCTTCAAAGCTACACCCAAAATTAATTTCAAGCATATGTTTTGATATCCTCTGCATAAAAAATATGTTTGTCTCATGCAGCACGCAGTTATGGTATGTTCTGATCCTTACACTAATAAAACCACAATCGATCAATACGTTTTTATGTTATTTTAACACTTTAAGAAATATGCTATTATTGATAGAGGTTCCGTATACATTCGTGAAAAAGTTCAATTCGTTTAGCAAAAATGTAAACTATTACATCGTTGAATAAAGTATTTAGTATGATTCCTTGCTGTGGTGGCTGATAGCAGACAAGCAACCGCGAAGGGTTGAAGCTCTTTATACTTTCATCGATTATAAAGGGTGTGTCACATCAAATTGCATCACGGAAAAAACGCTGTAGAAATTTAATTTTTAGGAATTATAGGTTTCGATTATAATCAGATAGGTATAGATCACGTTGGCAATGCTTCACTGTCAATTTTTCGTAAATTTAGAAAAATGTCGTCGAACGAAAAAGAGCGTCGTGAATTAATCCTGTGCACTCATTTCGAGAATCCGGAGTTGTCACATCGGGACATCGGTAAGATGCTGGGAATCGTCCAATCCACGGTCAGCAGAGTACTAAAACGATACTTCGAGAACCTAACCATCGACCGGAAGGTGAAGAACGGCAAAAATGGATGCTCCGTCAGTGAAAAAGATCACAAGCGCGTAGTTAAGCAGTTTAGACGTGATCCGAGAAGTTCGGTCCGGGATGTCGCCAATAAGCTGAATTTATCAAGTTCATTCGTCCAGCGGACCAAGCAGCGGGAGGGCCTGCGTACATACAAGGTTCAGAAGGCTCCTAACCGCGACGAAAGGCAAAACATGGTGGGGAGACGCGAGCCCGGAAGCTGTACACCGAAATGCTGACGAAGCCGCATTGCCTGGTAATGGACGACGAAACCTACGTCAAAGCGGACTTTCGTCAGCTGCCGGGCCTGTTGTTCTTCTCCGCAGAGGACAAATTCAGCGTTCCGGAGGAGATTCGCAAGCAGAAACTATCCAAGTTTGCCAATAAGTACATGGTGTGGCAAGCGATCTGCTCTTGCGGAAAGCGGAGCGCCCCCTTCGTGATGACCGGCACGGTAAACGGGCAGGTTTACCTTAAGGAGTGCCTACAGAAGCGCTTACTACCACTATTGAAGCAGCACGAGGGCCCGACCATCTTCTGGCCGGATCTCGCTTCGTGCCACTATTCAAAGAACGTGTTGGAGTGGTACGAAGCCAACGGGGTCACCTTCGTGCCAAAGGAAATGAACCCGCCCAACGCGCCGGAGCTTCGCCCAATAGAGAAATATTGGGCGATTATGAAGCAGGCCCTCCGGAAGAACCCAAAAGTTGTCAAATCGGAGGCGGACTTCAAGAGCAAATGGATTTCTGTTCAATAAAAACTACAACCTGACGTTGTACAGAACCTTATGGACGGGGTAAAGAGGAAGGTCCGAGCATACGGGCTTGGGCTCGAAGTATGAATAAAAAGAAAATGCCAAAAGTTGTTTAATAGTTTTTATTTTACTGTCTAAAATTTTCAAAAGGATCGGTCTACTGAGCGAATTTCTACAGCGTTTTTTCCGTGATGCAATTTGATGTGACACACCCTTTATTCAGTAGCTTACTTTCAATAAATAACAGGAAAAAAGTCGAATTTCGTTCTTTGCGTTGTAGTATCACTATAAAAATTGAATGAAAAAAAAACATATTTTCTGGAGTTTTTTCATTCAATTTTACCTTCTTCTTCAAATGAATACCTGAAAAATACACAATAGCAATACAACAGAGAAGTTCAACTTTCGGTCTGTGACACTGTGCGCGAGTACACGATTTATGATTCTGCACGCGAGTACAGGAGAGCTAACCAAACTAAAAATTCGTGTATGCGGTAATCTTCGCATTTTCCATTCAATCGAATACCCCCAACAACGCATGGGACCGAATACGTGTAACGTTGTAATAAAGCTCATTAAAGACTTCATTTTTTTGTTTGACCATCGTGCTGTAATGTCATGTGTATTGCGTTCTGGCCTGACAATAGCAAAGGCTGTGTCGGTATTGCTCATGATAGCGCTTTGCAAGTAAATGTATTCTTCATCTCGCCTCTCCTGTTTGTTGTGTCGTACGAATCGCAGTTGTTCACTCTCTACCTTTGCGTACATGTCGACCAAGAAGTGTTGGTACTGCTCACGACATCCTAGAATATCGTAAAATGTCGAGAATGTCTAAAAAAATACAAAACAAAAATTTATTCAGGAACTTTTTTCTGCATAGAACCACCCTAATTGGTATTAAATATACAGTAATTTGCCTCCTAGACATGTTATATACTTTATGGCCTATTCTCATCCCTGAAAATTTGTTTTGTATAATTTTATTAAAATCGATTGAGTCGTTTCGGAGGAGTTCGACCACAAACACCGTGACACGAGATTTATATATACAGCCATTCCATATCAAACCGTTCTGTGGTTCTCAGATTTTTGTTACAAGTTGTAGTTTTGTTCCTTTTCACAAAATATTAGACCCGTATCCAAAATGGTATTAAAGCTCCAGTAACACTCTGATCGTCCCGTCACCCGGATCTGGGTGACGGGTGTATTTCCTGGGAGGCCCCGTCATCCAGATATGGGTGATACTTTCCTCGTTGAATTTGAATAGGGTTTTTAAACGAAATTTGATAGAATAGGCACTTATTGCCTATGTAGAATAATCAAAAAATCAAAAACATAAAAATATAGTTTTTATACTATACTTTTTAACGGTTTTATTTAGTATGACCTATTGTAAGTATGTTTGTATGTTTATGTGTAGGGTTGTCCCACATCAATAGAAAATTTAACCCTCTTCCTGTTGACCGATTGATCTGAAATTTGGAACACGCCTTTATTTCTGCTGTCGTTATAAAACTGCGTATTCCGTGATCGTGAAAATCGGCTGGTGAACTACATATTTTATCAAAACCCCATCGATATGGGTTTTTCCAAAACCGCATCAAAATGGGTTTCGAATAAAAGGGCTTGACTAGTAGAACACAGTTATATATAAAAATGCAAATTCAAAATGGCCCGAATTAATTATTATCGTTGCCCTCTTATTTCTATATCGCACCGACAGTTGAATTTGGGCCCCGCATGAAACTCGACCGAATCGCTCTGAGCGACGAAAGTGTTAAATCGACTGAATTTTGCTTCCCCTGACCTGTCTTCACAATTGAGTTGCTTTGAAACTATAAACATGGAAACTCTTATGAAGGTGGTAGTGGATTTAAGAAGCTGAGTAGGTGTTGAGGATATCAATAAAACCATATTAGAAGGTGCATTTGATATAATCAAAGTGAATCTTCTATAAACTGCTAATGAATTGATGCTTCGAGGCGAATGCCAAAAAGTTGGAAGAAATCTGTTGTCATACCGATTCCAAAAAATCCAAAATCGTCCAAATCAGAAGACCGTAACCCAGTTAATATGTTGCCATTATAAGGAAAGATTCTCGAGATCGTAATCGAGGATCAACTGTTGGAACATATAAAAAAAATGGAAAACTGGTGAATGAACAGTATGGATTCAAAAAAAAGCAACTTCTGTGAAACGGCTCTCAATTTGTTGCACTTGAAGTAGAATCAAGCTTTAGAGGTGAAGAAAGTAGTATTGGCCGTAACTTGAAAATGGCCTTTGAAACAATAGATCGACTGAATTCGAATTACTAATTTTGCGTTCCAATTATAATGTAACTGAACCTGTCTTGAGCTGGTTTGGACGAACACAAATCACTATTTAGAGGGACAGTAAATCATCGGCGGGATCAGTGAATCTAGATCGTGTACCTTAATGAAACGTTCTGGGGCCACTACTTTTCATGCTTTATATCAATGACATCAAACAGGAGATGAATTAATTTTTTTTTTGAAATTTTCTCTATATGCCCTAGGATACGTGAAGTAATGAGCCTGAAGTATCGGCTAGAATTAGGCTTAGGTTTGCTCTGTTGCTAGAACTCGGAAACGGTTGCAGTTGCAGACCGTGAAAAATCATCACGAACAGGAGAGTGAAAATATGTGAAAAATTTAGAGATAAAGGAATTCTTGATTAACATGTTGTTCCCGTTCTGAATCACATTTCGGACGCTTAAGGCACACACAGATCTAAACATTATGCACAGGTATTATTTGGTTGATATTTTTAATAAATTAGTTCAATATACTTTTAAGCTTTCTACTTTCTACCTAATTGATTGAAAACATAAAAAAAATCATCGAATAAAATGCTTTTCAATCAAATTTCGAACACTTTATTTTGTAATTTTTTGGACGAAAATTGCATTACACTTGATTATATTTTATAGTCAACTGCTTGCCAAACACTTACCAAACAAACCAACACTTACCAAACAATCACAGTAAACATGTTAACGATGATGAAAACTGATGAAACACGGGAGAAATATAAATATTGATGAACGGGTAAATTCTACGTGCTCACGCTAAGGAAACGTCAAAAACAAACGATAATGAGTAGTGTTGTAAGATTTCTGCCGATTATGTTATAATTCAAATGTAGTTCTCATGTGAAATTATAGTGAAATCAAGGGATTACTCTAAGGAAGCAATTGTTATATTAATTTGATAGTTATATTATCAGTGCATTCAGCATTTCAAGATATTAGAACAAAGTGTCCGAAATATGATTCAGAACGGTATGCTAATTGTGAAATACACAATCATCATTGAGGTTGCTACAAATTACTTTTGACGTAGGACTACGTCTAACCGGAAGATATAGGGGGTGAAATGGAAATCTAGGCACTGAACAAGTAGGAAAAAATGCAAGATTTGGAACGCTTATAACTCGAGCATTTCTCAATAGATCGCAAAGGTTTTTGCATCAATTGATAGAAAATATATCCACGCATCTATCATAACGAATAACATTTCATTTTTCTTGAGATAAATAATTGAATAATTTTGAAATATCAAGCATTGTCAAAATGCACTATGTGCCCATTTTTGATTGGTCCATTTTGTGCTTCTCAAATCGTACCGACCAAAACGGGCAACCAGAGCAGCAGCGAAATAGAATGAAGCACGATTGGAAAGGAAAAAGAAAAAAATGAACGAAACATTGGTCGCAGTCTCACACATGCGTAATTCTCGAGCCAGCCAGTCAGCTTAAAAATCCCCGCTCCGCTGCCGTAAGGATCATTCTCATCCAAACCGTACACCACATCGGTTCGCATCACAACAAATCAACAAACCAACCCAAGCAGCCATGTCTGGATATGGTAAAGGAGGAAAAGTGAAGGGAAAGGCAAAATCCCGCTCGAACCGTGTTGATCTGGAGTTCCCCGCAAGGGTAGCTAGGCCGAGCGCGTTAGTACCAGTGCACCAGTCCACCTAGCCGGCGTTATATAGTTTCGGCCGCCGAAGTGATCGAATTAGCTGGCAAAGCTGCTCGCGACAATAAGAAAACCCGCATTCGGAACAGAACACATTCGGTTCGGTGGACATCAAGACAACAGACAGTTGCAGCGAGTGGCGAGTGGCAAACGCAATCGCAAAACGGCATCAGGTAGCAGAAGAAAAAAGTTTGTTCTTTATACAAACTGCTTTAGTGGCAAATCCAGAACAAGGCGGCATCGAGGGCGTTCGAAATGGTTTTTTTCAAAACCACGAGTACTAAGTTTTCTAAATTGGAACCATTCCATTAATCAAGGCGCTTTTCAGGGCCATTAAACCTTCCAAAAAAGAGTTTAGGAAATACAGTTCAATGCTTTCTAAAACATTATCCAAAATAATAATAAAACACAAATTGATTTTTTCATAATTTGTTTGTCAGGATATGATGAGTATGTGAATTTGGCAGTTGTTCTGAGCTTATTGATTTTCATCAATTCTTAAATTGCTTCTAGATTGAAAGTACAGTAATTTACACTTATCTCGACATTTAGCTAATTGGACGGACCTGTAATGTGACATATTTAGTTGGACATTTTTGTAAACATAGAGTTCGGGGTCCAAATTATGACCCCACATTGAAAGTCGACACTGTACCGCTGTCATCGCAAATGTTCAATTACAGGTTAAAATTACCTCCAATCTGATACTGAGTGGTGGTAATGCGACGTGCCATTGAATGTAATTTACTGTAAAATATGTCACAAGCTGGATGGGAAGAAATGTTCCAACTGTGAAAGCTGTGGCGAGTGGCAAACGCAATAGCTAAACAGAAAGGTTTAACCGAACAAGATGGGAATATCGAGTGATAACAAAAACACAACACCAAAGGTTCTTTTCAGAACCATCAACATATTCATAAAGAGTAAACAGTAAACTAATCCATTTTTCAGGTAGATAGGTAGGTATTCACGTAGGAGAAGAAAATAAAACAATATATTTAAAATATATATTTAACAAAAGCTGTCCTACGTCACTCCGGTTATGTCCCCGACATTACCCACCCGTCTTTTGACGTAGGACTACGTCTTTCATTTCTATACCGGGGCGTAAAATCAAAGTTTCGAAAACGAAAGCGTTACGCCGGAGACCGAGATTTTGAGCGTTAATAGCTCCTAAACAACTGAACGAAATGGTATGATAAACACTTCATTCGAAAGATAAAATGTCTACGCGTTATATACTTGTTACTTTTTGATCCAAAAACTTGTTTCAATAGTCTTAAAATTGCTATCAAAACAGGCTATTGAAATCACCAATCGGTATATAAGCGAGCGGCGCTCGGAAATCCACTCAGTTCTAATTGAACAGCGATTGGAGCATGTTGTCGCTGTTGTGGTGAAGCTCTTCGTTTATCATGAAAGCGCGGATGAACGGTGTCACCAAGAGCCTGTTTGTGCACCCTAGGCCAGAAGGGAATCCATCAGGAGGAGAGTGATGCCACAAACGGTTCCCTGGGAAGACATCGCTACACACACATACACGCGCGGCTATTAACAGGTGGTTATCGAGTTGGCATTAACCACTGGTGGGCTTCCAGTATCGAGGAAAATGTGGAAATATCTAATCGTTACTGAAAATAATCTGCCAGTTCCTTTGGGAATTTTCAAAATATATTCATGTTAAAGAGTTTATTTGAATGTTTTCTTTCCATGTAACACTGTGATCAAATACATTTGGTTTTGTGGTTTTTCAATCAATCGCAATTAACAGGATAGCTTCAGAAGATTATTCTTCCCCATCAGTAGGATATTTCCGTATCCAATATTGTATGCGCCCGCAATCGATTATTGCTCAGTCGCCGAAAGTTCCGAGCTCAGAGAGTTCATTCCCCTCTAGTTTGCCTTCCAAATTGCCATCGTAAACCACACCTTCTCTCGATTCAATCACACATAAAAAGCATACTTAAGCGATATTCTGGTGGTGAGACACATTCATTTTTCGTGAGGACATCGTCAAGACAACATCGTTGCCTAATGTGCTGGAGGAGGTGGACGGCGAAGGATCGACACATACACGCGCAGAACTCTTTCCGTTAGGATGCCATTCAGCATCGAGAAAGTTCCGGAAAGATCTAATCATTGCTGGAAAATAATCTGCCAGTTCCTTTGGGAATTTTCAAAATATATTCATGTGAAAGAGTTTAATTGAATGTTTTCTATCCATGTAACACTGTGACCAAATATGTTTCAATCAAGTGCTATTAACATGTGGTTATCGAGTTGGTATTAACCACTGGTGGGCTTCCAGTATCGAGGAAAATGTGGAAATAACTAATCGTTACTGAAAATAATCTGCCAGTTCCTCTGGGAATCAAAATATATTCATGTGAAAGAGTTTAATTGAATGTTTTCTATCCATGTAACACTGTGACCAAATATGTTTCAATCAAGTGCTATTAACAGGTGGTTATCGAGTTGGCATTAACCACTGGTGGGCTTCCAGTATCGAGGAAAATGTGGAAATATCTAATCGTTACTGAAAATAATCTGCCAGTTCCTTTGGGAATTTTCAAAATATATTCATGTGAAAGAGTTTAATTGAATGTTTTCTATCCATGTAACACTGTGACCAAATACATTTGGTTTTGTGGTTTTTCAATCAATTGCAATTAACAGGATAGCTTCTGAAGATTATTCTTCCCTATCAGTAGGATATTTCCGTATCCAATATTGTATGCGCCCGCAATCGATTATTGCTCAGTCGCCGAAAGTTCCGAGCTCAGAGAGTTCATTCCCCTCTAGTTTGCCTTCCAAATTGCCATCGTAAACCACACCTTCTCTCGATTCAATCACACACAAAAAGCATACTTAAGCGATATTCTGGTGGTGAGACACATTCATTTTTCGTGAGGACATCGACAAGACAACATCGTTGCCTAACGTGCTGGAGGAGGTGGACGGCGAAGGATCGACACATACACGCGCAGAACTCTTTCCGTTAGGATGCCATTCAGCATCGAGAAAGTTCCGGAAAGATCTAATCATTGCTGGAAAATAATCTGCCAGTTTTAATCAAGTGCTATTAACAGGTAGTTATCGAGTTGGCATTAACCACTGGTGGGCTTCCAGTATCGAGGAAAATGTGGAAATATCTAATCGTTACTGAAAATAATCTGCCAGTTCCTCTGGGAATTTAAAATTACATTCATATGAAAGAGTTTATTTTAATGTTTTCTTTCCATGTAACACTGTGACCAAATACATTAGGTTTTGTGAATTTTCAATCAATCGCAATCAACAGGATGGCTTCTGAAAATTATTCTTCCCCATCAGTAGGATATTTCCGTATCCAATATTGGATGCATAAAACCGTGTGCCTCCAACGTAACGCTCTCGTTTTCGAAGTTCTCCAAATATTCATTCATTCAGAATGAATTCAGATCCAACTTCATACAAATGATCTCTAAATCAACGATAGTCCTACGTCACCCTTGCGGTTATACCATAGATATAACCCACTTCCTGTTTTTTATGAAAAAAATCTAACTATTGTCTGTTGTCGATTCATTTTAACGTCTGAAACGCACGATACATGTTTTTGCCACGCATAACTGCATAAATTTTCTTGAAATGCTCTCATTTTTAACATCATGATAGAGCGGATATTTTCCTTTGATTCATCCATTTCCCAAGAATCCTGTTTCTGAAACATTCACTACCCCGCGCTTTGTTTCTCACCCCATGAAAGGAACAATAACAACAACAACAACAGCTCAAAAACAAAACACAAAAATGGGGGAGTCTTCATGATGTTGAGAACACGTTAAATTAACGAGGTAAATTATAGTTTTAGTAGCACCAGCTGCACCGTAATGCATCCGGCTCGGGACTAGTTGTTTGTTCTCCGTGAATGAAAAGGCACTCTCGACAGGTGTTTCGCTCGAGGAGCTTCCCCCCAACGGTTCCCCATTCAAAAAACTGGATGGGGCGGAAAATATGTTTATGGCATCACCTAGCGCACTGAAGGCGAATCGCAAACATTCATCGCACCCACAAGGGCACTCCCGTTCGTCCTCTCCACGCGGTATGGTAACTTTGTTGCGGAATCTGGTGATGTACCTTTGCTTCGTTAGCTTTTCTCGAAATCAGCTTCCCCCGCGCTCGTATTTGGACAACGAGAGATAGAGTAGACGCTAGCGTATCTGGTGCATATGTATGTGCGCTCTTTCCTTCGCATGGCGCCATGATTATACACTGCTCTCGAGTAGTGCCACATCCAGGAAGGAGTAATTTTCATCCAGACGTCCCGTGTCTTATCTCGCCGCCACCGTTGGTGGCAAGAGCACCCCCTGGCGGAAGATCGCAGAGCGAAACAAAGTGGGCCATGTCGAGATGATTGTTGGATCGAAAGTCTTCCGGAAGTGCATGGCACTCGTGCAGACACAAACAGACACACTTCACGGAGAATGAGACTCTCCGCCAGTATAATGCACGGAGATGCACGGTTTGTGTGTGTGTGTGGGGCCGTAGTGACGACTGCCTGACGGGGGCTTGATTAACTTCGACTCAACCGGCGGAGGTGGAAATCCTTTTCTTCGTGTATTGTACTATGGTACGAATGATATAGTGGCTTTTGTCATGTTGAATGGAGCGAATATGCTGGGTATTATGATTGATGATCTCGTTGTAGAAGGAGGATTTGTAAGTGGATTTTATTCTTTCGCTGCGATTATAGAAAGATATATTTTTGCAGTGTGTTGCCTATTGCGCTTCAAACTCATACCGAGAATCAGGATCCATTTTCGTCAGCGCTTCTTTCGAATTTCGCAAACTGGAACTGCACAAAAGAGATTTCGTGGTTTTTCTAATATCGCCACCATTTAGTTTTGTGCTCCCGTGGCCGAATGGTTAGCGTCTCAGACCATCATGCCGGGGGGGTTTGGGTTCGATTCCCGTTCTGGTCGGGGGAATTTTTCGTCGAAGAAATTTGCTCCGACTTGCACTGTGGTCACGCGTATTCTAGAGCTTGCCACTCAGATGCATTTCAAGGCGTGTTATTTGGCATAGAAAACTCAACTGAGTACTAAACTGCGTTGCACAACTATAGAACCACTCATTTTTTCTGAGTCTCCAAAGATATGTAAGAAGTCGGTTGAATTGAAGTATATAGTGTAGAGTACAATAACTATCTTCATTTATAAGACTGGCCATTTGAACTTTATTGTTGTGTTCAGGCCCGAAACATTCAAAAAACAAAAGTTCCAGTGTTTCATAACTATAGAACCAGCTAGAGATTTCCCATCTCCGTTACAAAATTAACGTCAATTTAACATGAATTACAATAAGGTTCTAATTCGTAGGTCATCTTTAGTTCTCAATCAGTTCAAGTAATCCATTCGGGATGGTTTCGGCCAAGCTGCGCCATGTTGTAGTGTGTATCTCGTTTAACGCAGAGGATACTGATCGTTTAAGCTCATCAAATCACTCATACTGCTTGTAAGCATACTATTCGTCAAAATCACTCCTCATAAGTTCCTGACAGCGTTTTGAATTGGTAAACAAGCTGACCAGTCCAGAATCTGAAACCCTTATTCATTAAACCATCCCATAACTTTCCGGATTTTATGAATTGATGCCAAATAACCCAATTATCATATTGATTTTGATGCAAAAACAGCAGTAAATGGTTCTGAAGTACTTCGTTGCACTTCTGACCAAGGATGCAAAATTTTTAAAGAACATGTTGAAATCGAAAAACAATTTTTATCAGTGCAAAATATCTCCACCGACACTCTTCTCTTCTTTCTATCGCGGTGCCGCGGTGCCTATGACTGCTGGCTCACCATCACGTTTGTTTTGATACAGTTTTCGTTCCATCGACAGAAATATCAGTCCATTCTCGATGTCAGTGAATGCCCAAGCCGAAAATATCACCTTTCATTGCGTCCTGGTGACATTTTCTTTAGTCATACACCCATAAACTCAGCACTCGAATGTGCCGTTGCCCATCGGATAATTCTCTCAAAAACGCCTGGTTTAGATGGCTTATCATCAACACGGATGAACAGTCAGAAGTACAACGAAGTATTTCAGAATCATTTACTGCTGTTTTTGCATCAAAAATAATTTGACAATTGGATAATTTGGCATCAATTCATAAAATCTGGAATGTCATGGCATGTTTAATTGAATAGGGGCTTCAGATTCTGGACTGGTCAGCTTGTTTACCAGATCAAAAACCCATCAAGAACTTATGAAGAATGGTTGTACAAATTGTAGATGAAGTTTACAAGCAGTATGTGTGATTTGAAGAGCCTAAACGAGCAGTATCCTCTGCGTAGAACGAGATACACACTACAACATGGCGCAGCTTGGCTGAAACCATCCCGAATGGATTATTTGAACTGATTGAGAACTAAAGATGACCTATGAATTAGAACCTTATTGTAATTCATGTGAAATTGACGTTAATTTTGTACAGCAGTGAGAGTTTTTCCATCTGGTTCTATAGTTATGAAACACTGAAATTTTAGTTTTTTGAATGTTTCGCGCCTGAACACAACAATATAGTTCAAATGGCCAGCTTTTTTAATGAAGATAGTTATTATATCCTACACTATATACTTCAATTCAACCGACTTCTTACATATCTCTGGAAACTCTGAAAAAATGAGTGGTTCTATAGTTGTGAAACGCAGTGTAGTAAAAATGACGAAAGTAATACTACGTTGAGACGGCGAAGTTCCTCTAGGAACGTTAGTGCCATTTAAGAAGAAGACCATTTAGTATTATCACATTTTTTTCCTCTGATTTCATGATTTGAAAATTATTTATAAAAACGATATTTATTATATGCTCATCCTCGGATGGTCTCCGTAGCCACATTGGTTGCGCGTTCGCTAAGTAAGCGATCGATCGTGAGTTCAAAACTCAGGGCCCTCATTGACCATCTTTGTGTTGTTACAGAATAACTACGTCCACGCAACAAAATGGCAACTGTGTAGATGAATATGATAAACATGTGACATGTACACGATTAAAATTCGGCTCTGTTACAGCTAAAATACTAATGAGCCTAAAGAAAAACAAAATGGATAAAAAAAAGCTCATCCTCAAAGCTCTTGATTATATTGTGTTAAATTTTAGATTGTTTCTGTAAATTGTAAACTTGTGAAAACCAAAAAATTGAATGTAAAATGTAGCTCGATTTATTACCCTGAGTAATCAGGTCTTGTGTATAATTCATCGCAGATTGCTTGCACCGTCAGTTTTATCTCTTATTTATTTTGTGGAGGCTATAAACTCGAAAGTTCATTCGCCTCTAGAACGCATCGTCAGTTTGTTAGTTAGTTTCTTTTATATAGGCTTTAATCTTTTGCAGTTCATTCGCCACTAGCCCTGAAAAATACCCTTTTGGAAAACTATTGCTAGTAAATGTTTTTTTTTCTTGTTTCAATCGTCACAAACGTCACCTTATCTTTCGAATGAGGTTACTATCATACCACTTCGTTCAGTCGGTAAAGAGATATTGACGCTCAAAACCTTGCACCTCAAACGTAACGGGATTTATTTTAACTGACAATGTTATACATCTAAATTAAAAACAGCACTGAAGATGCACGGTTGTTATACATTTATGCATGGGCATAACTGGTAACCTAATCGGATGCTATTCCACTGTGTTTTTATTTTAGAAGTTTACAATTACATGATTAAACTACTATAACACAATGTTAAGCAGCTAATCACCCTATCAAATTATTTCTAAAATCGTTTTTTTATCTCTTTGCAGGTAATTTTCAGCATCCATTTACATGGTTTCTTTTCATTAAGGCAATTGCTGTTCCCAGATAAGTATTTCCATAAATTTAGAAAGCTCCGTGTTTTGTTTTCCCCATCTTGATCATCCGGAAGAGTTTTCTTATTGAGCTCGCGTAGCATGGGGGGAGTTTGGTAATGAAAAATAAACCTTCCCAAGAACCCAAACAAAACATCATAGGGACAGATGTTAGAGGGGGAAAGATGGATTTATTCGTTTCTTTCTAAAAATGATTCAATTAACACTAAATTTAGAATTACTCAAATACCATTCATAATTTTTCATATTTGGTGTGTGAAATTCATTTTGACTTCAACTTATGAGTAGATTTTTTTTCTTTCAAGTTAATATTTTATGAGGTTTTCTAAACCTCTGCTATTAAATAAATTTCCTAAAAATAGTCTGTTTTCGAGATATTTTAAATTCAAGTGCTGGGAATGCTTTTTGGTTTCATAATTTTAATTTATTCAAAATTTATTTACTAATCAATTTTGAGAGTACTTAAAAAAAACTTTAATAAATATTTCAGATATTGTGCATTGTAGTGTGATTCTCATTCTCCGGCAGTGAACCAATATTGAAGTTTCCTCATCATGCCGAGGAACAATAAATCTTCTAATTTATTCTTTTTATCATATTCAATACGTTGTCCATTGAACAAAAGAACCTCACTTGCCTTAAAACTTTCATTGTTAAATTCATGAGATTCGAAGGTTATTTTCCATAGCCGCATTTACCATAGTAATCAATACGTGGTCAGATATTCAATATCATTTTTGAATTTTTGGCTGAAAATGCTTTTTGATTATATGATGAGTGAAAGTCTGTAGGCCCCAATAACTTCGGAATTCGTTGTACCATACAAAAATAGACTGAAATATGAATTTGTTCAATTAGATGCTTATCGACTGATCAGAATACCTATATTAAATTAAAAAAAAAAGTAGAAAAATACTTCAGATATTGTTTATTAATTTATCGATTTGCGACAGCAATAATCTTAGCAATAGATCGAATATTATTGCTCTTCGGTAGTGAGTCAATGTTAAAGTTTTCTCATCACGAATGTCAAAAAACAATGAGACACTTAATTTGACGATTGGTCCTGTGAGTCTACGTTCGAATTTCCTTATAGAAACGCTTTCCGTTATCTAGGCTTCATTCAACTCCTACTCTCTCTCATTTAAAATTATTCATTTGGGCCTTTTTTGAATAATTCCGCAATAAAAAAATAAACCCAAGAAACGTTCTCTGAGCGGCAACATTAAATGGACTGTCAAAGTGAAAACATGTTTTTACTGCAAACACACGATCGAGATGAAACATATGTTTCACCAATACTTATCACAGATGCACATTATTGTAATGTAAAATTGAAGTAAAGTGGTGAAGTGTATACGAATTTTCGATTTCTTATGATCAAATAAAAAAGAGCATTGAATTTGCCCTAACTAGTGTGTATTGCATTTTAATATGAAACAAAAAGTTTCGGAAGTTATATGACACAAATACGTCATTGATGGAAAACCGACTAAATCCTCTGCCCGATCTCTGACGGTCCTTGGGAAACATTCTTTGAAAACGTGAATATTTTCAACTTTGCAAATGGATCTCTTCGAAGGTTTCCACCATCTCGTGGCCAAATTGTGGTTGGGAAGCATGACAGACCGTTTCCATCGTCAACGTACATCCTGTCTTATCTTCATTTCTATTTTCGTGAAGAACGCTATGTTTCACAGTCTAAGAATCACTCAATATTTTTGAGTTTTCTACGAAACAGAAGGTTGGAATCAAATAGACGATATGGAGGAACGTGGTAACTATCTTCGTTTCATAGCCTTCATTGCTTAGGTCACGTGCAAAAGATATACACAACATGGCTTAAACGAGTAGTTTTATCTGCGGGAAATATGATACAGACTTCAATACACCGCATTAACCTGATAATTAAACTTTCAATACAATCATAAATGTTGAGAAAACCTATCTGAATGTAATTCAAATACAATTTATAACTATTAATCAGTGTCTAAACATGGCAAATTAATGGTAACATGAATGGTCCTAATATCGTCAAAAATATCCTTTAAATTTTGCATTCATTCAGGAAATAAATAAAATTCACGATGTGTTGAAGAGCCCATTTCGATTGAACTCTACGGATTTTGGCTGTGGAATAATTCAAATCCTGAGATAATATCGTTTGGACATTTGGAACAAATTCTTCATTGACAACAGTTTGATGTAGTTTGAGTCCCGCGACTTAAATAACACACTGTTTAATAATGTAATATTATATTACCATGATCAACAAATAACTTAATAACTTTTATTTTAAACTTAGTGGGGGTGTCAGTGCGCGGAAGCGAAAATTCATACCAAGATTCAGCTGCTCATTATCCATCAACAGAATATTTTGTGTATAACAACTTTTTGAATCAAGAGGATTTTTCAATGTATTTACTCATTGAACAATTTGGTTACATTAAATTCGAAAGCATTTTTTCTGTTTTAAATGTATTGCTGTGACAATCAAACGCATAATTACATGCGATGGGACGTGGATATATGAGTACAACACAGAAACATGGCAATAAGGAAGTAGATGACGTGCCAACGATTACAAAAAAAATGCTTTGTGCAATATCGAATTATGACTGGGTGAATATTTTTTCTGATTTCAGTTTTTTTGAAGAATGGGAAAAGTTCTTGGCTCTTAGTTCTTAGCCCATAATCCTAACATCTCAATCCTTCGCCGTGACACCACAATTCAAGAATTGAACGTCACATTTGATCATTAGAGCTTAAAACTGAGCTTGGCTGGACTCTAATGCCCCATATAATCATGTTATGTATTATGCTGCAATCATGAACGAGTAATGAAATATTGAAATTTTAATTTTAAACCTCGTAGGAAAAAAGGGAAAATTATTTTCATTTTGAATTTATTTTTATTATTCATGGGATGAATTTCCATCATGCCCAGAAATTATATAAAGGGACAAGTTCACTTTAAGTTGATCGTGTCGTGTATTTTACCAATAAAGAAAAAATCATGCAAATAAGGGTTAAAGTAGTATCAATCCAACAAAATATTTAAATCATTAAAAGGTTTTCTCATTAGATCATTAGATCATCATTCTCAATTGTATGATTTTTATACATGGTTTTGTTGAACTTTGCCTTCAATTTTTTTCATCAATTTCATCCTTGAGCCAATACATAGTTCTTGGCTTTCAAAATAGAGTCTATAGATGTGGATAATGTGTGCTCACATTATCATGCCGGGTGTTCGGGTTCGATTCCCGTTCTGGCCGGGGGATTTTTCATCAGAGGAATTTCTTCGACTTGCACTGTGGTCACGCGTGTTCTAGAGCTTGCCCCTTAGAATACATTCAAGGCGTGTTATTTGGCTTAAGAAATCTCAACTATGTATTAATAAATGACGCTAGTTAATGCATACGTTGAGACGGCAAAAGATCCACAGGGAACGTTAACGCCATTCATGAAGATGTGGGTGCCAGCCGATTCCTGGATTTTGTTTTGTTGGTATTGTAAAGCGAAAAAATTCGCTCCACTGATGAATGTTACCAAAAAGTGTGTTAAAAACGAACTTAGCAATAGATACAAAAATTCCTCATCACGCCTTCTAACATCCAATAGCTGGGCCAAAGTTATATCTGAGTCACTCAACTTTGACCCCATAAGATTCATCTTGCGTAGCCTATTATCTAAGCCTTTTCTATTATCTGCTTCAACGAATTGGGAAATTGGCGCATCAAATCACTAAGGTTGGGTAGCTTGACGAAATTTTGGGGATTTATCAAGGCCGGAGTTTTGACAACCGGATCGCTGAAATCAAATCGCTTTGAAATCTGTTTCACGAGTACAATATAGAAATCACGACAAATTGATTTGAAGGGCAGTTCTCTAGCTGCATCCAATCCTTGGTCAGCTTCTTCTGCATCAATACCAACATAAACATCCTCAGGCTTCTTCAGAAAGTGTTTAAAATCTTTCACATCAAGGTCAGCATCAGCGATTCGTTACCTGTAGCTCTTCAAACATAAGTTACCCAACATGATCAACAATAACATTCTTGTCTCATTGTAAAATTCGCAATAATAGAGAACTTTTTGATTGAATAGTACGATTGACGTTACTGATGAGCGGTAGAACAAAGCTTAGGAACAACATAATCGGTTTAGTCATAGGATCGTTTAAATGAGTCAATATACGATTGGAGGATTGATTATGATCATATCTAACTTGGAACGAATAGAATAGGTTAAGATCTCCAAATCGCTCAAGATTTTGCTTAACAACGGTCTCTAATGAAAGCTATCTCGTTGCGTTACGTTCAGCTTTTTTTATAGATCAAGGTATCTATGTAGGCACTTAAAATTGAATTTAAAAAATCTTCAAATTCTGTATCTTTGCTGATAATACGTAATTCTGTATATACAGATTCTGTATCTGAAAATTGTCAAAAAATCTGTAAAATACAGAATATTCTGTATATATGGCAACCCTGGGATCTGTCGGGTGAGGAAGAATTACCCATTTACAAATATTTTGTTCAACTGACGTTTCTCAATATCGGCAGAAACAGTTTCTTTCAGTTCCAGCCTTACAACTTACACTATTCATTGATTCTAAGGATGTTTCATTATGGCTGTAACATTAGCGGTTGTTCTGGGTCTATCCATGCTTTTTTACGTTTGAGATTGTCGTAATAGCCCTATTTTCGATCGTCACAGTGAACTCTTCGTTTTTCCTGGCCGGCAACGAACTATGCTTGAAACGATTGGGATTGGCTGTGTAAATAAATGGAAACAACTGTTTCAGTAACTCCTCGCTCGATTCCAAGTTCTTCTAAAGTCCGAGCTGAGTTTTCATGCGAAAATGCTCACAATGAATCATCTGCGGTTTTATTGGGCTGCCCTGAGCATTGTTTTTCATTGACATTTGAGCAATTACGTTTGAATAGTCATTCCGTACACTTTTTTAACTTCGTGAGAAACGGAACGCCATAACATATATTTTCGACATGTGCTTTTACATTACTTTGTATTGGAAAAATTAAAGATGGATACCTAAGATGGGTAGCGCCGTTCTTGAGATTCATGGAGGTCGATTTACGATCATTTTTTTCGAACATGTTGAAGAAACGAGTTTCAGGTTTGTCCTCGATATTTATATTTTGCGTGTTTTTCACTATTGTTTCTACTAACTGTGAAGGTGTCATATTATACAATTCAATATTGATGTCGCCAAACATTTTTTTAAGTGCTTGATGGCCTTTACAATTCGAGGGGTCGGTTTGGGATATCCTCTCCTGTATAATAATATATTGAGTGTTTAAGCTTCAGATTCAGATTCGAAAGCAATAAATCACGGATTGAACAAAATTAAACCTCGCTTTCGCCACTCGCAACCAGATCCATAAAATACTCGTAGACATTGTGGAATGACTTCTAAACTACCGTCGTAAACACAACCCTCGCTCAATAAAATTGCGATTTCTTCGCAGATTTGCCCCTCGATATCGGTTGTATATTTTGCTCTCCTAGACTCCGTATTAATTTCGCCTCTACTTCGCAATTTAATATACTATCCGAGGTATTAGAGCGCCATCCTTCGGGGCGCACGAGACGTGATCGAAAGGATAGAACAGCAAAAAAACATGTGTATCTTGCAACACATTATAATCATCGTTTTGTTTGCGCCGTGAAGAGTGACACGCCTTCCAGAGTTGGAGGTCCTTAGAGGAAGGGAATCGAGCACAACTGGAATATGTTGTGCTTGGTTGAATGCTGTGATGTGGAAAATGTCACATAAGTGGAGTCAACATATTTCAGGAAGCCGTCGTGAAGGGGTTTGCTTCCGCGCGCTTTCATCAGCGTTCAACTGAGGGGACGGTCTTTCCATTTTGTTTCTTCTGACACGGTGAAGCTTTTTTTTTAGCAAAATTTTTAGCAGATTTGCGAACGGGGGAATGACAGCGCACTCACTTCTTTTTACGACACGATGTAAAGAATTCATAAGGCATTACCGCCGTCGTAAAGTGCTGTCCTCAGCAGCCGAGACACGTGGGTTGGAGTGAAAATTTTCCCCAAAAGTTTCACTCTCGGCGCTAAGCTTGATGAAAACTTCTTGACAAATTTCCAGACAGCAAACTGGCTGATGGGTTGAGAGCGAAAAAAAAATCCGCTCGCGGAAGCCATAAGCTGCAACCAAACAGTCTTCAACTCGGGGGCGGCGGAACACACGATGGCGCACGGTAGAAAAGTGTCTGGAATCGATTTTCCCTTCCCTGACGAAGCTCACATCACATCACAATCCATGGAGGCATGGAGGAGGCACTCGCTCCGGCTCCGAACGGACGAGGGACTGCTGCACTTGGAAGATTATCCGGCTTGGCGGAGTTTGTGTGAGGTTTGTTTGATTTTCGCAAAAGCAGCCAGGAAAATGAAAGCAATTTTCCAAATGAGCGCAAGGGATAAGACTTTACATCGCCCCGAGAAGGAAGAATGTGCGGCGGAGCGAATGTGGAAGAAAATAATTAATTTTGGCCCTTTTTTTTGTTATGGCCGCCACATCGCCGTTCGGCAATTGGTGGACGTCCACGGAATGACGAAGTGGTGTGGGTGCCCCCGATGGCCACGGTGGAAAACGGGAAACCAATAGGAAATTACGATAATTGTTCAGGGTGAATTGAAAAAAGAAATATATTGTACTGGTGGCAGTCCACTCCATAACGTTAGTTTGAATGGTTGAAGTTATCCCTGAATGTTGAATGTGAGTATATTAATGATAAAAATAATTTCAAAATGGTATATTTGCCCGCCACGATTGTTGGCTGCAATTATTACAGTGCCAAAAAACTCTTCGCTTCAAAGTTTTCCCATGGGTTTTCTAAGACTACAATTATTTTTCCGCTCAATGGTATGGTAAACTATTCGCTGTGAGTAGGGGGATAGAAAAAAGATCAATGCTAACACGCACGCAATTAAATACTAATCGTTAGACCAAGGCTAAAAAGTGTCGTTCGACCAGATACAAAAGAGTCAGTCTGCCTGCAAGGTGGTGGGAGGAAGCGGCGTCGAGAGGTATATTTTGGGGTAAATTGGTGTCTGCATGCGACAGCTGTTACACAGACGACAGGGGAGAGAGAAGGGATAATGGTTTGTGTCGCCGGCAGAACGTGGCATAAAATTTGATTGAGCGGTGAGTGGAGTGGGGAAAATGGGGGTGGGGCTGATAGCAAGTTTCCACTTGAACTCGTCATGGTCGCCGATATGTGAAGTGCAAAGCAGAGGAGACACACATATCAATAATGAATATTAATTCGGAAATATTGAATGTATTTGAACGATTCGAAAAATTTGACGCCTTTTTCAAAGCGTTTTATATTTTCCTCCATTGATTGATTGTTCGAAGATATAGTAACATATTACATCCCGCCATTGTTATATTCAATAACAGAAAATATATACATGGTTTAAAAAATATATAATAGGAGTACCGGTAAGTTTCTTGTTTTTTTCTTCAAAAGCTAATGCTTTATTCTGCAAAAATGGTTACAAATTCTATATTGAAAGTATTGCCCATCGCTAGCCACAACTTTTTCCCATCTTTCTGGTAATTCACGGATCCCTTTGCGGAAATAATCGGCCGGTTTGTCGGATAACCACGAATCGATCTAATTTTTGACTTCATCAAAATTGGAGCAGTGCTGGTCAACCAGTTCTTGTTGCCATGTTGTATCGATCGAAAAAGGTAGTAATTGGACGGAGCAATGTCTGGAGAATACGGCGGGTGGGATAGGACCTCCAATTTCAGCGTTTCCAAGTATGTTTTGACCGGTTTCGTGACATGAGGCCGAGCATTATCGTGCTGCAAAATAACTTTATCGTGTCTTTGCTCGTATTGTGGCCGTTTTTCTTTCAGTGCACGGCTCAAACGCGTCAATTGTCGTCGTTAGAGATCCCCCGTAATGGTTTCATTCTGTTGTAGCAGCTCATAGTACACCACACCCAGCTGGTACCACCGAATAGACAGCATAGTCTTCTGGCCGTGAATATTCCGCGCGACCGTCGATGTTGATGCATGGTCGGGGTATCCATACGTTGCCCGACGTTTAGGATTGCCGTAAAGGGTCCACTTCTCATCGCCAGTAATTATTCGGTACAGAAAACCCTTTATTTATGCCGTTGGAGCAATTGTTCGCACGTGGAAAAACGGCGTTCGACGTCTCGTAGCTTCAAATTATACGGCACCCAATGTCCTATCTTTCGGATCATTCCCATTGTTTTCAAACGATCGGATATAGTTTGCTGAGCTACTCCAAGTTTATATGCAAGTTCTTGTTGCGTTTGTGACGGATCTTGGTCGAGGAAATTATTCATTTTCAAACTTTTTTGGTCGTCTTCCAAGTCAAAATTACCACCTTTAAACCGTGCAAACCACGTCTGACACGTTCGCTCAGTTGGAGCATGGTCACCATAAACTTCCACCAAAATGCGATGACTTTCCACAACTTTTTTCTTCATACTGAAGTAATGAAGTAACACTATCCGCAAAAACACTCTCGTTCGTACGAAATTCGACATATCCGAAGTGACATAAAACTATGTTGTTTACGCTTCAACTTTTTGAAATACAGGGAAACTTCGATATAACGTATCCTCGATAAAACGTCACTCGATATAACGTACATTTTACCTCGATATAACCTACACATTTCTAAAGTTACGCCATCTGTTGTAAAACCGAGGAAATTTACCGGTACCCTCAAAAAACTGTTTTTAATTGGTACAATTTTACAAAATATTGGGATCTGACAATTCTTTTGAAAAAAGGTATACAAAATTTGGATATGATTAAATTTTATGGCATTTGATAATAAAAAGTGGTTTGAGCAGTCAAGTGATTTGCGGCTTCAGTTCCGTGAGTTTTTATGTATTAGCAAGAATGCATTGTTCATAAAAAAAATTGGTGCCCGAATGGAGGTTGTCAAAAGACATTCTCAAAAATTTATGTACATACTATAAACGTTTTACTTGCTCTAGAACCGTTCAAGTAGCTACAGTGACTCAAAACTTGAATTCGTACCCCACCATGCAGACCTTTTTTCACAACTTTTGAAGGTCGAAAAAAAGCTTTCGAAACATTCTAATTAGATAATCATATATACATCATCTTAAATATTAAACCTTCAGCTTTTCGAATATTTTACGAACATATTTTTTATCTTGGTGTGCGTAGATGTAGTGGACAAAAATATCGGGAAGAAATAAAAAACCGGTATCTTTCTGTTGTTTCTAAAATACTAACACAATTTTTTGTCAACTAAGTCAATAGTAAATCCATTTTACCTTATCAATCAGCTTTCAATTGATCCCTATAACGTTTCTGTAGGACTTTTCAAGACAGAGATATTTTTATTTGAATGACACATTTTGTGTTTGATGATGTTTGTGGGTGAGGATTGCATGCATATGGGAATGCGTATGTATACATACCATCACTTCTTGCAACCAGTGTTGCCACATTGTTATCTGTACCGGAAAGAGCAAAATCTTTTCATCTGTACTTTTTCTTCAAAAAATCTGTACCAAAAATACCACCGAAAATATTCTTTGTAGAAAAAAATCTGTTTTATTCGCATGAAAAAAAAAACTCTTTTATTCTCTACAAAATATTACATTAACTTACTAACTTCTTATTATATTTACTTCTATTAACATTTGCAAGCCTCGAAACACTCATGTGTTTGATGATGATCAGACATAGTCTTTCTAAATTTATATTACATGCTATCATTCATTAAAACTTTCGATCTACCACGTTGCTAAGCCTTTTTCGAAGCTTATTCTTGCTCTGATTTTATTCAGAAAAAAATCGCTCGATGTATGCCGAGAAGTGAGGCATAGTGAGATTGTTAGAACAAGGCATCAAAGCGCCGGAAATGCGAGTTTTCAGACATCTGATTTTTGTCCACCAATCCTGCAAACGTTTGAAGCGAAGAAGAGATCATATAAAACCCCATCGTAAAATCCTGAAAACGCTTCCTATACAACGTTGATGTTCGATGAATTGGAAAAAATTCTAGGAATTAACATTGCAACAGCCTTTAGTATCGGGTCATTGAAATCGAATCATTTTTTCATTTGATGGATCAGCTCGACGAAAAAACTGCTACAAATATCCTTGAAAATTATCTGCCTCCTTCGTGATCCATGGTTATGATAGCTTCTTCTTCTACCATCACATAATAAATATTATTTCCGTTTTTCAAATAATTTTCAAATTCGAAAACACTTAGTGAGAATGGTTAGATGTTTCAGATCTTCATTAAGCATCGTAAATTCAGGTTTTTCAACCTAGAGCAAACAATTCAATCTGTTGATTTGGGGCAAAATACACTCCAAAAAAGTAACAGAGGTTGAATCTTTGAGGGCAGTTAACAGTTTCGAGCAGCCCCATGCTTTTCGATCAAATGTTTAGAATTAAAGACTGTGATTATCTTATCGTTGCTTTCTCGATTTCTTTTTTATTACTTTTCATGCAACCGATTTTTATCTAACAAAGATTTCTTTACGGAGCAATTTCATATTTAGGCATGTATGCCGTATTCACTCCCCATCATGAAATCCTAAAAACGATTCCAATACTTCTTTGATGCTTGTTAGATTGGGAATATTTCTGGGATTCAACATTACAGCAGCCTTGAAGTTTCAATTATCGAAAATTAAATTATGTCGCCACTGTTTTACCAACTCCAAATGTTATTAATTTATCATTCCAGAAAATATTTACCTTTGTATACTGTTGTACAAAAATCTGTTGTGTGTACCGTAAAGTATCTGTACCTTTCCGGATAAATCTGTATGTCTGGCAACACTGCTTGCAACCCTCGTCTGAAAACGAATGTTACGAATCGTTCATTCTGAGAGTACGCATAGGATATTTAACTACTGGTACAATATGCGTCGAAATGCTCCTCTAATTTACTTCAAACTTCGATCTAAACTGCTAGCATTAGAACATACAGCAATATTTGCAAAATCACAAATGTTTTTCCGAAACCCCTGTTCTTGGCACTTTTTAAAAATTGATGAAAAAAAAAATAAAATGAATTTCTTTTCGCCAAAGAAACAAACTAAACTTGTACAGAATTTATTTAAGTATTCCAAACTACTTTTCGGTCATTTTTTATTTAATTATTCATCATCAACGACGAAAGGGTATTTATTCATTCATACAACAAAAATATCTGTATGGGAAGATCCTACATGAACTTTATAGGAACCACAACCAGCTCTGAAAAAGTTGATTGAATTTGCTGTTAAGTTGGAAAGCAAAAAAATTGTGTTAGTTCACAAAATCATAGGAAAAAACAGAAAAATAGATTTATTTTCCGATATTTTTGTCCACTTCAAGATAAAAATATTTTCGTAAAATATCTCAAGAGTTGTTCAGGCCTTAAAGTGATTTATAAATAATTATCAAAATAGAATGTTTCGAAAATTTGTTTTCAACTTTCAAAAGTTGTGAAAAGGGATCTGCGTGATGGGGTACGAGTTCGAGATTGAGTTACTGTATATGAAGTTTTAAAAACCTATTATGAATGACATGAATGAAAAATATAGCTGAAAGAATAAGTTTTTTCTCACTTTAAAAGCGAGTTGCTATGCAACACACGTTCTATGTCACTTCTAACACTACATCCACCCGATCCGATTTTCTGTCTAGTTTGATCAAAATTCAAATTCTTCATTTTAAATTCAATTGCATTACATTGTCCACCGGCAGCGTTCTCCCCATACCTTAACATCTCATAAAGCTGTAGGACATTTTTGAAGAACACTCGTAGCGCAAAACGATCTGAAGAGCCCTCCAAAGATGTTCGAGAATTTTACCGATCGATAATGTTTTTTTTTCATCTATACTTCTCGAGATATTTTCCCCTTCGCCAACTATGTACTTGCAAATATTCCTTCATCCTTCTGTATACATTATATATCTGCTCTTGGATGGGAAAAAATACCTGTTGTCGAAAGAGAAAAGGCAGCCACAATCAAAATGTGTAACACTGTAATTGCTTTTGCTGCTCTCACTATTGCTACGGAAAGTGCTTCTGTATCCAGTTTCCCCGTCCGTGTCTCGTGGAAAGTTCTTATCATTCTACAATGGAAAGCGGGAGCCTTGAGCTTCAAGTGTGCACTCACCCATTATTGTGGGTGGAAGGTTGAATTTTGCGATTTCTAGCCGGGGTGGTCACCCAAAGGGGACAAGAGAGTGAGAGTCGAGATAATGATAGTTATACGTCATTATCAATTTGCAATGTTGTTAATGGTTTCAATGGAAGGATGTCAAGCGTTTCTCAGATTTCAAACGGTGGTGGGAACACACCATGACTCATGTCGAGTTTCAACACATGCGGTTATCTCTGGTGATTTATCGAAATTCAACAACATTTTACCACACTCCACTATACAAATGGCTACTTTGAATGGATCTGGAGCCCTTGTACTATGTTTCTAAAGGCCAGTTTCTTGATGATGTTTTTATTCACGCTCACGATTACCATTGAGTTGTTTAAGATAATCAGCTTCAGGTGTATTCGTTTGTTTACATTATCAAGTATTAATTCCACTGATACAGACCACTTTATAAGACAGGCCCGAGTAGTTGGAGTACAACCAATCAGAGACAAACGATAATGATTTGAAAGGACGGTGGAACAAGTACGGCCACACTGTAGACCAGTAAACGCATTTAATTTGCTTAGTTCATGATGAGCATATATATATATATTACGTTAGGGAAAAAGTAATCCATTATTTCTGCGTGAAATTCGAAACTTTTTTAAACATGCTTTGGATTGTTCGATTTAGGTCAAATATGGACTGTTTTGTTGTAAAATTTGTTGCCATTATAAAGATAGCTTTATCATGCCTCTTCCATAGAAGTCTTGATCCTCAACTCTAGCAATAGATTTTTCAATGTTTCTCTTGGTCCCAATTTCCTCTCACTCAGGAAGTTTTTCAGTGCGAGAAAACGGTGGCAATCGCTTGGTAAATTATTCCTCCCCGTCCCACAGAATACACAGTAGAGCCTTCCTGGTCATTAGTCCTGGTTTGGCCACCGTTTGAGCTGACAGTCAACTTCGATTATTTCTCGTCTCGGGTCTGCCTGGCACACCAGGTGCATCTTTGACATCAAAAATGCTTGAATGAAATCGACAAAACCGAACTTGCACGTTACTATCTGTTACAGTATCGGCACCATAAACATCATTCACAATTTCAGTGCCCTGGCTTGCATTTTCCTCTTTATTATAGAAAAACTATAAAATATAACGAATTTTCTTTTTGCTGACTTGCCATCGATGCCGCTATCATTATCATATTTGCTAACTGGATGAATAACAATTTAAACCATAGAACAAAAAAGGTATAGTCCTCTTTCTCTCGACTTAACGTGACAGGTGAGAAATCGCCTCAGGAGAGAAGCAGCATACGTATTCCATAGAACAGTTCCTTATTCTGTTTCAAAGACGAATCAACTGCAAAGCCTCTATAAAACGAGCAACTAACTAAATTATTCTATTTAATAACCGCATATTACAATGCACAGAATGCCTTATTCCCAAATTAACTCTCAGTTTTAACACATGGTGTTAGTCTAGACTCTAGAGTCACTCCCTATAGTGCAACTGAATTTTGTGTCCTTTGACCGTCCAATTTATGCACCTAAAGGGTGTGTCACATCAAATTGCATCACGGAAAAAACGCTGTAGAAATTTAATTTTTAAGAATTATATCTTCAGCTTTCGCTTATAATCAGATAAGAGTGTATAGATCACGTTGGCCATGCTTCACTGTCAATTTTTCGTAAATTTGGAAAAATGTCGTCGAACGAAAAAGAGCGTCGTGAATTAATCCTGTGCACTCATTTCGAGAATCCGCAGTTGTCACATCGGGACATCGGTAAGATGCTGGGAATCGTCCAATCCACGATCAGGAGAGTACTAAAACGATACATCGAGAACCTAACCATCGACCGGAAGGTGAAGAACGGCAAAAATGGATGCTCCGTCAGTGAAAAAGATCACAAGCGCGTAGTTAAGCAGTTTAGACGTGATCCGAGAAGTTCGGTCCGGGATGTCGCCAATAAGCTGAATTTGTCAAGGTCATTCGTCCAGCGGACCAAGCAGCGGGAGGGCCTGCGTACATACAAGGTTCAGAAGGCTCCTAACCGCGACGAAAGGCAAAACATGGTGGGGAAGACGCGAGCCCGGAAGCTGTACACCGAAATGCTGACGAAGCCGCATTGCCTGGTAATGGACGACGAAACCTACGTCAAAGCGGACTTTCGTCAGCTGCCGGGCCTGTTGTTCTTCTCCACAGAGGACAAATTCAGCGTTCCGGAGGAGATTCGCAAGCAGAAACTATCCAAGTTTGCCAAAAAGTACATGGTGTGGCAAGCGATCTGCTCTTGAGAAAGCGGAGCGCCCCCTTCGTGATGACCGGCACGGTAAACGGGCAGGTTTACCTTAAGGAGTGCCTACAGAAGCGCTTACTACCACTATTGAAGCAGCACGAGGGCCCGACCATCTTCTGGCCGGATCTCGCTTCGTGCCACTATTCAAAGGACGTGTTGGAGTGGTACGAAGCCAACGGGATCACCTTCGTGCCAAAGGAAATGAACCCGCCCAACGCGCCGGAGCTTCGCCCAATAGAGAAATATTGGACGATTATGAAGCAGGCCCTCCGGAAGAACCCAAAAGTTGTCAAATCGGAGGCGGACTTCAAGAGAAAATGGATTTCTGTTCAAAAAAAACTACAACCTGACGTTGTACAGAACCTTATGGACGGGGTAAAGAGAAAGGTGCGAGCATACGGGCTTGGGCTCGAAGTATGAATAAAAAGAAAATGCCAAAAGTTGTTTAATAGTTATTATTTTACTGTCTAAAATTTTCAAAAGGATCGGTCTACTGGGCGAATTTCTACAGCGTTTATTCCGTGATGCAATTTGATGTGACACACCCTTTATTTCTCTCGATGCAACGTGACATCGAAGAAAAAATCCATACCATGTAAGCTAACTCTCGAATTGCATGACAGAATGCTGCTTGTTGCATTGTAAAACATATGAGCGGCGAGTCGAATCGGAAAAAAATTATCCATTTAATTCGTTACATCGTTTACTTGTTTTACTATACATTTCTGTCGATGGAATTAATTTCCTCAATCACGGAATAGGCAATTCTTTATTGTCTAACAGATATTATTTTGAATTGGATGCACCAATTTTCGAACTGTAAATCCGTATTTAACAGGAAAATGAAGAAAAATCAAAAAGATGTTCCAACATTAACAAGAAAAACTCGATTCACTGGTTTTTTGTATTAATGTTCATAAATGTACAGAGAACTAAATGAAACCAATAATATATTTTAGGAAGACATATATTGAAAACATAATCTTAAGATTGCATCTAGCTATGATATCGCGAACTGGTATGCGTGGGTACCCTCCGAACCACTCAATCGGCAGCCAGTTTTTTTCCAAACCGGTAAAATCTTTTTCAACATTTGATCATTTAAACCAGGCTCTCGTTGAAACATAGCTGATAATGAAGGGTCGTCATATACCGATTTGACTCTCCATCGATCATGTCAACTGATGAGAGTTTGCTATAGTCAAAAGGTAGTATTTCGGTGCGATTTTGTCCACCACAAAAAAAAAACACGTATGAACGAATAACGAAACTAGACCATGGAGGCTAAAACCGAATTGTATGTTGTGCTTCCCCCACAACGGAAGCAACTAGTAAAAATCAGACTACCTTATTCGTTGAATTGTGTACTTGTTTTACTATTTTCACTAATTATGTTTGAAGCAAAAATTGGTGAACAAACGAATTTCATGCCAAATCGACTGGCCGTTGACAGCACCATTTCAGATAGCAGTGAAACGTTGCGGGTGTGAATACATGGGTCTTCTAAGCAACTTTGCATACTTTAAATATTAAAAAAAAAAAGAATTAGACTACTTTTTGAATAGGACCAACAAAATTTCTTGATTTTTTACAAAAAATTATAACATCATAAAAAATATAATATCTTCTAATCAAAGGATGAAATGCCGGAAATTGTTTAAATTTCCATAAAAAAATATAACAAAATTTTAAAAAAATGTATTATAAAAATTAAAATTCTGTTTTCTAAAAAACTTATTCTTCTAAAATTCTAACAAATATATAAATGAATAGGAAACTGTTAGATCCCACCAGTCGTCCATACATCGAAAGATGGGCACTTTCACAGGGAAACATTTTATCTAAAATCAACTTTTTCATGTTTTCTTTGAAAAAATTACAACTAATCCTAATTTTGTTAAAAGTCATGATATCTCTATAGCGTACTCGACAATGTTTTAGATCTTATTAAAATATGAACTTCAACGTCAACAACGTCAACTTTCTATCTTTTATAGTTCCTGGAATATAAGGCATTTTTGTATGGAGACTCCTGAAAAAATAATGTTTTACTCGTAACATTTTTGTGTGTAAAAGGTAGCAGAGCATGTAAATCGTGATAATTTATAAATGAAAAGGTTATTAATTAAACAATAATGATAATCTTTCAAAGAAAATCATGAAAAAGTTGGAGCTCGAAAAATTTTCTCCCTGTAAAAGTTCCCATCTTCCAATGTATGGATGGTTTATTGGAAATTGTAAGAGCCATTCATATATTTTTTTAAGAATTAAAAAAATAAGTTTTTGAGAAAAAAATTTTATTTAAAAAAATTGGTATTTTTTATGAAAATTTGAACAATTTCCTACATTTTATTCTTTGACTAGAATTTTGTAGATATTATAGTTTTTTAGTTTTATTTTTTTTTTGTTAAAATTCAAGGTCAAAATTGGCCCTTTTTAAAAAGTAGTTCTAATTCTTTTTGGGATATTTCAAGTATGACGAGTTGCTTAAAAGACCCATGTGTTTACACCCACAAAGTTTCACTGCTATATGAGATGGTGCTGCCAACTCCTAAGACGAGTTGGCATAAAATTCGTCAATCGTTACATACGTCATTTTCAATATCGTAGAGTAACCCTCCAATATAAAAATCAAAGGCGTAGTCCTACGTCAAACAAAAAACTTTAATTCTTCAGGCTATCAATCTCCTTATTTTATAATTATCTCATCCTCTCGATTTTTCCAATGCCATTGAAAAGTTTTTCAGACTTCCTTGACATTGGAACATATAAGCGGTTTATCGAGTCACATTCTAAAAATCCAAGTCCTTTCATTGGGGTGTCAATATCAAGCTTCTACAAGTACTCGATGTAGCTAAAACAACATGCTGGCTGCAAATAGTACCTTTCAGGCATAAAGATCGATATTCATCGCTCACACATTTTTTTGAGAATTCACTCTTTAGTAGATTTTTTTCTTATTCAACCATCGCAAGAACAACACATAAAATGACCATATACAGTAGAACCCCGATTATCCGCGAAATAGTCGGGCTAGATCACCGCGTATAACGAAAATCGCGGATAACGCAATAAAGGGCTAAAAATGAGGTACAAACACGAAAAAAAGATATTTTAGTATGAAAACTATGAAATCAATACAGAAATTGTTGAACTATCCATCTGTAAGGTCGATTACATCAGTGATCAGATAATGTGAAAGCCATGACCAAAACATGACGCTAACCATGCTCCCGTGGCCGAGTGTTTAGCGTCATAACTAACATGCCGGGGGTTCGGGTTCAATTCCCGTTCTGGTCGGGGGAATTTTTCGTCAAAGAAATTTCCTCCGACTTGCACTGTGATCACGCGTATTCTAGAGCTTGCCACTCAGAATGCATTCAAGGCGTGTTATTTGGCATAGAAATCTCAACTAAGTACTAATAAAAATGACGCAAGTAATACTACGTTGAGACGGCGAAGTTCCTCTAGGAACGTTAGTGCCATTGAAGAAGAAGAAGAAGATGATCAAAACAAAAGAGCAAGACTCTACCACTAACTGACAAACTTCGGAACGGTTTATAGAATTACTAAGGAACTCGCATTCGCGGATAATCCGCACCGCGGATCATCCGCTCGCGAATTATCGAGGTTCTACTGTACAGCATTCAGCTCTTGAGAGTTGAGTTCAATAATATGTAATGGAGCTTATCACATGCCAAACATTCGATTCCTTTATCGGTTGCTAGAATAAAAAGAGAATGTTTTTATTGATTAATTTATTCTATATTACAGAAGCTTTAAACTTTTCAGTGATTTCGCCTACTAGCCTGGAGAAATACCAATTTAAGGAAAACTGAGTTTTCTAAATGGAATTTTTCAAGACCTCTAGATATATTCTGGAAAGCTTTGTTTTTGGAAAAGTGTTGAGGAAAGCTGCTGATAGGACACTTGGCTGATGACTTGTTAGCAGAGAAGCCAACCTTCCTGATTTTTCAGGATTTCCCAGACTTTACTCAATACTCAACGAATACTCAATTTTTCCTGATTTTTCTGAAATGATCCTGATTTTTCCTGATTTTTGTACTCTTTACATAATTCGTAATAAAATTCGATTCCGTGTCAAAGTTTTCTGTCATGATAGTTCTCCGGTCCACACTTGTATATATTTTACATTAAGTTAAATTCTCTAGACGCAAAGCTGTACTTAACTTTTTTTTATCTCTACCCTCAATTGTTTCGTGGCTTTCCAAAACAGTACTAGAAAATTTCATGAAACCAGATTATCTGACGAATTTATGAAATTACAACGAGATTAAGTTCGAGAAACAACATTGCTTTATTGAGGATAATTGTACGTAGAGGTATCCCCAGAGTTATTAATGTAGGAATACCTTTCAGAGTGTAAAATTACTCAAGAGAAAATTCTTAAATCCACAATCAATATAAAAAAAAAGTGATTTTTTCGTTTGATTCAAAGTAGAATCAGCTTTAATTATGGGACTATGGTAAATATATCTATAACCGTACTGAATATCATATCACTGCTGATATGCTTTCCTCATTTGTTGAGTAAAGATTCATTCCAAATCATAGACGATGAATTCAGTGAAAATTTTAATATTGATTTCTCTGCAATTGACTGTAATGATGCTGTAGGTTTTTCGGAAAAAATATAAACGATAAAAAGGTCAGGCGAAACACTAGCATTTCCGAAGGATAGGATATTTAAACTGTGTGAAAGATGGCGAAATATTGTGAAACAGAACTATGGATATAAAATGAAGATATAATGCTTTGTTTGTTTTTGTTTTCCCAAAAATCGACATTAACTTTTCGGATAACCCATCATGAGGAATCCTGATCCATCATGATTTTGACGTGGGACTACGTCTAACCGGAATATATGGGGGGTAAAATGAAAACATAAACACTTAGCATGCAGGAAAAAAGGCAAGATTTCGAATGCTTATAACTCGAACATTTTCTACTGGATCGGAAAGATGTTTGCATCAATTGATAGGGAATATTTCTACGCATCTATCGCAATTAATGAAATTTTATTTTTCATTAGATAAATAATTGAATAACTGTAAAATGTTAAGCGTTATCTAAACGCCCTAACTACCTCGTTTTGATTGGCCCGCCTTACGGTTTCCCCAACACAGACTTCGAAACCAAGCAGCCTTGGGGAAATCGAAATTGCAAATATATGAAAGTAGGGGGACTTTTGTTCTCTCCGAAATGTGTTCCCTAACACAGACTTCAAATCCAAGGAGCGTGGGGAAGTTGGCATTGCAAAGTCATGCAAGTCGGGGGCATTTTTGTTTCGACTAAAATATGTTTCCTCAACACAGGCTTCAGAACCAAGGTGTCTAGGGAAATTGGGATTGCAAATTCATGCAGATCAGGAGTTTTTTTTGTTCCGACTGAAATCTGTTTACCTATAAAGACTTCTAAACCAAGGTGTCTGGGGAAATTGGCATTGCAAATACATGTAAACTGCGAGTACATTTATACTTGCTTGCCTTTGTGCAGACTAGATTGCGTTTCCCTAACACGGTCTTCTAAACTTAGGTACCTGGTAAAATCGTGCAGACACTAGAGACATGGCATTTGTTCAAACTTTCTACTCACAACGCAAATATATTGAATTCAATTGAATTGGGGAATCGTTTAATTTAATCAAAAATTTGATCAATGCAAACAAATGATTATTAAGCTAAGATAGTCCTACGTCAACCTTGCGATTATATCATAGATATAACCCACCCATTTTTTATTTTCATTCCTATTGATTTTTTAAAATTATAGTTGGCAACCCTGCTTGTGAGATTTTTATATTATCAAGGATATAAAGACTTATATGGTTAATTTGCTACTAGTGAGTATTTTGTGTTATAGGGATTGAGAATTCATTATCCAGCATATACAGTACCTTCAAATGAGGCTTATTGAACAAGATGGGTAAACAACGCACACAAAAGCAATTTTAAATTGTTGGCGCCCTAAAATATCGGAACATGGTCGATTTATAAGCGTTCAAAATTTTTCACTATTTCATTACATGTTCAATTTTTAGATTTTCCTATTAAATGCAGTTCTATGTTAAAACATAATTTTTCAATCAGTATCCCAAATTAATATACGTCACTCAACAGGCATGTTATCCATGCTCTCCTGAAATTTGGAATATTTCCTTTGTTTTATAAGCTTGGTAGTATTGGGCCATTAAACTGAATTGCATTTCCAGTTGAATGGTGAAAGAGCAAATGTATTCGGTTAATGTTATACGAAGATACTACTGAAATTGATCAAAAATTTGTTTATCCTTCTTGTTTGGGTTTTCGCTGTATGTTTTATTATTGATAAGAAGGATTATTGCTACTATCTGTTGTACTTATTGATAACAATTTTCATGTAGTTCTTAAGTCACCCAAGGTGTCGAGAATTGCAGTTAAGTTATTTCGACTCGTAGGAAGAGATTCTCCGTGGAATAGTACCGCTTCTCGATGACACTCGCATGGGAGCCGCAGAAGATTCCTTCGGAAACTCTGCACATTTTTGCATGTTCGACACGACAGTCTTTCATAACCAATTAAGAAACTATTCAGTGCAACTGATAATTTCCACAATATATGGAACAAATCGTGGCAAATTAATATGTCCACCAGCACCAGTTTATCATGCACGACATCACTCCCCAACAACACTCGGACACAGCACGAACGACATTCTCCTAACCCCACGGGGGAAGAGGGCTTGTGGCTGGAAACTAACAAATCGCTTTCATGTGCTTCAACACGTTTTACTGTGGCATGTGATAATTGATTTGTATTCCATCGGGGAGCGGGGAGCGGCAGAGCTATGATCGAAGTTACTAAATCTCTTTGACCCAGTTTAGTACACATTCTTGTCCATATCTGACGCTGGTCATGAGAATCATACCCGGATGGTCGGACCATCCCGGGAGACGAAGATTCGGATGCTGTGGTTTTTGGTTCTTGTTACCGACTGGCTCGATTGAGCCTTTGGTCTCTGGTTCACGTCGGATCGCTTAATTGGAAATCAATTAAACGCCATCTTAGACCCGAGAGATCAACGCATAATTTATTGGGAGCATAATTGCTGAAGGCTCCGTGGAGAGTTTTCATTATTATTACCGAGAAAGGATTAAAACGGATCGAAGTTTCGCAAACGAATTCGATAAGCCCTAACATTTTCGAGGTCAACCCGGGGCTGCATGGCTGGGCACAGAGATTTAGCGTTTGTGATTCATGACAGGATGGTTGCACCGGTGGAATGAAAACCAAGACAGAAGGTGACACGAAAGCAATCATTTAGCTGAATTCAATCTCCAGCATGGTGCACTGAGAAGAAGGCGTTCGAAATGCGATTCCCAGAACGAAGCGCTGGATATATCTTCCGGATAGCATTTATCAGTGCAGCTTGCGTTTTTCGCTTGCTTCTTCGTCTCAATCCACGACATGGTATCGGCTGGGAAGACGACGAGCATTCTCCAAAAAGCGGAAGTTGGAATGCTTTATATATATCAGAAATAGCGGCAAAGTGTGTCACGGGAAGATAAACAGAGGAATGCGGCTGCACCACTCGGTGATGGGGTGAGAAGACGTAAAAAAATACGAGTAATGGAGGTAAAGCGTAATGCTCTAGCGTAATACGGTTGGGGCGAGATCCAATATCTTCTGCTCCCTAACGAGCTTGTTACGTGAGACTCTCCACTTCCATCGTCCTTTTTTTTTATTGAAGCTCACATCAGGGCTATAATGCCACAGTGAAAATGTAACGGCCAGCTCTAACACGCAAGGCAAGTTGCAAAGATGAACTCTCACATCGCACGAACCTTCGCTTGCATCTCTGCCAATGTTGACATTATTCAGAATGCTGGCGCTAGCCGTTTTGTTTGATAAACCAAATTTTTACGACCTCCACCCCTTCAACCAGCAAAACACGTGACCCGAGTAATCATCGCTAGAACTTTTTTTTCTCGCTTCTGTGATATCCTTTTGCATTTTGTTTTTTAACTGAATTTATGTCTCCTCATTCATATGTCATCCCTATTTTTTGCAACCATTATTTCTATCTGCTTGATAAGTATTCTCCCGGGGAGCCATTAGGACAGCAATTAATTCTTGTTTTACTACCGAACTGAAGCCTTTGGAAGGACACTGCTGTGTGATAACAAATTTGTCCAGAAAAGTAATTTGCATACTTTTTCCTTCTCTCGTTTCACGCTTCCTTTGTCGGACTTTGTCAATGGTAATTCAACACACTGCCTGCAGCAGGATTGAAATGTAAGTTAAACGATGCCTTAATCCGACCGGCAACCGGAGCGTAACACTAATTGTACCTTCCCTAACCACCCACAGACACCGACAGCCAGCGAGTGATTATCCTCGTTAAGGACATCAACGATGAGCCACCGTATTTTATCAACCGGCCGCTCCCCATGCAAGCCGTGGTGCAGCTGAATGCCCCTCCAAACACCCCGGTCTTCACACTGCAGGCCCGCGATCCTGATACGGACCATAACATTCACTACTTCATCGTTCGTGATCGAACCGGTGGCCGATTTGAAGTGGATGAACGTTCCGGAGTGGTACGAACCCGGGGAACTGATCTGTTCCAGCTGGACATGGAGTACGTGCTGTACGTGAAAGCCGAAGATCAGAACGGTAAGGTGGATGATCGGCGCTTCCAGAGCACCCCAGAGGAACGACTGTCGATCGTGGGTGGCAAACGGGCGCCCCAGTTCTACATGCCGAGCTACGAGGCGGAGATCCCGGAAAACCAGAAGAAGGATTCAGAGTGAGTGCACATTTTCAGTAAGTGTGACAACCATGATCTTACTTGTGTTGTATCGTTTTAGCATTATCTCCGTGAAGGCAAAATCATTCGCCGATCGGGAGATTCGTTATACGCTGAAGGCTCAGGGACAGGGCGCTGGTACGTTCAATATTGGTCCAACGTCGGGCATCGTTAAGTTAGCGAAAGAGTTGGACTTTGAGGATCTGCGACAGCCGCATGTTTATTCGCTAGTTGTGACCGCAACGGAGGATTCCGGTGGATTCTCCACTTCGGTTGAGGTAAGTACGGGGTTACCAGTTTTCGAAATTAGCATCACCAGATTGTATGAAATGGGATAAAGGGATTATGAAGGTGGCGGGAATACGAATATGTTAAAAATAAATTTGATTACATTCTTGCAAACTCATGGTTCCCAAAACATAAATGCAGTTCCTTGCAGTTCAATATTTTGTTTGTCGAATCATTCGATCAAATGTTTCACAAAAATATGTATGCCAATGTTTTTTACTGAAATAAAAAAAGGCTGAAAAGAAGAACTTTTAGTGATAACACGGGTAAGACGGAAATATAGTAGGAGTGGAACGGACAGGTTTCTAATGTATGAATCATAGCAGTTTATTGCTCGCGAGAGGTTATAAAATATATAATACTAGCTGACTCGGCAAACGTTGTTCTGTGTTTCATTTTTGAAATTGATTTTTGCATTCTTAAATCCGTTCGACTCATATTCAATAGTTCTAGGCAAATGTGGCAACCTCGTCTTGTTGCAAGAAAACGTCTAAGTGATTCATCCGTATTCGTGGAGCAATTTACTATCTATCAAATTGGCAGACCTGGAAGCAATTTTGAATTGTTGAAATTTGAATGAGAACTATCAATCGATGTTGTTTAAATACATAGAAGACAGCCCTGATTTAACTTTTTCTCTATAAATTTCTTCGCATTTGGTGCAAGGAAGTTTAGGTGCAACTTTATTCATAATATAAAATAATCATCCAACACAATTTTCGTCCAAGATTTTTATACACTTGCAGAGAATGTGTTACTTTACACATATTTGATATGCACTGCTAATTTTAGTTTGAAATGTTTGTTTTAAAAGCGTTTTTTCCACCCGAATATCTATTACCATTTTTTGCTTCACAAAAATGGAACACGGAGCTCAATGTTGTCAATGTCGAATGGCAATGCTGCCACATTTGCACAACTCGATTGGACTTGAGTCGAACGGATTGTAAAACACAAAATTGCAATTCGTTAGGATCATTTTGAATCAATCGTTTTCCAGAATACGGGTGAGTGGTTGATCAGTTGGTAGGTCTGGAATTTCTGAGGAGATTAAACTATCGATTTCTTCGGGCGTATTTTGTAGATACCCAACGTTAGTAGATAACAACGTTAATAAAATCGTTCTGTTTGACGGTTGACGGTTTGACGATTTGACGACGGTTGAATTATTTGGATATTGTTCATACAAAAATACTGAAATAGCGTTTTTTATCCTAATCGGTATATCATTCATGGTAATCGGTATCCTAGCAGTATCGTATATAGTTTACATCCTTTTCTCATGCCTACCAAGTTTTTTGTGCAAAATCGGTCGAGCCGTTTTGAAGGAGTTCGGTAACAAACACCGTGACACGAGCATTTTATATATGTATAGATATAAATATATTATAAAATAAGGTTATGAAAAATTCCATTCCATTCAATTCGAAAGTAAGCTTACATGGCGTGACTTCTGGGAATGTTGTTGCTATGTTAATTTTCGAGCCGCTCAGAGAATCATGTTGCATCGAAGCGCGATACATACATAAGAAAAGGACGGAAGATACAACATTCAGTGAAACCCCGACAAGCATAAAGAGTTTGAGCGGCGCGAAAATGGACATAGCAACAACATTCCCAAATAACTCTCAACGTCAACACAAAACCCACATCTATCGCAGTGGTCTGCTATTCGTACCATTGATATAATTGTACACAAAGACTTTCCACCTTACGATATAATTTGAAGCCAATCATTAAAAAAAGGGATGGAAGTTGCACTGCGGTGTGATAACTTTCTCTCATAACACGCTATCGACAAGTGAAAATAGTGAACAAGTGAATTGACCAGGAGAGATTATCAAAGCATGTACCACATGCTGAATGAAGAGCTGCTTGGAATTGATGGTTATTCCAAGCGACAAGCGACAATAACGACAACGAAATTATGAAGAAATTTCTGAACTTAGCCAGTCCCCTTGGTTTTTATTTTATAATAGCAGTATGATATATGAAGAAGAAATAATTATAACCAGATGTACGATTTGGAAATTCTGATGTAAAAATGTGATATAATATGTGACCTCCAATAAGTCATTTTGGGGAAAACCTGTATTTTTTATGATTGAAAATTCTTGGGGGTCAAATATCATTCGGACAAAAAAGTGCTAGCCTTCAGTTGAGTTTGGGTCTGTTTAGAGTCAGTTTGCAAAAAAAGAGGAAGCAATAAAATAATTGAATATTTTTCCGACCGTCATCCATGGCAGTGTTCCGAGCTCTGCAATACGGTTTTCTTAACCAAAGTTAACGTTGGTAAAACTTACATTATAGACCCATGAAGCGTAAAAATAATAATTGTATTGATATCAACAAAATTTTATTTTATTGATTTTCATGACATAAAACGCTATGACTCAGGAATAACATTCTATTGAGTGGTTTTTATAGCTGTTACGATGATGTTGTCTGGCATCAGTGTCGAAAAAATAACGATGCTTTCACTAATACAAACCTAACCATTGCGGAAAATTGAAAAATAAAAATTTAACTTTCAGAGCACTAGCTGTTTGATAATGCCAGTGGAATGAACCGTCATTGAAGAACTATCAGATCCAACTTCACGAACTTCACGAAAAAACAACAATTTCGGTTTTCTCTGTAGAAAGTTTGATACCCAGTTTGACAACTCACGTGAACGCCGGGAATATTACCCGTGATGGATATAACTCCATCGTCTGGAAGTTGTCTCAGACTATCATCCATATCAATGACGTAAAAACTATACAAAAAGGGACTTAGGCAGGAGCCTTGCGGTAGGCCGATGTAATTATATCGAAAAGATTCCGAGCTGCCATTAGAGAAGATCATGTGCTTTTCTGATAATAAATTGTACAGGGAATCATTCTGAATAGGCGAAAGTCTACGACGATGTAGTAAAGTTTGGACTCTCTGTTGGTCAACCTTAGCGGCCATTTTATTCCACGATCTTTTCATGTCTGCAGTATCCCGAGTCCATCTGGCACCCTTCTTCGATTTCCACTCAACAATAGCTAAATATTTCTCGGTTGGGTTGAATTGGGACCAATTTGCAGGATTGAGATCTTTTTCAATGTAATCGACCCCGTGTCCCACTGAACCTCTCGACTGTAATGGCAGCGTGCCAAATCTGACCAAAACTTCACCGGAACATTTTGAGCCGTAATAAATGGAAGAAGACGTTTCTGCAAGCACTCCTCTCTATACATTTTCGAGTTCCTGGTTTTGTTTGTGTCTTGGTTTTCAGATGGTACCAGTTTTTCATAAATCCGGCCATTTCATTCCACCAGCTCATCTTTCTATAGCAATGCATGTTGTCTTGCCTCTGGTTCCATTAGCTACTCAATATTTCAAGATTCAGCAAAGTTTAGACCAATTTTGGTGGGTTGAGGCAATTTTCTAGAAAATTCACTCCGTTGTCACGATTCCATTGGAATGTGACTGAGCATGGTGTGGTGTGTTTTGATGCATTGTATGTACGGTACTTTCAAATGAAGATATTTGAGTTCATAGTCTTATTTGTATTGAAAGTCTGGATATTTTGTCCGAAGCTGCAAATGTGAGAGTTTTCTATAAAATTTATCAGCAGAATTTAACTTTAAACTGTGAACTTTTGTCCCAGAAGCTGCCAGAATTCATCGAAGCGTTCCTACTTGGCCGTCAGATTGCCATCCTGGATTACTGTAAATTGACCGCTCCGGGACATCTATCAGGCTAAAATTTCTTGAACCGGACATTCTCCAAAATCATTCAAGCTTCACAAAAAGCAAAATTATGGTGGAAAGTAGTACAAAATTATTCCTTCGACATGCTCAGAGTTTTCGTAAAAAAAAAAAGGTGAAAACGGTTAACCCATTAACGACCAAGCTGTAAAAATTATTTTTTTCACAAAAGCCATTAGTGTAATTTTGTATTTTGGCGTTACAGAAATCCCAAACTTCAAGAATTATTTTTTTCCGTTCTTCCGTTTCCCGGAAAATGACAAAACATCAAAAAAGCGCCAAACAAAAACATTGGGTAAAACCTACCTTTTTGGTTTTGTAGGAGGTTCAATCAATTGGTTTTTTTTCCTACATCACAATGTATGTTCTTTTATCAAAGTAATACTGTAGAAAAGTTACATATTTTTACATTTTATTATGTTTTTTTTGGGCCTAAAATGGGTTAATGCAAACTGTCAGTATCATCTGGGAATCAGCAGCAAGACAAAACACTCTGAACTTCCAACCTAATAGAATGTGTTTTTTGGATAGTTCACATTTCGAAGAATTTCAAAGCGCTAATAAAACACTTCTGTTTTGAAAATATTTTTTTTTTTCAGAGTATGAGGGGCGTATAGGCAAACATAACAAATTTGTAGTAATATACAAAAGTTGTTATTTTTTCACCATGACCTTTCTCTGTAATTTTTTGGGGCACCGAATTACTTAAATCCAACATCGTTAGAAAAGCAGCGATAATAACAAAGCTCTTTTCATCCATTCCAGCTCACGATCCGTGTCACCGACGTGAACGACAACGCACCCAAGTTCGAACTGCCCGACTACCAAGCCCACAACGTGGACGAAGACATCCCGCTGGGTACCAGCATTCTCAAGGTGAAAGCCATGGATGCCGACTCGGGAGCGAATGCGGAAATTGAATATCTGGTTTCGGACGACCACTTTGCCGTCGATTCGAACGGAATCATTGTGAACAACAAGCAGCTGGATGCGGACAACAACAACGCGTACTACGAGTTCGTGGTGACGGCTAAGGACAAGGGTGAACCGGCCAAGACCGGTACCGCTACCGTGCGCGTGTACACCAAAAACAAGAACGACGAAGAGCCCAAGTTTTCCCAGCAGGTGTACACCCCGAACGTGGACGAGAACGCGGGTCCCAACACACTGGTCACGACGGTGGTGGCTTCCGACAAGGACGGTGACAATGTGCGGTTCGGGTTCGTCGGGGGCGGCACCAGCAGTGGGCAGTTTGTGATCGAGGAGATCACCGGTGTCATCCGGTTGCACAATAAAGGAATCTCGCTCGATCGGGACAAGTATGAGCTGAATGTGACAGCTATGGATGATGGGTCCTGTTGTATCAATGGTGATGCGACAATTCATACATCTACAGCTGTTGTCGTTGTGTTCATAACCGATGTCAACGACAACAAGCCCGTGTTCAAAGACTGCGGCACGTACTACCCGAAGGTGGAGGAGGGTGCCCCGAACGGAAGCCCCGTGATCAAGGTGCAAGCGACCGACGAGGACAAGGGGGTGAATGGACAGGTAGGATTCGTGTGCACGCTACGTGGAAGTACACCACTAATCGATTTCTTCTTTGTTAGGTTAAATACTCAATCGTTCAGCAACCCAATCAGAAGGGCACCAAGTTCACGGTGGATGAAGAAACGGGCGAGGTGTCCACCAATAAAGTGTTCGATCGAGAGGGTGACGACGGCAAGTTTGTGTCCGTTACCGTCAAAGCTACCGATCAGGGCGAGCCCAGTCTCGAGGGGGTTTGCTCCTTTACCGTTGAAATCACCGACGTGAACGACAATCCTCCGCTCTTCGATCGACAGGTAATTTCGGTTGGGCGGATCGTTGTTGATCGCTGCATCACTGATGTGGGTTTCTCTTCTTGTAGAAATACGTCGAAAATGTCAAACAAGATGCCAGCATCGGAACGAACATCCTGCGGGTGTCGGCATCCGATGAGGACGCCGACAACAACGGGGCGATTGTGTACACGCTCAGTGCACCCCACAGTCCGAACGATCTCGAGTATTTCGAGATCCAGCCGGAGTCCGGGTGGATCGTGCTGAAGAAGCCACTAGACGTAAGTGTTTTCGTAGCCCTTCTCGGTTGGCTTGATTTTACTAATCCTCACGCATACGATGAATTTGTTTTCACACTACATGGTTTTTATTATGAAGATATGAGATACCATAAGTTTTTGGTTTTAGAATTTGACCTGTTTGTTTCTTAGGATCGCAAGATAAAGTTGTTTTTAAGAGTACGAAGGTACATCCTGAGAGTTAGTTAATATGGCTGCCGCAGACAAAATATTAAAAAGTATAATTTGATTGAACCACGGTTTGATTCCGAATATTTCCAATGGAAACAATGTACTTGGCCTCAGATGAAGCTGTACTGTGAAAATTCTATTTCATTTCAGTTATGAACAAATATCTGTTTAATTTTTTTGTGTTCAATAACTGCACCGTTTTCTGTACATGTATAATTTACGAAATTTAAGTTGTGTGTTGTGTTTGAAGCAAATATTAGATAATTACATATGATAAAGCTTTCCACCACTGAAGTGATTATTGCGTTTGTGTTTGTGTCGACGAATATTTTTACGCGCGTTTTTCGGAAGCTGCGAGTTTTGCTTGTAACATCAGAGACAGAGACATCTGGTGACGGACACCGAGAAAGCATCTCGGATTTGCTTTAGCTTCATAAACGGAATGGTCGCTTCAAGTGGTCACTATTACAGCTATTATATGCACTTTCGACGTAGGGCTACGTTTTTCATTTCTATATTGGGGTGTAAGTGGAATGTTTCGAAAACGAGAGCGTTACACCGGAACAACAAGAATTTGGGGGCTAATACCTGAACGAAATAGTATGATAACCAAGATAAAATATGTACGAGTTATACAGTGATGGACGCAAAAAAATCCACCCCACTTTCGAAATCACGGAATATCACATTAAAAGTTTTTTCATATTTTTCGGTATCCCAGTCAATACTACGTAAAAGTAGGTAATTGGTAGACCATTTTGGCATTTCAGTATTGTTGATTTATTTTTTCGAAGAACAAAAAAATAATTTTGGGACAGTTTAAGGGTATAGGCCGATCGGAAGAATGCTGCTGTTTTTTCGCACTATTATTCGGGTTGTTATGTTGCTGGAAGGTCCACTTATCCTTCGGTCCCATTTTCAGCATGAATTCTTCCAAAATCTCGCACAAAATGTTGATGTAACTATCGACAGTCATAATACCGTGGACCTGCGCTAATTTGCAGATGCTTAATGATGCCAGTCCTGGAGGTCCTCGTCGCTCTTCCGCCACACTCGGAGTTGCCTTTTCATGTTCAACAGTTCTAACTTGGATTCGTCCGACCAAATAACGCACTTTCAAAACTTCAGCAGCTTGTTGACATGGTCCCTCGCAAACTGAAGTCGCTTTTTTGTTAATGTCGCTGATCATCGATCGATTTTTGGTGAGGTAGCTCTTCAGTTTCCATTCCACCAAGCGTCGTCGAATCGGTTCGATTGGAATCTTTTTTTAATCGTCACTATTGGTCGTTCGTGGGTTTTTTTTTCATTTCCCGGATGACTAAAGTGTCTGTTCTTGCATCACATTGATGAAAGCAGCTGTTACAAAATCATTTGTTTACAAATGCCGCGATCGGTTGTCGTTTCTAATTAGTGGAAAGAGGGATATTATTTGTGCTGATTATTTCCGAGGAGGAATCGATTCCTTCTTTGAGTGTTAATGACTCTGCTCCGGCTCAACGAAATGATATCGTAATCATTTTGGACAAAAGATAAAATGTCCAAGACTTATGTGATTGTTACTCATTGACTCGAAAAATTGTTTCAATAGTATGAAAATTGCTTTGAAAACATACTATTCAAATCACACAAACCTGTATAAAAACAGGTGTCCGCTCGGATATCCACCAATAACGTCGTTTGATGTTGTTGAAAGCGAACACGGTTCGTCAAACGACAAAGTGTCTTTAAAGAAGGAATTTGGATTAAATTATCCCCATAAAGGGTGTTTCTTATCAAATTGCACTACGGAAAAAACGCTGTAGAAAATTACCTAGTTGACCGAGCCTTTTCAAACTTTCAGATAATAAAATATAACCCATTAGTAAGCTATAGGCATATTTATTTCATTCAACTTCAATACCATAACCGTATGCTCGCACCTTACCCTTAACTCCACTCATAAGGCTCGGTACAATATCTGGCGGCAGCTTCTTCTGTACCTAAAACCCCACTTTTTCTTTATGTTTTCCTCAGATTTGACCTTCTTGGGATGCTTCCGTAGTGCTGCTTCATAATACCCCAGTATTTTCCAATGGGACTTAGTTCCGGTGCGTTGGGGGAGGGGGGTGTCATTTCCTTAAGTACGAAAGTAACATCCTTTGAATAGTGGTACGAAGATCTGGCCAGAAGATTGTAGAGCCCTCGTGTTGCTTCAACAGAGAAAGCAAACGCTTCTGTAGACACTCCTCGAGGTAGATCTGCCCGTTTACAGTTTCGGTAGTCACAAACGGCGCACTTCGTTTGTCCCATGAGCATATCGCTCGCCATATCATATATTTGTTGGCAAACTTTGAAAGTTTCTGCTTCTTTATTTCCTCAGGAACATCAAACTTGTGCTGGGCGGTGAAGTACAGTAGCTCCGGAAGCTGCCGGAAGTTCACTTTGGCGTAGGTGTCATCATCCATGATGAGATAATGAGGCTCGTCAGCATCTGGGCGCACAGTTTACGGGCACGTGACCATCGTATTTTGTCGTTTCCGGTCCTTGACCTTCTTAACGAAAGACTTGGACAAATTCCACTTTTTGGCCGCATCTCTGACCGAACTATTGGGATTCCGCTTAAACGCTCTTCCGATACGCGTGTGATCCTGATCATTAATAGAACATCCATTCGCATTTCTCCTTCTGTTCAATGCTCAGAGCTTCGTAGTAACGTTTGATCACACGACTCACCGTTGACTGCCCGATTCCGAGTTGTTCTCCGATGTCCCAATGAGAGAGTTGAGAATTTTCCAGGTGCTTGCGCGAAATCAATTCGCGACGTTGCTTTTCTGGTGACGCCTGTTTCGAAAAATTGACAGCGATAAAAATACAGTGTAAGCAATACACTCTAAACTACTCCTACCCAAATTTTCAAGCGAAAATATCCAATGGCTAATTTTCTACAGCGTTTTTTTCGTGACGCAAATTGATGTGGGACACCTTTCAGTTCATCGAGAAAACGCTGATGAACGGTCTCATGAAAAGCCTGTTTGTGCAAACGAAGGGTACTCGTGCGTCGCGTTTTTTCAAGCTTCTCCCTAAGACCAAAAAGAAGTCAGCCGGAAAGAAGTATGGAACCGCTAAGAAGGCGATCAAGGAAACGCCAGCATTGTAAAAGGCTTCCGCTTAAGGAAATAAACCGTTGCAAACAAGCTGAAAACACCGATGCCACAGAAAGCAGCTGAGCGTTTCTGATATTAATAATGACTGTCAGATCAAATGTCAAACAGGTATTTATAGATTTTTAGGATTTCAACAACTTGTAGTGGTTCAACGTAACGCACTCGTTTTTGAAACCCTTTTGTAACTTCAAACAACTGATCAGCCAACAGTAGTCCTACGTCAACCTTGCGGTTATACCACAGATATAACCCATTTCCAGCTTTATTTATACCACGAGTGATTCGGATATGTAACCAATGAAGGATGACCATCGGCGACTAACTATAGCATATTGCTTCTTAACTTTTCAGCACCACTTTTGTTTTACTTTTGCTATACCTCACGTTTAGCTGCACTTTACTTACTCTTCTGTATAGCGTCGCAAGGATCTATCACTCGCCTCCGCCCTCGGGGGTGAAAATGTGGAGTCACTCCTGGGGGGTCTACCTGTGCACCGTTTGCTAGTGTCGCACTATTGCACCCAAAGTAAATCGAAAGCACACAGTCTCTCTGCACTTCTGGCACCAGTTTTCGTTTGAATTTCAAATGCACCGTATTTTTCACATGCCCTTTTTGGTTTTGTTACTTTACCAACCTTTCTAGCGCACCACTGAGTTACGTCTTGTGATTATCTGTGACTATGAGTATGTTGGTCGTGTAATATCGCATCCCAACGCGTTTCGGGATCCTCTCGTTCTTCGGCACCAAGTTTGCAGTTTCTATTGTCTTTAGTTGTTTTCGAATTCGGTTGTATTTTTATTTCAGAGGGAGAGCAATGAAACCGCTTGATTTAGGGGGAAGGTGACCAAAGAATAAACCAACTAATTTACAATAAATTTTATGTATCGTGACATCACCCAAAATCAGACTTGTTCATTGCTCTTCCCGTTTTGGGCGTTCCAAAATAAAGCATTTTTGATATTTTGGTGAAGGCGCCATATTTTTTCGAAAACGTTATACTGATCACTAAATGTTTTAGGAAACGGATAGAGGTGTATTTTCCAATCCAACATTCAGGAGCACTTGCAAGCATCAAGAGGCACACATTTTTTGCCAAATAAATATATATTTATATGTTTAACGACGGGGAATGCCATTTTTTTTTAGCAAAAAATCTCCGTTTGGACGTTGTTTTTTCCTTTTTAAATAACTTTTCGATAGTTGTAGTTAACGCGGGTGACATTTTCACAACATGTTGTAATGGGGCGTAGCTGGACGCTGGAAAAGAAATTTTTTGAAACACGCAACATTTTTGAGCTTCGTCGGAAACGTAGCGCGACAGCGAGAGGCGGTTTTTTGCGCACAGTAAAAAAATTGTTTTTGATTTTCGTTAATGTTTTTTTTTTTATTCTCAACTCTTATTTTGTGATCGTTTCGTTTCAACTCACATTTCCTAACCCTCTCTCTTCAAAATCCCTCGGAACTAACTATATATAAATATACATAAGAATACACACACCTGTGAGCAGTGATAATTTTAGAGCGTTAATTTTTAGGTTATCCGAACATGTTTCAGTTGGAATGCGATCCCCTGTTTCCTTTTTCCTGCATGTCAACAGAAGATAATGACTTTAGTTCTGCTTGACATTAAGTGATAATGAATGCCTGGAAGGAAGATTGAAAAATGCTGTGGGCTTTTCAATGTTTCTTGAACAAACTTCTTGAATTCTCAACAACCACAACCGAGACGACATTTTGCATCTGATTTATGTTGATTGTGCCCTTGAGTTTCCCTTAGTACTTAAGTTATCGATTTAACTGCACCTTCTTCCGTTTGTTTTTGTTTATTCTATTGCGTTCTTAATTTTTTCGTTTTTTTTGTTCTTGGTAAATTATCAACCGTATCCATCCGGGACTTTGAACAAATTGAACAATCGAAGGGATGCTACCCCGTAAGTAGCCCAAAACTCGGATTGTACAGCTAAGCTAAGCTCATAAAAATACCAAGCAGTCCGAGCGAATAACAATATCAGTTTGTCACTGTTTATCGCTATCTGTTTATCACGATATAATTCCTAACCTTATGTTCATTAGCGATCATTCGTAAATAGTCCTTGAAAAATTCATCTGTGGTAGCCAATCGTTAAAGAAATTTTAACTGAGATCCGTTAGTGTTAACCGTTTTGAACATCATTAATTTTTTTTGTTGTGGAGCGATTCCATCTGAATTCGAAGGTCGATTTTTTATGTTTTTTTTTGATATGGCTAAAATTTGGCAGACGCATTCTTTATGACCAAAAATGATAATTCGTATCATCGGTTTTCCATTTTGACACTAGCCTTACTTTTGAGAAGGGCCTAAACAAATATTGCTTGAGAATTTACAAAAAAAAGGTATATATAACTCAGAAACGGGTGATCCGATTGATTTGGTGTCTTCCGCAATGTATTAGGTATTATAGGGGCTATATGGAGAAAATAAGCACCGTCAAAAATCTATTTTTTTTAATTAAATTACAAAAATAACATTTAAAACTCAATCTATTTTTTGAGAAAAAGTGTTTTTTTTTATTTTTGATAGTTTATTTATATATAACAAATATTGCAACGAAATCGAATGAAGTTTATTGCACAGTGCCCCAAAATGGAGAAATAATGAACAAAAAAGTTATGTTTTCTTTAAAATAGAATTTTTGAAATTTTGTAAAATGTTTCTTTTAATTGTTTTTAGCACGGATTTTTCGGAAGTATGCATAATTTGCAGTCAAAAAGCTATACGGTAAAATTTTGCTAAATACTACCGATTCTGTGATACAGCGATTTTAAAATAAGATTTACTAAATGTACGGTACGGAATCTAAATTTCTCTAGTTTTTGTTTTTGAGTTTTTTTTAGTTTATTTGATCGGCCATCAGCACATGAACATGCTATTGGGCTTTTTGTTTTTGAGAATGTTTGGCCTCGGGTTAAAATTAAAAATAATAGAAAAGATCTCCCTTTCCTACTCAGATAACCGAAACCGCACCGGTTACCTGCCTGCCTATTTGCTACATAAAATTCATCCCACTTGTTTCCGTCCTTCGTTCTCGCTAAAGGGGCTCAATGTGTTGAAGATTTTACGACCTATCTCTTTGTTGATTGCCAGCAAAGGAATCCCTATCTATACTTTCCTGTTATCATCCTCCAATACGCCACCCGCGTGGGATCCTACATAAACACTTTTATTTCTTTGCCCTATCCCTGCTCTGCTCTTCGCGCTCATTCCATGTGCGATAAAAAGCGAGGCCAAAACAAAACAATTTTTATCACCTCTCGGGTGGCCCAACAGCGCCCTCGCCTTGGGTCTTATCAAAACATGCTTTGCATGAAAAAGGTTAAAGGGGGAAACATCTAGCTAATTGCCGGCAAATAAATATTCACTTCTATTCCTTTGTCTAATGCGCTATCTCTGGCGCGCTTATCTTGGGAGCTATTGAAGAACAATTGAACAAAAGGAAACGAAACATGTGGTTTCCTCCTGCTGGCATTATTTTGTTTTTGATTATTTTAATCTATTTTTAGCCCCGCTATCTAAGCAGGGTACGTAACACTGAAAATTCTCAACTTTTGGTCGTTTTCGAATGTGTTTCGAGACTTTTTAACCTTAAAGTAGATTTTCCTGAAAGAGTAGATCATTTTCGACTACAACACTTGAATTAATTAAGTGAAGTGGTAATTTTTTATGGTATATGGTTGAGTAAAAAAATACATCATGACAAATCTTATAATTGACGGCGCCAGTGGTTGTGTGGTTAGCGTAACAGCCTCACAATCCGATCGGCCTGGGTTCAATCCCAGCTGGCGTCGTTGGGATTTTCTGAGGCGAAAAATCTCTGGTTACGTCTTCCTTCGGAGGGGAAGTAAAAGAAGTTGGCCCGGCTTATGAGTTGTTGAGTCTGATAGGTAGGAACAGGTGGAGTCGCCTCCCTGATGTCGGTGATTGGCACTGAAGTGGCGGAAATAGGCCGACGAAAAATAAGCGAAGATAAAAAAAAAAAAAAATCTTATAATTTTTCTTTATTTTTCGAGAACAATTTTTTCAGAAGATAATCTTTTCATGTTTGAATAGTTTTGGATGTTGCAACGCATAATAAATTTTACTTCTTGCAAAGGGGATGAATATGAAAAAATGGAGGATAAAAGTATTATTGGTTCATAAAAAAAAAATCACGAAGCAATCAATTTGTGAAATGTATTTGAATCAATTCAAGACAATGAAACATGTATTTAATTTAATATCATATTTATTCACTTTGCAATAAGTAATATATGTTATCTGTTGCAACATCCAAAACAATTCAAACATCAGAAGATTGTTTTCTGAGAAAATTATTCTTGAAATTTGAACAATAAACAAAATTATGAGATTTGTTATAAAATTATTTTTTACACAACCTCACACCATAAAAATTAACTGCATTACTAAATCAACTCAAGCATTACAGTCGGAAATGATCTACTCTTCAAGGAAAATTTACTTCTAGGTTAGAAAGACTACTAAAACATTCGAAAACGATCGAAAGTTGAGAATTTTCAGTAAATTTTATTTTAGCATCACTGTATCTCAGAAACAGTAGCATTTAGCAACATTTTTCCGTACATTTTCTCGACTGAAAATTGTGCGTATTTCCATAAAATTGGGTCTAACAACAATGGTGAGAAACATTACAACAGTTTTCAAAAATCCAACGTTTTTTTTAAATTACCTTTTTTGTCCATTGTTTTTTCATTTTGACGCTCTGTGAAATAAATTTCATTAGTTGCCCGCTGCAATTTTTTATATACACTCGACAAAAAAAAAGTCAGGAGCAGAGTGCGAAGACGGAAATTTTAAGTGATTTTTGACATGCTGTCATTCCGTGAGAAATCAACCCATATCGATGGAATATGCATCATTTTAAAGCGTACACATTTTTATCTTGATGTGTGTAGGTGAAGTGGACAACAATTCCAGGAAGAAATAAAAAATAGTTTTTTTTTCTGTTTTTACAAAAAAATTGTGGTCTAACACATTTTTTTTTGCTAACCAACTCATCAGCGAATCCAATTAATTTTATCAATCAGCTTTCATTTTGTTCCTAGAACGTTCCATTGGGACCCTTCCATACAGGGATATTTTAAGTTTGAATGAAAAATCACTCCTTCATCTTTGATGATAAATAATTTAATAAATAATCATCGCACCGCAAATCGAAACTCCAATGAAAAAAAAATCGAGAACTCCAGTAGTTTCTGCACAACAATAATTTGTTACTTTGACGAGCAAAAATATGTTTCAATTTTTTACATCGATTTCAAAAAAGTGTCAAACACAGGATATTTATAGTACTTTACAAAATCTGTTGTAATTCTGCAAATATTTGAGTAAGCTCTAATGTTTGAAGGCAAATTTCTAGCATGGTGTATTTCCCTATACATCTGTAAACGTTTCATATTGATACGTATAGCCGTTTTTTTTCTAGCCAATCGATCAAAATTTGGACTAAATTAGAGGAGCACTTCATCGCAAATTGTACCAGAAATGCAGAATGCTATGCGTACTCTCACAATGAACCATCCATAACTTTCGTTTTCATACGTTTTTTGAACTCGGAACGTTCTAGGAACCACCTGAAAGCTGGTTGATAAGGTTAATTGGATTCGCTGTTGAGTTGGAGTCACTTTTTTAGCAGTGCATATTTTCTCCATATAGCTCCAATAATAACCTAAAACATTGCGGAATACACCAAATCAATCGGATCAACCGTTTCTGAAATGTATTTTTTTTTACATTTTCAAGCAATTTTTGTTTAGGCTCTCTTCAAAAGTAAGGCTAGAGTCAGAATGGAAAACCGATGATGCAAATTGTCCTTAATATGTGTTTGCAAAATTTGAGCCAAATAAAGAAAAAACGAGAATAAAATTTATGAAAAAAATCGTCATTTGCGGTGAAAAAGCTCTGTGTCAAATCATTTTCCAACAGTTTTCCCGTTAATATTATTTACCTTCTTTTACCCTATTGCTATTATTTAAGCCCTTTAGCTGACATGTCAACAGAACGAAATACTGCCAACACTGTCACACGTCACGCACTGTCCCACCTAACACACTTAAGATACAGGAAGAAAACATTTAAAATTCGAAAATTCGAAGCGCCCCCTCAAGTGGTGACTAGAGGAAGCTTCGGCCAAAAATACGCATGTTTCATCCGAGACACAATCTCCTTCTTCATCGTAAATACAGCATCCAAATCAGATGTCAGGAATACAACCAACCTCAGTTCATTCTTTATCATGTTTATGTTTCGCAGCTTTTGTTTCATGTATATCATAGGATTAGACTTAAATCTTTTGCTTAGTTGTTATCTTTTAGTTGTATGTTATCATTAGTCTTAACTAGCAGCCATGTGTACCATCATATAACCATTTTAATTTGTGTTTTCTTTCATTGTTTTCTTTTTCTTCTATGATTTTTTCGTTTGAATTCAACCAACCGATTCGCAAACCGCCATTAATCTATGCAAATTCGATATCACCGTTTACGTACGAAAACCGAACAAAATTCGAACCAAAAACCAAAAATCGATCGATCATGGCAAAACGTTTGAACACAAAACAAAAAATTCTATGTAAAACCCATCGTGAACAGCGTGAACGCTACCGCCTTAAAGTGTACGCCTCCGACCGGGGCGATCCGCCCTCCACCGCCGACGTTGATGTCGAGCTCGATGTGGTCGATCGGAACAATAAGCCGCCGATTTGGGATCGCAGTGTATATGGCCCCATACACATTAAAGAAAATGTCACTGTCGGTACAGTAGTTACATCGATCAAAGCAAGGTTGGTATAAACGCTAGCACTCCGTGCAGAGTGCGTTACGCGGTGTCTCGACTAACAATCGCGCGTTCGCACTCACACGCGCACAGCTATGCGCCGTTATTCAGCGATCGATCTGCTGGTAGTGGTGAAGCCGTTGTGATTCTCATCGTTTTTCTACCACCGCCCACCACTTGGGTGGGTGGATGGAACGTAACACGCGGTAACGCACACCCCCTTTCTTGGGCGTGGTTGGGGTGGATTCTGATTTATCCAAGCGTTTGTGAACTGTGAACGATGAAGTCACAATGGCTTCCCTGGCTAGAATACTACTAATCTCGTGTTCTCGCACCGCAGAACATTTCTTCAACTCGATTTTTGACGGAGAAATTTTCTACGAGCGGAACTGTTTTGCCGCAATTTGTAGCCTTCCTTGAGTAATATTTCATAACAATTCTTCCCACTAACAATATAATAAACAAAAAAGCTAGTGCCAGAAACCATCTTGCTGCTCCAGACTGCTGCTATTTTCCTCCTCCAACACGAATCGTCGTGACCATTAAACTGCACCGGGGCGTCGTTCAACATTTTTTTTTGGTTTGTCGAGACCGGCAAACTTTCAAATGACCTATTTTATATTTTCCGTTTTCTTTTTGTAATCGTTCAATCTCATTGTACTTGCTGCCATCTCATTATGGAACAATTTTACCCCCGAGAATCAAATGCTATCTCAATCTCAGTAATTGAAAATCGTACTCTTTTTTGATTATCAACAATTTGTTTTTTGCTCTACTTTTTCCACCGCTCGCCACAAACACCAACCGCTGTGCCTCGATTGACCTGCCCGCAAACGCACCCCCGGATCGAACACGCAATTTTTGTGATGCGTCAAACTGATTTTTGTGACCGGGACCGGGATATACCAACGTGACACGTTTTGTAATTACGGGCCTTCCCTCCGCTTGGTGTTTTTTTGTTCCCCCGTCTGATTAAATACTCATCCCCTCGCTCGTGTGTCCTTCCGCGTGGACACACCGCACACCCACACACCCAACCATTCGCCCATACGCACTTAAACACTACAAAAAAAACCATGCGAACACTTTCCCCGTCACACATCAAAATTCACAGCGCGAAACGTACAAGCTGGAGGCGATGGCCCAAGATAAGGGATACCCGCCACTGTCACGTACGGTCGAGGTGCAGATCGACGTCGTCGATCGGGCGAACAACCCGCCAGTGTGGGACAACACAGTTTATGGTCCGATTTACGTGAAGGAAAATATGCCGGTCGGTGGAAAAGTCGTTTCCATTAAAGCCAGGTCTGTGCCTTTTTTGTGCCCGCAGTCGCGCAGCATTTGTTTTTTTTTGTTTTTTAGTTTCCCACTGTTTCTTTCTCTAACATTTTTTGTTTGCTTTCTGTTTGTTATTCCCGTCCTGTGGATTACCTACCTTCCCAATGCTGCTTTTTTGTACTTCCTGCGTGCTACCGTTGAAACGTTCCGTTGTCACCCTTTACATCATCCAATTACTGCTCCCCCAGGTTAAGCTGTGTGAGTGTATGAGCTTCCCCGGTTTTTTTTTGTTAGCGCTAGCGGTTAGCGCTCCATATCTACATATGATCTTCCCTCCCTTACTTCTCCAAACGCTTTGTTGACTGTCGATAGTGGTAGAGCATTCGCGGAAATATAATCACGCAAATGGTTCCATCGCTCTCGAACACATTGTGAGCACGATGGGATATTTCAATAAGTCGTTTAATGTACAGCGGTATTAAAGCATCAACAAATACAATTTTCTCGTCGATATTGAAAAATGTTTTCATAAATTCTGCTGTACGCAAATGTATTACTTGTAAATTGCTGAATGTAGAAGATTGGTAATAAATATAAAAAAAACGTTATAAGTTTTAAACACTAAAAATTATTATGCGCTCAATGATAAATATTGAGTGATCTTTAACACTATTTCTTCCAAAGGTGTCAAGGGAACCAGAGGAATGAAACATGAAATTGTTTTGTGTAAAACTTTATTTCATTCACAATTAATTTTTCTGAAATGTAAAGGTGTCAACAAACGCTTGGTCGAAGTTGATATACATAAAAGCGTGGTACAGAAAAATGTTAAAAAGTGTGAACCATACATTTGAAATTATGAAATCGTCAGTTCAAGCTAGAGATGGGCAAAACGGTTCATTTTAGGGAGTGGCTCAGAGCTACGTGTGCAATTAAACGAACGGCTCCTTTTATAAAGTGGTTTATTCTAAGAAGAAAAGTGATAGAAAAAAAGGTTAAAATAAAGTTTCAAACAATAAATTATACAAAGAACGACAAAAATGTTAGCTTTTCATTAGTATATTTGATAACGCACCGGCTGGTATTACTACTCGGCACACAGATGAACCGACCCGGAAAATAAGGATTGTGTCGCGTTTGGATGGGCGTAAAGATATGAAATTTGAAAAAAAAAATCTGTGCGAAGATGATTGTTTCGCTTTCTATGCTGATAATGGTGGAGTAGTGCGGGGCAAAGGTGCGCACCTAATTGTTTCAAGAAAATGCAAATAAAATTCAGTTTGCTCACCAAATTATAACTATATATGTATATTACCTTCTAAACGTAGTAAAAGAATTTCTCGAGTTTTGTTTGTAATTAGACATACAGGGTAACTTCGATATAACGTACATTTCACTTTCAAAATTGTACGTTGTATCGAATTGTACGTTATATCGAAGCATAATAAAGGACTCACAAACGTAGCCTAAAATACATTATTGTATTGCTATTTTAGTAAAGTTAATGAATAAATTCAATTAGAAGACGAAGCCAGACTTTCTCATGATGTTTCCCTCCGTACTGTTGATTAAAGCTTGATTCATTTAGAATCCGGAATCACAAAACCAGCTGTATTTCGGGATTGATTAAAGGTACAAACCATGTTTTAGCATCACAACACAGATGTTCTTTCAGATAAAAAATATTCAAAAAAAAAATTCCTTTGCACTTTGGAAATGTGTACGTTATATCGAGGGTACGTTATATCGAAGTTTACCTGTATACCTATTTCAAGACAAAATGACAAATACGATCATCATTGCCCCATAGTGGGGGCAAAAGTGTGCACTCATTGAATTGAGCTTCTGAGATAACTTGTAACAAAAATAAATGCTTTATCATTACCAGCGGAAGAAGCATCATTATTAGAGCGTGTTGGCACCACCCAGTGGGGAGGAGAAGGGTGTTGAATGATGTTTCATGGCTGGAGAAGGGAGGGTGTTATGGTCGAACATGGTTTTGTTATGTGCTGATTGATTCTTGCCACCTAGAAATATGATAATGGACCATTCACAATTTTTGGGAGGAAGGAGACTAACAATATAAAATGTCCAACATTTGAAACAGAATTTTGAAACTTTTGCCCCACAACCGCAGCGCACTTCTGCCCCACACGCAATTTTTCAACTGATCGAATTTCTGAAAAAAAAGCTCTTGAATTTTTTTTTACAAAAACGAATACGCACTTTTATCTACTATAGAATGAAGGTTTCCTTGACAATGTAGTTTGGAACTTTCCAGTTATTTTAGGTAACTAAATCGTCATCCCCAAAATTGAAAAAATAGATCAAAACAACGCAAAAATTTTCTTTCCTCATAACTTTTTGCCACTTTCATAAAATGTATCTTGTTTATATGTGTGATCTGCTCTGCCGTTCTACGCATAGTTGTCCCATGTTCCAATATCAGTAACTAAGAAAAACGCAATCAAAGTTTTCTCGCATATTTGTCTACCATTAGCTTTAAGCATTTCAATTTAGCAATACACCGGGTTTTTTATTAGCACTATACTATTGTTTAATGAAATGTGATGAGATCCCCTCATTGAATCAATCAAGCTTGATTACTGGTTTAAAAATTCATGGTGGAACTGTTATGCCTAGAATATCAACATGGGACAATTGAACTTGATATGGTTTTTTGATATACTGGGAACAAACTTTTTTTTTTGTGTTTTTCCGAAAGATTATGCATAGAAACATCGTGTTATATGAAGAAATGAGTGATCTGCAACACCTTCGCAGAATATAAATCTCATTGTTATTAGGTATTCGCTAACAAGGTGTACACGTGTTCTGTTAAACTTTTTCTTATTTGTTTGAGAATTAGTTCCTTTTTCCAAACCAGAAAAGAGTGCATTAGGCCTGCTGAGAGTGTGACATGAAATTCTTGTACTTGAACCGACTTATTCGATATGGAATACATTGTGGGACAGTTATGAAAAGAATATCGACATGGGACAATTGAACTTGATGTTGTTTTATGTAAAGTTGGGAATAAACTATTTTTTTTTGGTGTTTTTCCGTAAGATTATGCATAAAAACAACGTTATATGATAAAAAGTAAGAATTTGTGTCAAACGAATACACTGTTGCTGAATTTTTATGCTCGTTTGTTTCAAAAAGGCCAATGCGCACTTTTGCCCCGCACTACTCTATAGCTTGAATGAACTTTGTTTGGGTTACAATGATATTGTCATGATGATTTTGAGCTTTTCTATGATGATATTGATAATTCAAATACGAGCTTTGTTCGCGTTACAACGTTTCTGTGTTGCTTCTAGTGCTGACGATATGAGCTTTTTCTGTGTAGATCGTTTGGCTAATACAATGTCCTACAATATTTTCAACTGATTCATTTCCACTGTATATTTTGATTTACGCATGCGGTTACGTTTAATATATGACTCCGCCGTTTGTTGTAATTTTTTTCTGCTTTAGAATAACTTGGATTGGTTTTTAGGACCATTTGGACAGATAGTTTCGGATAGACAGTTTGTACAGGTCGGACTCGATTGTATGTGATTAGATTATATACAATTTTGGACACGATTTTATACAGTTTGTAATTTTTTTTCTCTATATTTCAAACATGATTTATTTCAAGAAGAAATGTAACCTTTTAACGTTTAGGTGAAGTTTAAGTGGCTATTACAAGTATAGTGGGGTAAAAATCGTGATTTTTGAAGATTTTGCATGCATTTTCACCAAGAATTGTTTATATCGATATTGCAGCAAAATTAAGAAAGATAGAAGTTGAGCGGATAGAGAGCTTCAATTTAATTGATAGAAACAATCTAGTTTAATATAAATTTTTAGGATAAAATTAATAATGACACATTAAAAATTATTAACTTTTAAATTTTTCACTTCCAAAATGTTATTGAAATCCACTGATTTAGTTGTTTCACTGCTAAATCCTGTACTAAATTTTCTCATCTTTCAAATGAAAGCATTAGAACCGTCTTCCGTAGCGTATATTTTAATGTAGAGCCAGTGTGAGGCAACAGAGTCAAAACAAAAAAAAAGTACCATAACTCTGTCATTGTTGAAATTCGAGCATATGCGTAGAAGAAATTTTTTCATCAAATATCTATCACCTCCTGAGAAAATCTGGATAAATTTATTTTTTTCCATGTGAGAAATGTGTTTTCTGACTTTAAGGGGATGAATCAAAAATCAGATTCCTCTTTTATTTTCAAAAAACCAAAAATACATGCAGAAAAAAAACAAATAAAACAATTTTTGTCTCGATTATATACAGGATTTGATAATGTACAGTGAAAAGAAATCAAAAACTCTATATAATCGAGTTTGCGCTGTGCTTGCTATTGTCTTTGAAGCGAGGATCTGACTGTATTGATTGAACTTTTAGTTCTTATGATTTGAGATATGAAAGTTGCTTCACCAGTTCTGTACTTGATTTATTATAAACTTCTGGGAGAGAGCAGTTTACTCATCGAACATTTCAACAGATACAGTATATTGAGTATGTTTTTTTACTGCATGTCTGCTAGCAACCCAGTTTTGAGATTCCAAAGACAAGTTAGATTTTTAAAAGTGTCTAATTAAAACAGTATCTTCATTGCGCAGCAATCGTTTGAACTTGGCAAGCATTAGATTCTAATGAATTGGAACATTTTTCGCTCTCATTTGTGTCTTGTTTTTGACGTAGGACTACGTCGAATGAATTATTCGTCAAACATAGTCAGTTCCCCTTTCATGACTTTCACATTATACTGTTAGGAAGAGAGTGTTTGTGCATGATTGAATTACACGTAAGCATTGTGGATTTTATGCATTGTTAAAGAAGGTTGGTGGCATATATATAAAATCGTAATTGTTCATTTGCAATAAGTAAAAGAACAATGCGATATATGACCCGCCTTTTGTTCGCCTTTTGTTCTCGCGAGAACAAGAATGAATTATGAACCATTTCTAGTTACTTCCATAGTACAAACTAACCATCGGTTCTTTTTTGGACCGATTCAGATGATCGACATATTAAATTAAAGCCTACTAGCTTGTTTTTTTTTTTTGTAAAAATAACACACTTGCCAACTAATTGGATTATAGTCACGTACATCCAGTCCAGCCGTATAGAAATATTGAACGAAAACTGAATACATGTTAACTTTGAAAAATCATATCTTAAAAATGAAAAATAACACTTCTCTGGTATTCGGATATATTATGTGAAAAAACTTCAGCTTTCAGGAAAAAATATAAAAACATATGACACCCTTGGTCCCAAAACGATGTAAGCTTAAAAAACAAGTATAATCAATAATTACGAAAACAAAATCCATTTTTATTCAGAGTGTAATATTTTTTCAAACTAGCTCATAGGCTTTAATTTGATATGTCGATCATCTGAGTCGGTCCAGTAGATCAAAAGTTATGATTTTTTGTAGTTGAAAAAATGAGAAAAAAAAACAATTTTTCGGACCATCGGTTAATTTTGAAAAATCATAACACAAAAAAGAAAAGAAACGCTTACCTGGTTTCGAGATATATTATGTGATAAATCCTCAGTTTTCTAGAAATAATATAGAAAAATATAGCGCCTTTAGTCCCGAGACCATGAAAGCTATAAAAAAACAAATACAATCAATAATAACGAAAACATAATTCAAGCTTTCTGCAACTGTAGTATTTTTCCAAAAAAATTTTTTCCTCATAACTTTTTGCCACTCTCATGAAATGTATCTTGTTTATATGTGTGAACTGCTGGTGTAAGAATTTGTCATTTCAATTTGTAGCATGCCATTCTCAATAGCTTCGAGATAAAAAATTTAAAAAAATACTGAATGTGCATCTTAGTATGATATATCAAGAAATATAATCAAAAAAAAATTCCTAAAAATTTTAAGCACTAAAAAAAATCTTGAAATATTGGATTATTTTTTTTGGAGGATTTAGAGATTCAGTACTATTATAATTCGTATTTAAATGTATTCCTACGCCTTTTATAGATGTGTGTGATTTTTTTTTCAGATAGTAATAAGATAATTCTCCTATATGGTTCACTATAAAAGCTATAGTGAAAAAATGAGTTTTTTCCCTCATTCTCAATAGGAAAGATGAAATGAAGAGAAAATACTCAAAGGTAATCTACTATGGTGTACCGCGACAAATTATAACAAAATTCTATCCCCCGCTTAAAAAAAAATCCTGGGTGTATAGAATTTATTAGAGTTTTCGAAACTGTTTTTCGGTGATTATTTATTGAATTATTTATTATCAAATACGAATTCAAAATTATTAAAAAAATGTTCTCTATCCAATGAGTATTATCTCAAAAATGTGTTTCGGGTCCTTTCAAATATTTTTTTTTTAAATTTTCTTTAAAATAATTAATTTCCTTTATACAAGTTGTATAGGTTTTGGGCTATAACTTTCCTTAGACCCTTTTCCGACCAATGGAAATTTTGATAAAGATGGATAGAAATATTCTATATCGAATAAGTACTAGCTCGGGAATGTGTGTTGGGTTCTTTCAAATAACTTTCGTAATAATTAATTTCTTCCATACAAATTGGCTTATAACTTTTCTCAGATCCTTTCCCGATTGTGGCTGGAAGATAGGTAAAATATTTATCTATCGAATAACTTCGATAATTCTATTCGAACAACTTTTTTTTTATTTTCAAACTTCTGTATACAGTAGATCCTCGATTATCCGCGCAAGCGAGTTCACTTGTAATTCTGTAAAACTTCCCGGAATTGCCAGAGAGCGGTAGGGTCTTGTTCTTTTGTTTTCGTCATGTCTTTCACATTATCTGATTACTGATGTAAACGACCTTACAGATGGATAGTTTAATGATTTCTGCATTGATGAAACATAGTTTTCTTGCACAAATATCTTGTTTTTATCTTTGCACCTAATTATTAGTCTTTTATTGCGCGATTTTCGTAATCCGCGGTGAGCTAGCCCGACTATTCCGCGGATAATCGGGGTTCTACTGTATTTTCCTATATTGACCCATGCTCACGTTTCAGTCTATAACTTTTCTCTGTCACGATCAAGAAAAAATGAATTATGTGGAAAGATCAATGATTCAATTCTCTATCTAATGAGCATGATTTTGAAGGTTGTTACTTGATAAACAATCAATTTATTTCAACTGAAATAATTCATTATTCATGAAATCCAACAAGTCGTTGAACAGAAACTTGCACGCAGCAAAAACTTTCATCCGCTTATTTCACACAAGTCCGTAAAGAAGGAACGCGAAACACGAGAAATCTCGTGAGCGGTCCGCAAAATGTTAACATGTCCTTTAGGGAGCGTTACCACATAAAAAATGTTCACCACCTCGAAAAAACACCTATATATTTTTTCTGTCTAAGACAGTATCAAATATGAAACCCATTTGTAAATATGGAACATAAAATATTAAAATTAGTTATTAGTCAAATACCGTCGAAATTTCGTATAGAATGGAAGAGAACGCATCTCATATCGCAACTCGTGACAATGTGATGATTTAGAGTTAGTAATCGTTAGTAATCATTCGAGATCATTCGTATCAATGGTGGAGATTTCCGAGCGTTGGTGTTGAATGTTGACCAGCTTCGTCCAGTAGTTTCGTGACCATATCAATTTCTAACGGACGTTTTATGAAAACAACTAACTTTTTATGATTCGTAAATAAATTTTGTATCAAATCTGGAAAAAAAACAATTCCTTCTTTTCACGATGAAATATGATGTTCACTATTGTGGTATGCAAATGTTGACAAATTGAGTTCGATGCTCTCCGTGTTGTCCAGGTGGAAGGAATCAAATACTTACCATCCTAGAACAGTTCATCCCCAGACGCTTTTTGGTTGATGTGGTTTGCTCCGGATACTTCTAGGAACTATTCGTTCTCATTCCTCATGAAACGATAATATACTTTCAGACTTACTCGCCGCTCGAATGTTCGTTGGAATTATCCGTTCCGGTATCGCATCAAACGACAGTGGCGCATACTTTCATACCTACTTATTGGCTCGGTTTTGCAACCTCTGAGCTAGTCGTTTGCTGTTGTGATCAAACTGTTTGCGTAATGAAATGAGAAAAAGCATCGCCATTCCTCAAATATTGCTTCAAGCGTTTCACCCGAAATGTTTATTCGAAGTCCCGGAAAAATAAACGTAGCTGCTGTTGTTTTACAGTCGACCAACAGCACACGGAGATCTGTGATGAGTGAGGATCTAGGCTCAAGGAACGAGCTTAATCGTATTCTGGGGGGCAAGTTACATCGTCTTATATTGGAATGGTAGTCGATAGTGGGGCAACATTGAACTATGGGGATTGCATGGAAATAAGCCAATAATGAATCCAGCAAGAAAAAGTTTTGTCTGATTGATTTGCAATGGAAAATGATAGATAAACTATCGAAAGGTGCGAAGCTGAAAACATGAATGCTGCCGGAAAGTTGTGCTTTATCAATTGAACAATCCTCAATCATTACGCGATGTTGTTATGAGCTGGAAGCAGTGTGTGATGATTTCTCTTGTATGTACAAAATCTGATTTTAATTGAAAAAATGATATATTCAAACTATAAATAATGCATTTTTGTTTTGCCCAAACCCACTTGAGAAAAATAATAAAGTTCATAAAGTTTGGAGATTTTAACTCAGAACACACAGTTCATGATTTCACTCAAGGTGTACACATCAGCATACGCTCTAGCACACAAATTATTCCACTCTTGTTTGCATTTAGGGTAGGCCGTCATTTTTACGCTACAAGTGAGAGAATTTCCTGAATCTGACATCGACTTTAGTTTACTACTTCGGAGAAACTGAACGAAGGGATGAATGTTGGAGGTTACCTCCGTTACCTAAAATAAAATAATTGGGACATGCGCTGTGTGGCATGTCCCATCCAATTGTTATAACCACAGCTTCTCTGCATTGAGAGATCAATTGTGGTACAAAAAAAAAACCGTGATCAGGGGTTCGAAGGCTGCGAGGTATCATATTTTAGAGAACAACGAACGGATGATTCTACCGGTCTATAAAGCGCAACAACAGCTAAAATAAATTGTTTTTTTTTCTGTATTATAGTGACTTTCAAAACTTTTGGCTGGTTCGTCACGTTATTTCCATTTGTGGAAGAATGTCAGGAGAGAGAATTGAACTCGTGACCTTTAGCGTGAGCGGTACAAATACAAACAAATAGATGTTCTGAGAGTTCATTAATGTTATATTTTCTAGATGAAGCTAAGATAAACGAACCAAAAAATCATGGGTGAAATTTTTCATAACGAAAACTTGAATTTTTCAACCAAATTTTTAAATTTTGTTTGCTTCTGAATTTCTTCTTAAAATTTTTTTCACACAAATTCCGAAACGAACATTTTTAAAAATATTTTTGAAAAAATTTACATGTGTTATGAGCATGATTGATAAAACACTTCTTATGATATGAATCATGTAAATTTTGAAAATATAGTTTCGAAACATTGAAATTTATGCACATAAAAAATCACTAATTGCGGTGACTTTTCGTTTAGATAACGGTATTTCGGTATTCTCATAGATTTTTCTTCAGAAGTTCCTCTTGACCTGCTTGACTTCACTTGACTCGACTTGCCTTACATGGGAACATAAAATCAAAAAATAATCTTCACAATTACTGGTTTTTCCAGTCACTGACAACAGATCCCTAAAGGGTATAACGGTCAAAAATAGGTGAAACAAAGTTATTGTTACATACCAACTGATTATGTTATTTATAAATTATCTACTGTCTCAATACTATCGTTGATCAAAAGCATCAAAAGCATCAGAAAGCCGAAGCTACTCTCAACGATTTTACGGAACGGAATATTTTGATTTTTGTTAATATGCAAACAAAATTGAGACACGTTGTTCCTCTTGCTTCAATGGTATTTCATTAACTGAATAGAAAATATGAAAAGAAAACATAGAATCAATGTTCCATACTCACAAGTCCACAAAATGAGGGGTGTTCAAGTTTTTCAATTGTCTGCTGGAGGCGATCTGGCGTAATGGTAACATCCATACCTCTCACGCAGAGATCACGAGTTCAATTCTCACTCCCGACATTCTTCCAAAAATGGAATGTGTTTGGAAGTCACTATAATAGAAAAAAAAATTGTCTGCTGTTTAAAAAAAGTCTCCATAATTTATTCGACCATTTTCGCCAGTACGGCTCAGGAAGGTAAATGCATATGGGAAATACTAGTGTTTAATTCCTATGTGAATTTTCATGTTGATTGCATTTATGAATGACTCACCACGACTCAGTTTTCCAACCTCGAAACGATGAGAAAAATATTTAGTATTATTTTCCAAAATAGTCGCTACAATGAAATTAGGGGCTCAGAATGAAATGAGTGTAAGCGACTTGATCAATTTCTCTTCATCAAATTTTTCTTTAGTTAATAAATCAACAGCAAAAACGTTCCAATTTTAGTTTACTATAGATGAAATTCTGAACTATCTTCCACATTGTCAAATACGATTGTGTCACATTCAACCGAAACCCACTCACCCGAGTGACAGTTACCCGAAAGACATTGACCCGAATTCCACTCACCAGAATGTAACAAATATCCGAAAGCGACAGCTACCCGAATGTAACATCTACCCGAATTGACACTTACCCGAATGCGACATTTACCCGAATGCAACAGTTACCCGAATGTATCATTACCCCGAATGTAACATTTACCAGAATGTAACATTTACCCGAATGCGACAGTTACCCTAATGTAACAATTACCCGAATGTAACATCTACCCGAAAGCGACACTTACCCAAAAGAAGGATATATTCAAATAATACACAAATTTTACTGTATTTGTATTTGTATTTGTATGTTTAATTCTGATCAGTGTTATATAAAGATCATATTTGTCTCATACTTTCATTTCCATTCAAAAAGTATTTTTCGTGGGAAGTACAATTCGAGAAATACTGGCATTGAATCAATTGTGCCTACACTAATTTCTAAAAATAACACAGCGAAGTCTTCAACATCTTTTTTCGAATTTCCTCCTTACAATTTCTCAGTTTACTTCGTAACTTACTAACAGCAGATTCGACAAAACTCATAAACAGATTTGTCGGAATTTTTCCTTCTTCATTCGGGTAAACATCCCATTCGGGTAAATGTCGCATTCGGGTAAATGTTCATTCGGATAAATGTCCATTCGGGTATATGCTGCATTCGGGTATTTGTTACATTCGGGTATGCGTTACATTCGGGTAAATGTGCTTCGGGTAAACGTGTTTCGGGTGAATGGAATTCGGGTGAATGGGACACAACCGTCAAATACAGCTGGGAATGTGTTTGCAGCTAAGTTATGACCAAAAGAGAGAGTCGATGTAGAGCAATATATGATGTCACTTACACCTCTTTCATTTTGAGCCCCTCAAAAGTACTTTGACAATTGGTTTTTTTTTAATAGAATGCGTGTTTGGGTTCTCTGCGTGAATTTCAAATAACTCAGGTTTATAGGGGAAGACGGGGTAAGTCTAGAAATCTTCAGTATTTTGCGAATATGTTACGCAAGAAGCATTAATAGCATATTTTTGCTATTCCGAAGCACCTTACAACACTCGAGCGCACGAAATATCAAAATTGTAAACAAAACAAAGTTTTCGTCCATTGCTGTTGCAAGCGATCTAATTTTCAAGGTAACCAAAATAAGGATTTCTCCAGCAAAAACTGTATATTCCGTTAGCTACCAGTATCCCAGTTCTTCAATACATTGTTCCGATTCTGCCTGCGTGAAAAGGTATGTAAAATATAATATAAAATGCGTGTAAATATGCAAAATAATGCAAAAAGTGCTCTGGCGGGAAGACGGACCATTCTCGACGGGGTAAAAGCGCAACACGTTGTGATATTGAATGATTTTCAAATCAAATACGATACCATTTTTTGCTCGTCTCTTCATACACAAATGCCTCGAAAGTACATAAAGAAGTCGTCGCGGATGCAATGGACGTTGGATAAACTGAATATGGCGGGAGTGGATAACGGCATGTCCATCAGGACGGCATCAGTCAGTTTTGGATTTCCTAGAACCACCAACAAATCAAAGGCAATAAATCACCGACGATGAAGCTCGGATCCATTGATCCAATTTTTACCACTACTTAGGAACAAGAACTGGTGGAGCATTTGCTGCAGCTGGATAATCGATTCTACGCCATCACAATGTGAGATGTCAAGGAACTGGTATTCGAGCTGGCTGAATGAAACAACAGATCGAATCGCAACTAAAATACCTACTTCGGGGTTATTCAGACTTCACGTGAACAGATGTTGACAGATTTTAGGCTCACGTAGATAATCCTCCTTATAGATTCCGAAAGTTTGGTAAATTCTTCACGAATATTTTTAAAACTCTGCACGTGGAATATGGATGGCCTTTTCAGAAGCTTGTGTGTACACCCAAACTAGCGTTGGCAGAAAACATTTCATCTTTGGCAGAAATGATGCCATTTAGTGAGCTGGAGAGTCAAATGCTCAAATAATGAGCTGTTTTAAAAGCTTAAAAATGGTTTGTATGTATGCGTGCAGACATCTCTTTCTGTTTTCTTTTCTCATTTAATTTGGGATTGTGCAAAAAAAAAGTCCATACGACGTCAATAGGGATCGAACCAAGGCCGGCTGGAATGCAAAGCTATTTTACACGACCACGCTATCCACATGGCTAATGATGCTTCAGCAGTTGTTCAGCAAATATGTGATAATATTGCACTAGATTATAAAATGAAGTTGGGAAGTGTTTTCTAAGAGTAAAAAAGGAGCGCATGAAGGAGAACAATATCTATCTCGGTCTGGGCCGTATATGTGGCAAAGTATGCGGAAAGCTTATTTGTCTTTTGTTTCGCTCGCTTGTATTAATCTTATATTGCTGTACCATGTATATTATACAAATGCTTACCAGTATTTGTGAGTCATGACATTTTCTGTTATGTTATGTCTCATTTAATGTCATAAATCAGGATGACAAAACATGAGCTAAAAATCAATTTTGGGTGTAGTTTATGAACACCCCTAAACATTTAGCACCTTAGACAACACTGTTTCTGTTGTTAGGCTGAACTATTTGAAAAGCTAAACTGAACTGTTTGAAAATATCATCGCTTCGTGAAATAAAAAGTAAATTTTTATCATTTCAAAAATTAATGAAAAACCGCAAAAAAAGTTATACAATCGACAGTTACACATTTTCAGTTGTAGATTATTATATACTAAATGATTTGGAATGATTCTAAAGCACGTTTAACTTAAAATTGGTTTTCTTAGGGGGGCGGTCTTACCCCGTCTTCCCCTAGGTGTTGAATTGCATGAACAAGCGGATCGATTCTCATTTACCTCGCATGGAATTGCCCAACTTTATATGTCATTTGAGATATCTATTCCGGTATTGCTCTACCCAGCGAGCAGACCTTTCTGAAGGCTGTGATTCAATTTTAAAGTTTGAAAATTCGCTTTTTAAAGGCTACCATAAAAAATGGCTAGATAACTGCGAAAAAATCACACCAAACTATCGGCTCATTTCAAGCCCACCAAAAAATTCCCGTTGAATATCGTCCACTTTATATACAAACTAAACAAAACGGTCTTTTTCAAGACCACAACATCTTTTGATACAGAAAAAGTCGATTATGATTACTGTTCTATTTTAAAAAATATTCAAAATAAACATGCAACCAAAACATACGGTCGTGTCTCGGACACAATCCTCCAACTTTTTTTTACCATTTCTATAGTGTTAAAGTGTAATAACTTCCACAATGCGTGTAATGTGTGACGAAGTTAGACGTTTTGTTTCATTTGGAATTATTTGGCATTCGGAATGAATCCAAGTGCTATATTCCTACCAATGTTTTTCTCCAGACAGATCTGAAGCTGTCTGGAATATCTCAGTTATAGAGAAATAATGATCGCGTGTGATTCCATTTTTCATTAAAAATCTGGGGGAAAAAAATTGAATGATAGATGCTCCAGCTCTATAAAGTGAAAATAAGATTCCGAAGCCAACGCTAAGATTTGCTTGAGAGATAAGATCTCTTCGAGGAAGGTAAAAAAAATGTCACTAAAACAATTCAGGGCATATTTTTTATCGTTGAGCGCATGTGATTAGATCTTAAAATGCGCAAACAATTTGGTTCACAGAAAATTGTATTTATATTTTTAAATTTTACAGACTTATCACAGCGCTAGTCTTCGATTTTTTTTTCTCGTATACTTACTCGTATACACTTACAATGAAAATACATTCTTACCATCGTTCATTGACCAGTAGCCCGGATCCAATCAATATCAATCTTCAAAACAACGCCCTCTCCCTCTGGCACCGGTTGCTAGAAAGACCAACCAAGAAAATCCCAGAAAACTGACCAATCCATCTTCCACTGTTTTGCAGTCGAATACACACCCTCGCCCGGCTTCCAGGACGCACTGTTTACGCACCCATTAAGCCGCTTCGAGCGAAATAAACGAAGAAAAATGTGACCATCGAACAACTTCATGATATGGTGTAATAATTTTTCGCACATTAGAAGGCGCCACGGAGCGACCGGGGAAACAAATAATAAAAAAATGAGTGGATTTTCCCGTCGCCTCGGTTCGTCGTATGTGTGTGTATGTGAGTATGTGTCCGCTATATGTTACGGCGTTTGGCCCCGAATTTCCCGCTTGGTCGGAATCAAAAGACCATCGGTCAGAGATCTGTCTCCCGCAGGTCGTAATCGTAAAATAACGCATAGTGGTAAAAATAGCATTTAATAATTTCACCATCAAGGAAAACCGTTCCATGGTAATGGGCTAAGTATTGTATGTTCGCTTCCCCCCCTCAACCGTTGATTGCGCCATCAGCATCAGCCCCGTTAAACAAGCGTGAACTGCTCGGGGACTAGATAAGAAAGCAATTTTTCCCTTCTTCTAGCGCTGGCAGGCAGGCAGCATCATCCGCACGGCCGACAGTTATCCATCTCACCCTCGTCAAGTGGATACTGGGTCGTAATCATAAAGCCGTCCTTCTCCTGGCGCGCACAAGTGGCGCGGGACAACAAGGAACAATAATAAAATATAACTTCTGACAGTCTTCGAGCAGAAGTTTATGCCGGAACAACACAATCACTCAGAGTGTGGCCAAGGAATGTTTAATTCATAGGAAATTTGTTTTTGTCCTTCTTTCCTCCCCCTGGTAGAGTGTCCTCGCTCGGTTCGATCGAGGAAAGAAATATGACAGCCATGGTGCTGTCTGTCTCTCCGCTCTGCGGATAGTTGAATGAAATTCTTTTCCGGCCACTGTCTCGACTTGACGGAAATCTGATGACTCTCGATGTCAGAGAGCAGCTGCCGAAAACATTATTTTCGCCTTTGGTCGGGGAATCACTTGCCATCAGGTGTAATTTTGTTCTTCCGATTTCGGAGGGCTGACAGATTGCTTAGGCTGTACGAGAGAGGAATATAAACACGGCCCACAGTTGGTGTTAATTTTTTTCCCTGGTCTCATCTGGGGCTCGTGTTTATTTCGATCTGATGAGTAATAATCATTGTTTTGAGTACTTGTTCAACGTGTTGACGAGCGAATAGGTACATTTGTTTCTCTTTAATGCAAGCGCAAACCACTTTAAGGTTCGACATTCAATAACAACCTACAAACCCGTAAGGGTCGCAGGCTCACCGCGCAATCGTGGCTCACATCAGTGAGAAAAGCCTAAGCTTTCTAACACCATGAGATTTGGACGTCCATTATGACGCCGGGGTGTTGCCGTCGGCCGCAGGCTTGTGGAAGGGTTTATCCCGCGTGTTTTGGTTACCGCCAATCTGCAACTGCTGAGGAAGCATAAAACTGTTACATGAAGTTTTTTCGAGTATCATCGGAGGGAAGACGTGTTGTCGCCTTGGAAGAATGTAATCACCACCACCCCACCCCCCAGGGTAGCGTCGATCGCAGACTGGACGATCCAAGGGGACGGGGGACGGCATAAAAATTTGTTATTTATGGTAAAAGTTTTTCCCAGTGGCTTGCCTTTTCTTTTTGCCCTTTGGGCCGTTAAAGACGGGGACGAGATCCTGGCGATCCGGCTGCCAACCATAGCAACGACGCTTTCACAGCGGTGCTTGTCCGCGCTGGCACACGAGGGTCGGATAGCGATTTCCATTAGTGGCCTGGCGCTGTCTCCTTTCCCGTGAAATCCCAAATCGCGGCCCTGGACCGGGGAGAGAGGATAACGGTGAGCTGAAAAAGCTCGAAGCCTGCTTCTGGTGCGCTTATTGCGCTTATATCAAGGTGAAAGCTGGAAACGATTAATAATAATCCTGACGACGGAGCCGATCGCCATGGTGAAGTGCTCTTCTCTCCGGCGCGTTGGCGTAAAGGTTTCGCTCCGTGTCGGTTTGCTACTGCAGCGCGCCAAATCTCTATCGACGTGGATTTGGGTTGTTTTGGGGTGAAGGACCCATATCGTAGTTTGAACAAAAAATAATATTTTTTTTTTCTGTGAATATCGCCGGGTTCGAGAGCTGCCCTTGAAGCTTGAAGCTTCTGCTAAAATGGAAAAAAGTATTATACTTGAAGCGTAACACTGTGAGCGAACCAGTTGACCAGTTTTCCAAGTTAATGCCGCGAAACTGGAACGCCATCGTTAGAATACAGTTCCGCAGGAGTCTTGGTTCCCTTTTACCGTGGATTACGATTTCCATCTGCATCATGAATGATGCCACGGAAGCTGCGGCTTTCCGCGAATGGTTGTGCACTGTTTACACCAACCAGTCTCATGTGTGCGGATGTAAATAAATGTGGAGCGAAAAAAAAAATAAATAGAATGCAGCGTCAAAATTGCACACGTGTACGGTTTTAATCCTCTTCAGAGGAATGAGAGAAGGACTGAGAAAAAAAATACCATGCATTCATCAACCGTTTCGAAGCTCATACCTCCACCCATGCCGAGTGCCATCACTGTCGAAATAAGCAGAAGTATGTTGTTGTTTATTCGTAAACCGCAGCTGTCTAAAATATATTATTTCGGTGTGAATATTCCACAATCCCAAGTGTTGGTCTATATCGGTGCATGGGTAAAGCATAGGTCAGCTTGGATTCCATTTATGAACTGATTTTGAAACGCTTTGCAAAAGACAGCAAAATTTTCCTTCGTTTGACCCCTGTCGCTCGTCTGTATTCCTCTGATGGAATCGTGCATTTGTATTTAATTTTGGGCCAAAATGAACAAAATTGAACTTCAAACGCGAACTATTGATCGCCAGAATGGAAAATCATCAGTTAGAAGTTAGTCATCGATGATAGACATCATGCTGTCAAAAGATGTGAAAGACATTCGACTACAGTTTGATGTTATAAAAATGAACGTTATTTTCGCACAGACAAATTATGGCCTTATGGCCAAATTGGAACCAGTCGAACAAGAACCTATCTGTTTCAGTGTTGAAAAAATCATCTTCGCTAAGCTCAAACGCATAGATTTTCGGGCTAGGTTGCATCGAAAACCTATATATTCCAAACGAAAATCAAAATGACAGATTCAGACAACCAATGAATGCAAATGAACTTTTGTTCTTCAATATGTTTTGAAGTTCATTTTTCCACCCAGTGTCCATTTTCATATCGAATATTCGCCGTTGTTATTGTCTCGAAAAAAAAACAAAATCCTGCGCGATTTCTTGCAAAGTTCGTTTCATCGAACTCTGGCGTTTTTGTTCTCTAAATGGTCCAGTCTGACCAATTTTTTTATTTTTGAAATTTGACCTCAAAAACAATGCCAAAATGAATATCGTTTCGAATGTGATGAATATCACTTTGTTGCTTTTGATATTCATAGTATAAATAACAGCGAAGTTATGAACCCCACTCAATGCCGCATTCATTCATTATAGCAAATTTGTTCATGCGTCAGCGATATGAACAAAATGAACTCATTTTGTTATTGTCATCAATATAATGAGGGCAGTGTGTTTCGAGCTGAAAAAAAAGTCATTCAATAAATAACTAACTGAAATAAAATCTAATTCGTCAATCGTGAATATTTGTTGATAGTCTAATACACTGATCGGCTTTGATCGTTTTTCTTCATTGCATTTCTCTTCTGATAATCACGGCGCCAGTTTGTCACAAAGTTGGATAAACGAGACAACAAAATCAAGCAAACCATCAGCCGAATCCATGCAATTTGATTGAAAAATAATCATAATTGCTTAGGAACTAACTAGAAACATGAGAATAAAAGAATTAATAGATACGATAAATGAACAGTATGAGAATAAAGTTCTATTATAAAAAAAATAGATAAAATTATAGAAATCGATGCACTGTGGTTACACTATGGCACTAAAAACTAATAAAAAAGTTCCACCAAGAACGTTAGTGCCATCAAAGAAAAAAGAAGAAAGAAGAAAGAAGAAAGAGAAAGAAGAAAGAAGAAAGAAGAAAGAAGAAAGAAGAAAGAAGAAAGAAGAAAGAAGAAAGAAGAAAGAAGAAAGAAGAAAGAAGAAAGAAGAAAGAAGAAAAGAAGAAAAGAAGAAAGAAGAAAGAAGAAAGAAGAAAGAAGAAAGAAGAAAGAAGAAAGAAGAAAGAAGAAAGAAGAAAGAAGAAAGAAGAAAGAAGAAAGAAGAAAGAAGAAAGAAGAAAGAAGAAAGAAGAAAGAGAAGAAAGAAGAAAGAAGAAAGAAGAAAGAAGAAGAAGAAAAGAAGAAAGAAGAAAGAAGAAAGAAGAAAGAAGAAAGAAGAAAGAAGAAAGAAGAAAGAAGAAAGAAGAAAGAAGAAAGAAAGAAAGAAGAAAGAAGAAAGAAGAAAGAAGAAAGAAGAAAGAAGAAAGAAGAAAGAAGAAAGAAGGAAAGAAGAAAGAAGAAAGAAGAAAGAAGAAAGAAGAAAGAAGAAAGAAGAAAGAAGAAAGAAGAAAGAAGAAAGAAGAAAGAAGAAGAAGAAGAAAGAAGAAAGAAGAAAGAAGAAAGAAGAAAGAAGAAAGAAGAAAGAAGAAAGAAGAAAGAAGAAAGAAGAAAGAAGAAAAGAAGAAAGATGAAAGAAGAAAGAAGTTTTTTTATTCTTTATTGATGATATAAATCAAGGTCCAGACACGATCAACTTAAAGTGAACTTGTGAAAATGATATAAACAAATTTTGGTCATTCAATGTTATGATAGAAATTTCCACCATTATGCAAAGAACCCATACGCAGCAGGATCATTTATTTACGTTGAAACTGTTTCATAGAAATGTGACACATGACTGAATGACTCGAGATTTTTGTCTTGTATCAAGAACATACAAATACTTCATTGATTTTCACACAAACTATTATTTTTTTCACGCTCGAAGCAATTGATCGAATTGAACCGTGCTCTGTTCCAAAAACGACTGCAATATCAGAAAATGAAACACAAAAAGATTTTTCTTGTTGGGAATTCACCGTCAATCCGAGCTAAATCGACTGGGGAATCAGATGAGCCACTTAAGTGAGATTAACTAACTCATAGCAGCGTCATTTGATGGTTTCTCGAACGAAAACGAAAAACGTTCACTTAGGCAGTTTCAACGGTTTCCAGTGTCTTCAACGGTGATGTTAAACTTTTCACTTTTGAACTTTTCTAATAATTCGTTACATTGCGATTTGCCGAGAGCCAACATTCTATGCGAATCGGAAGTTGATTTTGTTTTACTTTTTTGCAATATCTTTATGCCGTCCGAGATCGTAGTTTGTTAGCTATTGTAGACCAGACGATCGATGTTGGTTTTGAATTTTTTATTGGCATGTATTTACATTTATTAGTCTTTGGTTGAACAAAATAACGGAGCAATATTCCAAGTACAGCGACAATTTTTTTTAAATATATTTGCCTTATAAAAGGTTAAATTCGCTATTATAAAATTCGTGCTTTTGAATCCGATCGACTTAACACATTTTTTCACTTGCCTTTTTTCTGAAAAGGGCTAATCATTTTTGGCTGAATATTCACGACTTGTTTAGATACATGAAGATTCTAAAAAAAGTAGTATTAATGGTTGTTTGGATGATTGAGCTAGTAAATAAGGTAATGTTTCTACATTAAATGACACAAATGTGCGGATTTTCTAGTTCGGTGTGTTCAGCCATTCCTTGCTAAACCTATATAGTGGTGTTCAGATTTCCTTGAAAAGTGGTAGTTTTGTTCCTTATCGTAAAATATTTGACCCGTATTTTTATATTTTTTTGTTATTAAGGCACCCATTTCCATTTAAGGGTGGTTCAAAAAAACATTTTTTCACCATTTTTCCGAAAATGACTTTTTTTTTCAAAAATTCATAACTTTAATTTTGAAAAAATCATAACTCAGGAACAAAAAACGCCTATCTGATTTTTGGATATGTAATGTAAAAAAAACCTCATCTTTCAAGAAAAAATATTAAAAAAATAGCTCCCTTGGTCCCGAGACCATGTAAACTATGAAAAACAAATACAATAAATAATTACGAAAACAAAATACACTTTCTTCGCAAGCATAGTATTTTTTTCTAAAAAAAGCTAAACTAATTGGCTTTAATTTCATAGGTCGATCATCGGAATCGGTTCAGTAGTTCAAAACTTATGAATTTTCGAAAAAAGTCATTTTTGGAAGAAAAGCGAAAAAGTTTATGTTTCACACCACCCTAAAATGGACATGGGCACCTGTTCGCGCGCAACCGTTCTGAATTTCGGATATGTACCTGACAGTAAAAACAAATACAACGCGGACTCGATTATATGCAGGTTCTGATTTCTTTTCACTATATATAATCGAATCCTGTATATAATCGAATAAAAAAAAAATTATTCGTTTTTTTTGCACGTATTTTTCTTTTTTTTTTTAATATAAAAGAGGAATTTGATTTTTGATTCATCCCCTTAAAGTCAGAAAATGCCTTTCTCACATGAAAAAAAAAATATCCAGATTCTCTCAGAGGGTGATAGACGATCATATTTGATGGAAAAAATCCTTCTACGCATATGTTCGAATTTCAACAATGACAGAGTTATAGAACTTTTTTTTTTGTTTCGGACTCTGTTGCCTCGAACTGGCTCTACATTACAAAAAACGCTACGGAAGACGATTCTGTTGCTTTCATTTGAAAGATGAGAAAATTTGATACAGGATATAGTAGTAGAACATCTAAATTAATGGATTTTCATAACATTTTGGAAGTGAAAAATATAAAAGTTAGTAATTGTTAATGTATTATTATTAATGTCATCCTGATTTTTTTTATTAAACTGGATTGTTCCTATCAATCAAATTGAAGCTCTCTAACCACTCTACAATTTGTTTTTTGACACCCAACTTCTATCTATCTTAATTTGGCTGCAATATCGATATAATTAATTCTTCGTGAAAATTCAAGCAAAATCTTCAAGAATCACGATTTTTATCCCACTGTATATGAATTAGTCACTTAAATTACACCTTAACGTTGAAAGGTTACATTTCTTCTTGAAATAAGTCATATTTGAAACATAAAAAAAATATATTTTTTCAAACTGTATCTAATCGAGTCCAAAATTGTATATAATCGAGTCTGTATATGATCGAGTCAGACCTGTATTTAAATTCAAACGCAGAAATTAACGCGAACACATATACAGCGCGGACTCGATTATATACAGATTTTGATTTCCTTTTACTGGATTTAATTGAATCCTGTATATAATCGAGTAAAAAAAAATTTTTTTATATGTTTTTTTTCATGTATTTTTCGTTTTTTGAAAATAAAAGAGGAATTCGATTTTTAATTCATCACCCTAAAGTCAAAAAGCACTTTTCTCACATGAAAAAAAAATATCCAGATTCTCTCAGGAGGTGATAGACGATCATATTTGATGAAAAAAATCCTCCTACGCATATGTTCGAATTTCAACAATGACAGAGCTATAGTATTTTTTTTTATTTTGGACTCTGTTGCCTCAAACTGGCTCACATTAAAAAGTACGCTACGGAAGACGATTCTGACGCTTTTTTAGTACAGGTACAAATTTAGTACAGGATATAGTAGTGGAACAACTGAATTAGTGGATTTAATTAACATTTTGGAAGTGAAAAACTTCAATGTTAATCATTTTTAATGTGTTATTATTAATTTTATTCTAAAAATTTATATTAAACTAAATTGTTTCTATCAATTGAACAACAATTCCTGGTGAAAATTCAAGCAAAATCTTGAAAAATCTCGATTTTACCCCACTGTACATGTAATAGCCACTAAAACTTCGCCTTAACGTTGAAAGGTTAGATTTCTTCTTGAAATAAGCCATATTTGAAATATAAAACGAATGTTTTTTTCCAAACTGTATATCTCGCGTAACTTTTCAATAGGACCTATCTAACAAATCGTAAATTCAGAGAAAATCGTGGGTAAAGGATGACGAAATATTGTTTGAAAGTGTTTTAAACTGAATCAATTTTCTTGATCACTGTTGCTGTTACAGGCAAGCAATGTTGATATACTAACTGTAGTAATGAATACCAAATCTATATTCGATGAATTTATGGGGAAAACGTGAAAAAAATCAAATAGGTCGTTTTCATCAACTGAGTTGTATATTGGACATATCACATAGGTCATTTTGTGTATATTATTTGTACATAGCTCATTTTGATTTCTTTTATGTGCGAATGTTTTGAAGCATTTCTAGGGCGTACGGCGTGTTCACAAATTCTATAAAGCGCAAACAGAAGCAGAGGGTCTGGTGAAACATTGGGACGCATACGAAATTTTCAAATTTCTAGTACAAACAATGTTAACCCTTTCACGTACAACATCGAGTCTCACTCGATGTCAAATGATTGTGCCAAAACGTACAACATCGAATCTCTCTCGTGGTGCGCTTACATATCACAAGGAGCTAAGGCGCTCAGCAGATTAGAGAAATTACTTGATCATGCCTCATGAAGCATGATCCCATCGAAGCAATTGGATTTGGTCCGCTCTATCGAGAATTAAATTGTACGCGAAGTAAGAAGTAAGACGGCAAACTTAGCTAATAATAGCGTAACGTAGTTTGTGAATTAGCGATAATTATATTAAAATCCATAAATGAATATAGAAGAATTTCTATTAAGTATTTTATTTGAACAGCATTTCATTCGTTAAACACGAGATTTTATAATAACGTTCAACTTTCCTCGTTATCTGAATCCATATCTGAGTCAAATCCTATATTTCCTGCAAGTGTTGACCGCCTTCCTCGGCCTGGAGTTTTCAAGGATTTAGGGAAAGCCTCATAATACCACTTTTGTGTGACGTATGGCAGCAATCGTCGTAAATCTTCCAACTTCGTTGTAGGTAATTGGATGGGTGCTGTATATAAGGGTTTCAATTGAAGGTTTTCCAACGGAACCGATCTCGACGTCAATAGATTAATGTGATTAGGGTTTTCTTCTGTCACATCTTGTTTGAATGCAACGATACCGGGTGTTTCCGTAGAGCACGAGAAGATCCTAGCTGATTTGAATTTGAATGGTTCGTTATTCATGGTGAATTTAGGTACTGTGTACCGCTCATTCAGAGCTAACCAATCGAAGAACCGATTTTGTTCCATATCTTTCACAATAATTGGAGGGTTTCGTTTGATGGATGCAATGAATAAATTCCAGTCACGAGGTGTTTCTATGTTGGCATGCGTCCTTTTTTTCGCCCGCTCAATAGCAGAATGAATTGTGTCGCATTCCATATGACTATGGCCGTTAGTCATGAATTTATGATGAAGAGTTAATTTCCGCCCTTCAGACGCCATTATTTCGACAACATACATCATCAGAAATAAGATGATGCGATTGTTATTTTGTCCAGCGCAACGATCGCTATACATATTAAGCTTTTCAACGTAAACTGGTAAATTTTTCATGTATGCCCACAAGCACGATCCGATTTCTCTTGATCCTCTTTTCGCTCGGGTTTCATCCCATATGTAGCAAAGTGGTATATTCTTACCCACTTGAGTTTCAAAGATTGTCAAATTATATGTATACAGCTGACGGCTGTAAAAAGAACGACCACAAGTCAAATAGGGTGTGGCTAATTGCTTTTGCAGATCAAAAGATATTGTCCGTACTGATAGATCAGTGTTCGCTTGCAGTCTATCTTGTTTCTTCTCATCATACATGCGTCCAGCTCCTAACTGATGTGCTTCCTTTCGAACAAGTATTTCCTCTCGTTTAACAATGTCCTTCTCCACCTGTAACTCTACTTTGATCATATCACACGTGTTGCATGTGTCAACTTTAGGCTTTCGAAATTTAATATTCAGCGAATTAAAAGCAAGCCTGTATGTGTTATAATGTACTGGAATAATGTTATCTACACCGCACTGGTTCTGATACAGCTCGTGCATTCGATGTATTGTTAAATCAGAAGATAGATAGAGACAGGATGACTTTTCACGACTGTAGTGACTTTCTTCAACTGGGAATGATTTGATGTGCTTGACTATGTACTGAGCATGTTCGGGATCAATTTTCTTTCTCGAGGTATTATCTTTCCGCATGTCATCTCGAGCGATCCCGGCACCCGAGACCAGTTTATCGGCAAGAACGCGAGTTTTACGTTCCTTGAGGTCGTACGTAGACACAAACATTCGTTTGCAAACCTTAACCGCACCTCCTACTCCTGGGAGCTTATAGATCCGAGACCAAGTACGCCGCGAAATAAGAACCTACACGAACGAGAAAATAAAATAGCAAACAATAACTTATTATATTTTTTTCTGAGTGAATTATTCGAATAAATTCCGTTAAAATTATAAATTAAATAAATAATATAACTGTGTTGTATTTTATTACCTGTGGACGAACTGTACTGATTACAGTTATGTGGCTTGATAAGAACTGATTTTGTCCCGGGTATGTCAGGTCAAGTAGGCTGGCCAAAAGTTTTTTTCGGACAGGTTCAGAAAATTTTTCATTGCACCTCATCCTACAAGCACATGGGGGTTGAACATGCCTGGCTGGGACAAGAGTTCCATCTCTTTTTATATACTGGAGTCCTTTTTCTTTGAGTTTTCTGTTTTCCTTTGGCGAAAATGATTTACTTTTCTTTGCCTGTGGTTCTCCTACATCTGCCTGAAAGATATGCTCATTTTCTTCTATAGCCAATGAAACTTCAGAATTATTATCAGATAAATGATCATTCTTAAACTGCTCAAAATATTCATAAATTGATAAATCGTTTAATGTCGTAGCATCCCCGTCAGGCAACCAATCTGGATCCATGTTGTCATCTGAGAAATCTTCTGCATGTTCACAATCGCTGAAATCTACTGCCTGAGGGAATCTACGACTTTCTTCCTGCGCCAATTGAGGAGAAACTATGTCAAGTTGATCCTGGATAATCATAGGTTTGTTTCTCCGCAAATCCAACAGTGTTGACAATCGTCTTTGACGGAACGAACTTGTTTGGACTTGCTTAATAACCACCAAATTTAACGGTGTATCGTCCACGGAATTTTCGCTTATTGAAAGATTCAAAGGAAATGAGTCCAACGGAGTGGATGTTTGGACACGTTGGAATGATGGGTGTTCATCCAAATGGTAAATGGAATCTGTTGAAGCGGTTAAGCGGTTTGATAAGTTGCTCTATTTTGAAAAGATCACCCAATTCAATTTACCGTAGCTAACTCTGATTGAGCTTAGTCTTTTTCGCTCGGAGTTTGTGGACCAATTCGATGTGTCATTAAATGCAATACGATCGATGCCTGGATGGATCAGATTTGACCATGGTCCTTGACTGCTCAGGTTGAGGCTCTCATGAAAACCTGGTTCAAAAGTTTATGGTAACTTATTTGGTAAGTTATGAGCTATGAATGAAATATTCTTCCAACATACCTTTCAATGTAACATTATACTGGTTGGAAAATGTCGGTTTCTCTCCACTATTACAAATGGGTATCTTGTTGATCAAATCAGTTTGGTTGCATGTTGCGGTTTCTCGTAAACGTTTCTTTTGAATTGCGTTTGATCCTAGTGTGCGGTCTATCAAAAGGCCAAACAAAGAATATCGACGCCGTGTTACATTATTGTTATTGGTCTCTAAACTTTGGGTTGCGAGTGACGATGGGCATTCACCAACAATGGCATAATTTGTAGTACCGTTACCTGAAATTAAACGAATATTTATAGAGCCAAAATGTTGATACTTTGCTAGAAGCTTGCGCTGGATAAAGTGAATTTACTTTTTTTTTATCCCATTTATTTATTTAAGGCTTATTAGCATTTTAGCTGTAACAGAGCCGAATTTTAATCGTGTACATGTCACATGGTTATCATATCTATAATTAGCACATTACACAATTGTCATTCGCCAGTATTCCTTCTATACCATTACATATGGTACATTCACACAGTAGCCATTTAGGCGTAAGAGTATTCTTTCTGTTCTTCCATTATCCAGTTGGACCACCGGACAGCGGAGACAGTTGATTGATCATTGTTGAGTTATTTATAGAACAGCAGTCCGATGTGTCTTGCAGAGCAGAGCAGTTGTATGGATGAATCGATCTTATTTCGACCGTGGATCGATCTCCATCGCTGATGATTGTTGCGTGGACGTAGCTATTCTGTAACAACACAAAGATGGTCAATGAGGGCCCTGAGTTTTGAACTCACGATCGATCGCTTACTAAGCGAACGCGCAGTGAATGCACTTGTCGGTATTATTCAGAATCCCCCTATTGCTCTTTTGTTCTGTCTATATTCTGTCAGCTGTTCTCTCTCTCACAACGAAAGATCGAAAAGAAGAAATCAATAAACTCAGAGAACATTGTGGATCACGTTCGTTGGGGATGCTCGAAACTTTTCTGGCACGAACAGCACCCTAATAAAAAAAAATAATAATAAAATACGGATCTAATATTTTATGATAAGGAACAAAATTACCACTTTTCACGGAAATCTGAGAACGGAATTTGTGTAAAAATGTGTCCTGGAAGTAGGTACCTTTCGTTTAATCATTTCTGTACTATCGACTGAGTAATAGCTATTTTGGCAGTTAGTGCTGGAATGACCATCTCACCCAGACGAAATTGGTGAAAATGCTTTCTCCGGCTCTCCGTTTGTATTAGGTGTACCGGTAAGTTTCTTCGGTTTTACAACAGATCGCATAACTTGATTATTATTCCAGTGAATCAAGTTTCCATACATTCGTTGGAATGCTCGTGTCATTGCGCGTCTTTTTCAGTATATGTTAAAAAGTTGAAGAGTAAACAACATAGTTTTTTGCCACTTCGAATATGTCGAATTTCGTACCAACGAGAGTGTTTTTACTTCATTACATCAATATGAAGAAAAACGCTGTGGAAAGTGATCGCATTTTTGTGAAAGTTTATGGTGACAATGCTCCAACTGAGCGAACGTGTCAGACGTGATTTGCCCGATTTAAAAGTGGTAATTTTGACTTGGAAGACGAAGAACGTTCTGGACCACCAAAAAAGTTTGAAGATGTAGAATTGGAGAATTTACTCGATCAAGATCCGTCACAAACGCAACCAGAATTTGTAGATTAACTTGGAGTAGCTCAGCAAGCCATATCCGATCGTTGAAAAGCAATGGGAATGATCCGAAAGATAGGACATTGGGTGTCGTATGAATTGCGAACAACTGCTCCAACGGCATAAAAGAAAGGATGTATCGAATCGTGGGTCCATTACGACAATCCAAAACGTCGGGCAACGTATGGATACCCCGGCCATGCCTCAACATCGACGACCATTTTTGCAGAATAACGCGTTAATTTTTGAAAAAAGAAGAAACTTACCGGTACTCCTATTAGTATAGCAAAATTATTATTCAGAGTCAGCATAATGACTCTCGTAGATACAAAGATACAAAATAAGTGGGATTGTTTTTGTTAATTTAGTGCATTATTGTAACAGTATTAATAACTCTGAATCGTTAATTAGACGCACTTAAATCCCACAAAAAAACTTTTGCTTTGGTTTATATCTCTGATTTTGATTATACTATTCTTTTTTAAATCACGGAAAGGGACCTTAGAGTCATGGTTCTACACTAAAAACAGAAAAATCGAGCACTATTGCGCTACCGAACCCGCAATCACAATTCATTGAATTAAATAAATATGTTGACTATTCCTTTTTGGTTTTTTAGTGTACTTCCTTCGAACTTACACAAACGATTCATTGCACTGGGCAAAGCAAATTATTCATCCGCAATACAAATGTTTTCCGACAAATTCTTCGTTCGATATTTCAACCAATGTCGACAAATACACTTCAAATAAACTGAAGAACACTGGAAACAAAGTAAATGAAAGATCGCGCTCGAACTCAGTGTCCACGTTGAAGTCAGTGAAGTTCTCAAAAATCGTTCCAGAGCGAATTGACACATTCATCTATTCGAGCAACTAATATTCAAATGAAGGTTTTGTTGTTGTATTCGAAACGTAGTCACTGAAACTAGTGAAAACGGCAAGACGAAATTAGTAATCAGTAATCAGTTACCGGCACCGGTGATGTGATGGTAAACGTGACTGTTGTGTCCTGCTGTGTCCTTTCAATATTGCTTTTTTGAGATGTGGTTTAGGCTAATCATTTTTTGTGAAATAAAACAGATGAAACCTTCAATTGAATACTGCGAGCGTTGTTTCACAAGCGAATTCATTTCGCTCTCTGACTCTTTTACGATGATAATTGATATAGTCTATTCGAGCAGTTTTGAAAATCAATCAAAGCTTCTGCTTTACAAATTGAAAGGAAACGGCAGCAGAAATGAACGAAACATAAGAAATGGTGATTCAGTATGCGTAGAGAATATACCGGTTTCACCTCACGTAGGTAGATAGACTAAATGAATCAATCGAAAATGATGGCTGACGTGAAAGGAACAAATTAAAACATTTTTATTTCGTTGTTTCGAAAAAGACGAGATCTGCTCACGAGTTCACTCTATCTCCACAAAAACTTACTAAGAATAATTCGAACAGATGCATTGAAAATGTTATGCTTTTTCTTTGTACAATTTTGTAGACTTTTAAGGTATGTTGAGTGCCATTTTTTTCTATTCGATTGATGTACACTTTTTGTTCTGTCGAAGAGTCATACAAGCATCGAAGCATTGAATTGAGAAAATATTGCAAGATTCTTAGATCTATATCCTATAAGCTCTCAATTCTTTTCATATCCATACCGAGACATGTTGATACTCCGACAAAAATGTAATAAAAATTAAGTTTCTAAACAGCGATGCACTAGCCCAAGTTTAACTATTCTGTAGATCATTTTTTCCTTTCCGCAATAACTCAAACTTTTTCAACTCAATTTTCCACGATTCGCCACAAAAGACAGTTTCTGGCAGCGGAAAAGCGAACTACCTATCAACATAGCGTTTGACCATCCTATTTCAATTTTTTCCCATTTCCTCTTGAACCTTATGCTTTCCCCTCCTCCTTTTTGCACCCAGAGTCTAACCCTTTCCTTTCCCCAAATAATCCTTTGCTCATTTTCGTTTTCCTCTTCAGCTGTTTTTATAACCGAATTCAATATGTCAACATATCTGTTGGAAAAGTGAAAACCAAACTCGCCCTTTCTCGATATATTGCACCACTTGTCCGTCGTCCGTAAACCCCTCGGGTAGCTTTCGGGGAGAAGAACTTTCAGGAGACGAAAGAGTTATAACGAGAAAAAACAAAATTACGGGAAGATTTTGGGACAAGCAACTTCCCCAAAAATACTCATTTTATCTGAGTAGAATTCTTCTCCGGTCTGGTGAAGTTGATTGTTTTTTTTCTGTGTCGTGTTATGGCGAGTTTGGTTTTTATTCTTCATTAGCACATTTCTCGGTCGGGTTCTCTCCCTCGGAAGTCCCCCTTCTCGAACCATTCTTGGCTGCCCACATTCTTGTAGGAAAATTTAAAGGCTCCAAAAGCAGACGACCCTCAGTTCTGCGACGACAAAAAAAGAAAGGAAATTTTGCTTTTTGTGGTTCTGAACTTTAGACTTTTGAATATTTGCGTTCGAGTTTTGCAATAAACGTCAGATCGATTTTTTCTCCCGCCAATTCCAATATTGGTTTTTGATTTTTGTTTGTTTGCTGTGGGATTGTTTTTGTTCGAAAGGGGGACGATACGAGTTCGGGAAAAATAAGGGGGGGAGAGCACACACGGTCTCCACGCGTGGATGGGAAATCTATAGGAGGTCGATAAATTTTCCCCGGCAAAAACCACAGCTGCCGTAGATTTCCCATCTGCAATCAATCGTAACATAATCCCTCCCAAGCTTCATAATACTAATATATTTTTTCTCGTTTTCTTCCCGTATCCCCGTCGACCGCGATGTGGAAAAAAAAATCTCCCATATTTCAACTCGAAATCCTTCCGAAAAAAAATAAAATAAAACGAAACAAAATGTACAGCTCCGGCATCGAGGGAAATCCCACGGTGTTTTACAGATTGATGCCGGGATCGACGGCGCAGACCAACAAGTTGCACACGTTCTACCTCCAGCAGCGGCCAGACAATGGCGATACGTGGGCGGATATAAAAGTCAACCATCCGCTCGATTTCGAAACGATAAAGGAGTACAATCTCACCGTGCGAGTCGAGGTAAGTCTTCAGATTTTGATTACAGATTATTCCGGGTTCGAGAGACCGCTCCTGACTGATTTCCCAGGTTAGGTGGAGTTCGAAAAATATCACAGGCGACCAGAGATGCCAGATTCTGCAGGCTTACGAGTGTGCGGATTTTTACGGATTTGTCAGTGTTAGCAAAACTTTTATTCCGCGGTATGAGAAGATGTTTGATGGAATGTGGTTATCTGTATGTGGGATTACTGTAACGATGTTACACATTTACCATACGGTTAAAAAAAAAAGTATTAACTGTAGACTAACGCTATAACTTCGATACAACTTTTACGAGGTACTAGATCGCGGTCTCTATCCTGTTGTACCGAAAGACGCCAGAAGGGTTTTGTCAGCGATTTAAATCCACATGCGGTTGTCTGTGTGATTGCTGACGAAAGGGATTCTCGGGTCGATCGCCATGGGTCAATATTGGGTTTGAAAAGGATTGAAAGGTCTTTTTCAGTTCAACCGGCTTAGAGAACGGATCTACGTTTGAGTTAGTAGGAAACAATAGGAGTTCATACACAAAGAAAGTGGTTATAAGGTGATAGAAGTTCTGCAAGTATAAAGTGATTAATGATTGAAATTTGAATTTGAATTTAGATCTAGATGAAGTAAAAGAATCACAGTGAAAGTCGAGAAAATTATAGAGAAAGATTTTATTTTGAGTGGTGTATTAGTTAAGGTAACTATACAAAAAGTATGAATTTACAATTAGGCCTAATTGAGTTTTCGCTTGAAGATGAAATTCCTTCAAGCGAAGGTGCCAATCTGGGAGTGTTGAAATCCCTATACTTTGGCCGGTTCGACCTTTGGCATCCGGGAAGGCCGTGTGTCGCGCACGATAAGCCCGGAAAAAGTCACACTACAATCCGGAGAAAGCGCATACACCATTACGTGCGTTACCATCTAGCGAAGACACCACTCAGCGTAGCAGCAAGTGCACTTGTTCTCGACCACCGAGGGAGCCACAGAAAAAAATACTTGCAAGTACTAGAGTTAAGGCAAATTTGTGATTAGGGATAATTTGAATTTAATAGAAAACAACTGTATAGATACTGTATTTCACATTATAATTTATGTTGATTGAATTTTGGCTGTTTGGAGGCTTTTCAATTGTTCGGTTTTCGGGTTCGAGGTAGCATAGGCTCTGGGAAGGCAAACCTTCAAAGGAAACCTTTCCATCCTGGATGTTTTGAATACCAATTTGATTGAATTCTATTCCTTGGTGAGCGCCAAGACAATTCAAGTGTGGGTTGAAGATCGTTGGCAGGAACTCGCCCTGAGGTCTCACGGTCGGGCACGGGAAACTGAAGAGACAAATCTCGCTCCTTCACGGCAAGTGTAATAACTTGCCTGGCGCTTAAGTGAAGGTTGTATCGCCTCCTTGTCCTCGATATCCTTCCTCCCGTTACATTACATAAACACTAAAAGACGTGTAGCGAATTATTATAATTATCATTTGAACGACAAGCTTCGTCTAAATTCTGCTGACGCGTCCAAAGAAAAACACCGACACTTTGATTCTGAAAGTACCGTTCTGTCTCAAATTCCGAACACTTACGCGTTGTTGATCATTAAATAGTGTCTTATTACTCATAATGGTACTGTTTCGCGAAAGTTATTTGATTTTTGAATGCGAGCCTTTTCTTCCACTTGTCTGCAATAACATTGTTTTGCTAAAACCTACTCATGGAAAAAATCTAACAATAATTTCAATTATATTTGACTCATATTCCAAACACCATTTTAGTCACTAATTCAGTTTCCGAACTCTTCTGTCTCAAATTTCGAACAGCACAAACGTGTATAAATAATCTTAGCTAGGAAGCATCAAGGAGAAAAGTTCTAAACATTTTTCGACTTTTTAGCATGCGTCGAGCAGGCTAATGTAGTTGAGAACCCGATTGAAACAATTATGGACAGCACCGATTTTTTCTAATCCAAAATGCAATTGAAAACATCCGTGTTAAATAAGATAATGCTATCCGAATTTATCCGATGTAAAGCAGATACAGTTTACGCGAGGATGTTTTGAGTTTTGTTACAAAATTCGCCTTGATGGAGAGTTTAGAAGAGTACAGCTTTTCACTAAATCCGACATTTACCGTTCAATCAACACTCGGCTTCAACCCATCCGAAAGAGAAAATTGAGCAGGTGAGTTAATTAAACATCATCAAGAAGCTTTGTCCCTTGATGCCTGATGATAGAATACGCTATTGAGGAATGAATTTAAATATTTGACGAGATTCTTAAACGGATATTTTATGTACATGTTTTATAGTTCTAAAAAAAAAATTGCTGTTGTAAATGTAGCACTGCATTGGGATGGGCTATTTTGATCAAAATATTAGACATGACAAGCTTTTCGAGAAAGTGCTTTTTACAAGGAAGAAGACATGTAACTCTCATTATGCTAAACGTCCATTACGGAAGATGTTGTGTGAAATTTGCAGTCCCTGGTCGTTCTATTATGTTATCAAAACAGATAAAAAAAAATCACATCGCATCACAATCAAATTACGTCACATCATAGGGGAAATGGAGCATACGCCTACGCCACTCCGTTTTCAAACTTTTACGGGGTCCTTTTTTCACATTTCTGCAAAACTTCGCAGTTGTTTGAAAAGATTTGGTATTCTTTATCGATCTATAACAATAAAGTCACAGGAGGGTTGTGTCCGAGACACAGCCTAACTCTATTCCCTAGCAGGGACACAAAAACCATGCTGCCCGGGGGAAATCGGCATTGCCAATACATAAAAGAAGGTTTTTTTGTTCCTACCGAAATGGGATCCCTAACAGAGGTATCAAAACTAAGGTGCCTGGGGGAAATCGACATTGCAAATACGTGAAAGTAGGGGGAGCTTTTGTTTCCACCGAAATGTGTTCTTTAACAGAGATTTCTAAATCAAGGTGCATGGGGAAATCGGCATTGCGAATATATTAGACTGTCAAAAAAGTCCTGCGGTATTTTTTTTTGAATTTTCATTTGTTCATTAAATTAGTTACAATCATCTGTTTTAAGTCAAATATGTACCGTTTTGTTCGATGACTTGTTCCCAACGAGATGCCAACTTCATAATACCCATGTTATAGAAGCTCGCTTCCTTATTGGCAAAAAACTCGGATAGCCAATTTTCACGGGCCTCTTTTGTGGCTAACTTCTGACTACCTAGCTCGTTCGCCATGGACAAAAACAGGTGGTAGTCACTTGGTGCAAGGTCCGGACTATACGGCGGATGCAAAAGAACCTCCCATCCGAGCTCCCGGAGCTTCTGGCGCGTCACCAAAGAAGTGTGTGGCCTGGCGTTGTCCTGATGGAAGACAATGCGGCCTCTGTTTATCAAAGATGGCCTCTTCTTCATGAGTGCTACCAGCGGTCCAGTTGTTGGCAGTACAGGTCCGAATTGAGCGTTTGGCCATAGGGAAGCAGCTCATAATAGATTATTCCTTGACAATCCCACCAAACACACAGCAGAACCTTCCTGGCCGTTAATGAGGGCTTGGCCACCGTCTGAGCCGCTTCAGCGGGCTTCGACCACAACCTTTCGCGCTTCACGTTGTCGTAAGTGACCCACTTTTCATCGCCAGTCACCATCCGCATCAGAAACGGGTCGATTTTGTTGCGATTCAGCAGCGATTCACATGCGTCGATACGGTCAAAGATGCTTTTTTTTGCGTCAACGTGTGTGGCACCCATACATCGAGCTTTTTTGTGAATCCAAGCTTCTTCAAATGGTTAATAACGGTTTGATGACTTATCCCCAGCTCTTGGCCGATGCTACGGCTGCTACTATGCCGGTCTTTCTCGGCTAATTCAGCGATTTTGTCGCAATTTTCGACGACAGGCCTTCCGGAGCGTGGCGCATCTTCGACGACCTCTACACCAGAACGAAAACGTTGAAACCACCGTTGTGCGGTGGAAATGGAAACTGTATCGGGTCCATAAACTGCACAAATTTTATTGGCAGCTTGAGATGCATTTTTGCCTTTGTCATAGTAGTACTGTAAAATATGTCGGATTTTCTCTTAATTTTGCTCCATATTTGCGACACTATAACTCACAAACGACTTAACCAAACAAAACACTGTCAAAGACTATATTATAAAAATACCTTTCCAACAAGCTATAGTATGACTCGATACAATGAATACAACTAGAACTACGCGCTTACAACGACACCTCGCGGAAATACCGCAGGACTTTTTTGACAGCCTAATATATATATTCAAGTCCGGGGCATTTTTATATTGCAAGTAAAATTAGTGATACGATTAATTGCAGCAAATAAAATTCAAATCCTGAACTTTAATGTTGGTTGCTTCGTGAAATTCCATATCGATGCCCGATCGTGTATTGTAAAACATTCAGCACAAGTGTATGTGTAACATTGTATATAGTAACAGTTGTGTCAAAAATGACTTCACGTATGAAACGATTCACACAACGAGAAGAGTTGGGAAAGTTAAGGAATATTCGAAAAACTCTACATATTGTATTAGCTGCTGTTAGTCCAATTAAAATTCGTATTGAGGCATCTACCATCGTGTTACGTTGGGTTTGAAGCGAAAATGGAAATGGGTTGAATAAACACTCAGAAATCAAAAATAATAAAAGCAAATTTCCTTTTCCATTTAAAATATGTTTTCTCTATGATACAGTAACATGTTTTATTGATGAGATGGATGGATGATTCTTCTATCGTGATACGCACCATCCAACGTCTAATAACCATCCTTCTGTCATCATCTCTCGGTTGTACCAAACAAAACGGCCCTATTCAGGGCCACCAAATCATTATCAAAGAGTTTAACGATGTAATTCTTCAAACGTATTCAAAATCATCGTGCAACAGATAGTCTAACAGAATCGTACGTCAACTATGCGGTCGTGTCACGGACACAACCCTTCTCTGACTTTTTTTTTATGAAACCTAGGGTTCCTTCATTTTGCTAGCAATCACATCTTTAATCATTTCCACACTGACTTAAAGGTGACCCTTGAGGTACCGGGTATTCATCCGTCATACCTACCGCTGCTGTTAGAAGATCGAAAACCAGGCGTATGGCTCCCTACGCAAGGAAAGGAAGGATTTGATTTGTAACCAGCTTTACTGACGCTTCAATGATTAGTCGCTCATCCACAGCGCATGATCGTTTAGGAATAATCCTCGGCTTTTTCGATGACGGTTTGAACGGTTTTTATTCCTGTTGCAGTCCGTCGCTGTTTGTCTTTTCGGCGTGTTTTGTCCGAAAGTCCATGTTACAAATTATTTTTTCTCCATCACAAATTGCAGTAAATTACAAATTACACGAATCGACACAGAAAAGCAGTGAAGCTAAACTGAATGAAGAAGCAGATTTGTATCCATTCGCCACTCCAATCAAAACAACAGTTTGCTTCGAATAAGGCCACGGTGCGTGGGAAAAAAGGTTGCAAGTTTTTCTTATGTGCAATGCACTTGAAAAATAAATTTAATTGACTCCGTATGACCTAGATTGAGATGAAAAGTTTTCCGCTTGCGACCTAGTTTTAGACGAATGAAGTGTTCTGTACCCTAATGGTGAAAAAAGGTAATTACAATTGCTGACAAGAGATAAACTTCCATGAAGTTGCTCTAAAATGCGAACATAGTATACATTAGAACACTAATTCTGATATAAGAAGAGCTCAAAGAAATAAAACATTCTAGTTCGTGACATATTCTGTTTTGACTTAGGACTACGTCTTTCATTTCTATACCGGGGTGTAAAATCAAAGTTACGAAAACGAAAGCGTTACGCCGGAGACCGAGATTTTGAGCGTTAATAGCTCCTAAACAACTGAACGAAATGGTATGATAAACACTTCATTCGAAAGATAAAATGTCTATGCGTTATATACTTGTTACTTTTTGATCCAAAAACTTGTTTCAATAGTCTTAAAATTGCTTTCAAAACCGGCTATTGAAATCACCAATCGGTATAGAAGCGAGCGCCGCACGGAAATCCACTCAGTTATAATTGAGCAGCGATTGAGGTACCATCGCAGGAATGAATGGATGTCATGGCCATGGAGCCTGGGGAAATCAGCATTGTAAAATAGATGCAAGCAACGTACTTTTGTACTCGTTGGAGCCATGGAGCCAGGGTAAATCGGTATTGCAAAATAGATACAAGCAGCGGGTACTTTTGTACTCGTTTGAGTTTCTGCAAATCGGAATGTTTCCCTAACACAGACTTCAAAACATGGAGCCTGAGGAAATCGGCATTGCTAAATAGATGAAAGCTGCTGGTACTTTTGTACTCGTTTGTGCTTTTACAAAACGGGATATTTCCCTAACACCGACTTTAAAACCATGAAGCCTGGGGAAATCGGCATGGCAAAATAGATGCAAGCAGCGAGTACTTTTGTACTCGTTTGCGTTCTTGCAAACCGGAATGTGTTTTCCCAACACAGTTTCCGAAACCAATGAGTTGGGAAAATCGGCATTCCAGATCTCTGCAGTACTTTTTATACCCCATGCATTTTTACACTGCGGAATGCGTTTTGCTAACACGGTCTACAAAAGCGGGTACAAATGCAACGTTTTGGCTCTGTTATTCAAGACTGCATGTCCCTCCATGTCGCCAGCTCACTGAATTTCTACGCATACCCTTTGATGATTAGGCAAAATGTTGATAACTATGTGCTGCGATTTCCGCTACCATAATGCATGAATTGACCTAAATTAGGATTTGTTTACAATTGAATTCGTAAATTGTTTCATTCATTCACTAGTTTAATGAATAATATAATCAATAGTTCTGCGCAGCGGTGATATCGTACCCAATTAGGAACATACGAAGTGGGATTATTGCTAATTGAAAAACACAAATGATTACTAAGCCAACGGCAGTCCTACGTCAAGTTTGCGGTTATATCATAGGTATAACCCATCCATAGTTTTTTTTAAATGAAGAATACGAAAAATATGTGCTCCCGTGGTCGAGTGGTTAGCGTCACACCAAACATGCCGGGGTTCGGGTTTGATTCCCGTTCTGGTCGGGGAAATTTTTCGTCAAAGAAATTTCATCCGATTTGCACTGTGGTCACGCGTATTCTAGAGCTTGCCACTCAGAATGCATCCAAGGCGTGTTCTTTGGCATAGAAATCTCAACTAAGTACAGGTCGGACTCGATTATATACAGACTCGATTATATGTGATTCGATTATATATAATTTTGGACTCGATTATATACAGTATGGAATTTTTTTTATATTTCAGATATGACTTATTTCAAGAATAAATTTAACCCTTCATCGTTAAAGTGTAATTTAAATGGTTATTACATGTACAGTGGGGTAAAAATCGTGATTTTTGAAAATTTTGCTTGAATTTTCAGAAAAAAATTGTTTATATCGAGCAGCCAAATTAATAAAGATAGAAGTTGGGTGTCAAAGAACAAATAGTAGAGTGGTTAGAGAGCTTCAATTTAATTGATAGAAACAATCTAGTTTAATATACATTTTTAGAATGAAACAAATTATGACCTTTTATTAATTATTAACTTTTAAGTTTTTCACTTCCAAAATGTTATTAAAATCCACTAATTTAGATGTTCTACCACTATATCCTGTACTAAATTTCCTCATATTTCAAATGAAAGCAACATGATTGTGTTCCATAGCTTACTTTGTAATGTAGAGCCAGTGTGAGGCAACAAAGTCCGGAAAAAAAGTTCAATAACTCTGTAATTGTTGAAATTCGAACATATGCGTAGAACGATTTTTGACGTAGGATTACGTCTTTCGAGAACATATTGGAGTACAATTTGGAAATCGGAAATCGAGCACATCGTGAAAATTGTCCAATTTCAAACGCTTATTGCACAGTAATTTCATGATTGATTGATTAAATTTTTGCTTCAATCGATTTTGGCACTACATAACAATTTTTTATATTGAAGAAAATAATATATGTCATGAAACTAACTATTGAACAATTGAAAAATTTCAACCCCTATCCTAACGGAAAAACCCACTCCTGATTGGTCGAAATTGACGACACATGCGGCGAGTCTCTAACAGAGACATCAAAACCAAGCTGCCTGGGGGGAATCGGCATTGCAAATACATGGAACCTGGGGGGAACTTTCATTCCTACCGAAATGTGTTCCCTAACAGAGACATCAAAACCAAGCTACCCGAGGGACATCTGCATATATTTGCAAGTCGGGGGCATTTTTATATTGCAAGTAAGGTGAGGGATACGATTAATTCTTGCAAATAAAATTGAAATTTGGAACCTTAATGTTGGTTGCTTCGTGAAATTTCATTTCAATGACCGATCGTGTATTGTGAAAAATTTAATTAATTTTAATAATTTATCAAAATTGCATATGGTAGCAGTTGGGTTAAAAATGACTTGATATATGAAACGATTTATTTCAATTTTCATAAATGAGCACACCAAGGTGCGTTCCTGCTCTAGAACGGGTCGTTTGGTTTAAGCTGTCTATTTTGTCGTGGTAATTTTCACCCAAGGAAAGTTTGTACGGTGAGAAAAATTGGAAAAGTTAAGAAATATTAGAAAAAGTGATTTCCCATATACTCTACATATAGTATTAGGTGTTGTTAGTCAAATTAAAATTCACATTGGGTTGAATAAACACTCAGAAAGTAAAAATTATGAAAGAAAATTACCTTTTCCATTTCAAATATGTTTTCTCTATATTAAAGTAACATGTTTTACTGACGAGAGAAATTGATAATCGTGTTCGGTATTTGTAATTATCTTATATTACATCGGTGAGTTTTGACGTAGAAGTACGTCTTTCAGGAAGGGTGCCAAATCGGAAAACAGGTCACGTTTTTATGAAATAAAGTTAACGTTAATAACTATTTTCACTGTGAACGAATTCTCATGATTCTCATGATACCAATCGAATCGGAAATTCTCTAAGATTTGTTTGATATGTTATACATTACAATTCGCTAATCTCTAAAAGGTTTAAATTAATGAAAACTGGAAGAATTTCAGTTTTCCCATATATTTGTTCTCCCGATATGTGTTTGCTAACTCTGCCCGTATTTCGAATGCTTATAACTCGAACATTTCTTAATAGATCGGAAAGACGTTTGCATCAATTGATAGGAAATATTTTTACGCGTCTATCACAATTAATAAAATGTTATTTCTCATGAGATGAACAATTGAATAACTGTAAAATGTCATGGGTTATCTAAACGGCCTTGATTGACCCGATTTACTGTTTCCCCAACACAGACTACACCCCAACTTCTCTAACACAAACTTCAAAATTAATGTGCCTGGGGGAATCCGCTTTACAGATATATGCAATTTGGGGGTATTTTTTGGTGTTGAGTACTTTTCTACTCGCTTGTCGTTGTGCAGACCGGAATATATTTCCCTTAAACGTACTTTTAAACTGAGAAGTCTGGGAAAATCGTCATTTCAGATACTAGAGGTGAATGAACTTTCGCAGTTCGAGAACTACGTAAACATGAGATGTGCAATAATTTCGGAGGGAAATGTAAAATACAATGATCGTTTAACAATTCTTCCGTTCACATATTTTGGTAGTCCCAGGCATCATATCAAACGTAAAAGGACGTTCATCAAATTTACTTGTAACGAAGAACATAATCTATTTCAAAAGTTTCGATGCATTTTAAAATAATATTCGAAGTGGTAAACAAGTGGATTGCATAATATAATTGCGTAGTTCTACGTCGAAAATGCGGTCGTGTCCTAGCTACAACCCCTTACATTTTTTTTCCTTTATTTCATCCATACATAACACAGGAGGCATCTCATCTAGGATCACAGAGGGCGGTTTTCTTCATATCTCGTTTCACTTCGGTCTCTTTTATCTGATACGCACCATCAAACGACTGTTTACCATCCTTCTGTCATCATCACTCGGTAAACACTGATGGAGTGAACAAACAATACCCAACCACCAAACAAAACGGCCCTTCTCGGAGTGCCACCAAATCATTATCAAAGAGTTTAACGATGTAATTCTTCAAACATATCCAAAATCAACAGATAGCCTAACGGAATCCTACGTCAACTATGCGGTCGTGTCTCGGGCACAACCCTTCTATGACTTTTTTCATCAAATTTGATCGTCTATCACTTCCTGAGAGAATTTGGATAAATTTATTTTTTCCATGTGAGAAAGTTGTTTTCTGACTTTTAATTCCTCTTTTATATTCAAAAAACGAAAAATACATGCAAAAAAACGAATAAAACAAATATTTTTTTTGACTAGATTATATATAGTGAAAAGAAATCAGAAACTATATATAATCGAGTCCGCGCTGTACTAATAAAAATGACGCAAGTAATCCTACGTTGAAACGGCGAAGTTCCTCTAGGAACGTGAGTGCCAATTAAGAAGAAGAAGAATACGAACAATATTTTTTGGAAATATGTAATTAGTTCCTTCATATCCTCTTTCAACGTTAGGCGTCATGCACAAATTACGTAACGCCTAATACATAGTAAGTAACGCAACCTCGACCCCTCTCCACTCCTACTCGCGTTATGGAATTTGTGCCCCACGCCTTATTCGTTGACACATTCAATTTTGTGCCATTTGAGTAGCTGACTGATATGCCTGGTATGTGAACTTCATATCTTCCTGACTACTAATACAATCAAAGTTTAACACAACCAAAACCCGTTAATCTTCCCACCTCCTATTCTTCATATTGGTAAACAACTACGTAGAATTGTATTGGTATGGTTACGTCGCTTCCCATCGTTTCGTTCACAATCCAATGCCTCGAACTAACAAAACAGTTTGTTTCTTTTTGTCAGTGATCGTACAATCAAGTTTTCGTATGTGAATTTCCACTTTTCGGCTTCGAGAATGGTGAACCCAGGTTTAGACTTAGCAAATAAAGTTCATTTCGATAGTGTTAGATTTGATTATTTTTCACGTATCTCACCGGGTTTGTTTTTCGAATTTAGTGACCTTGAGCGCCGAGCTTGAGCAAGAAGCCAGGTGTATGGCACGATTATCGCTATCTCACTCTACCTATCGTCACCACCTATCTGACTATCCCTCTGCTATCAAAGTTCATCATAGACGTCACGATATGTCAGATGGTGGTAAATTGGTAATTGGCGATGACAGTGGTATGGGTCGACGTCTGGTGGAGACTTCAAATTAGGGTCATAATTTGGGTCCCAAACTTAGGACAGTGATTTTCAACCGGTGGGGAATTCACCCCTAGTGGAGAATTTGGTCATTAAAAGGGGGGAATTGTGCAAGGGAATATTGCACATTAGTTCGCTTCGAAGATGACAATGATTAGCAAAAATTACCACAAAAATTTCATTGGATACGCTAAAATTTGCGATCCTCGGCAAACATTTCCAAATCTGAATTGTAATGTTCAATTGAACAACTACTTTTTACAATAAGTTAAACTTGAAACATATTTCCCTTATATCAAAGAATAAATTTAAACATGGCTTTTCGACTGGCAGTGACGAATGTTTCGGATCAATTTCAGACCAAACTCATCGATCTACAAATGATCGATTCTTATTCTTATGATATGCGGGATAAGCGTAACGAGTGTTATTGTCTTTTGCGTTGAATTTATGTGAATCTGGATTTCCTACAATGCTGCTGGTGGGAAAAAACACAGTAACAGAGTGGATATCAAAGACATGAGGTGTGCTTTTCAACAACGTTTTTAAGAATTACGATTTTGGCGGAAATCGTTCAGGCGCATGTGCCATACTGAGATTCCAAATCAATTATTTTGCGAATATATCTTGAAAACCGTTTGTATTCTTGCATAATTTTCCTGATATGCTACAGACTTTTTTACAAAATACTGATAGGGGTGAAGCACTGGGATTAATTTTCGTGAAGGGGGAATTGAGCGAAAAAGATTGAAAACCACTGCGTTAGTGTAAACTCTATCAGATTAGAAGACACGAAGCCGGTTTTTAAATTTTAAAATTTGAATGAAAATTTTCACATCATGTTATTTAATTACTTGAAACACGTATTTCTGACTTCCATTCAACCATATGGCTATACAATTCCAACATTGTTATAGCATTTTTTCATTATAATATAAAGTTGTCTTCATAAACACTTTTCGTATGAGACTTTTTCACCACCTGCAAACAAAAATGTTTTTAATTTAAAGAGAATACTAATTTGATATGGGAAAGCTAATTTTCATTCATAATTTTAATTTTGAAAACGTTCATTCCGACTGAAAATCAGCTATTCTTTGACGCTCTCCTAAACTCCTTGCCGTTATCGAAGCTCATTGCCGTCAACGCGGATAGCTGTTTTGAAGGAAACAAATACTGTTGACGTTTGAGATGTTGGCACCAAAAACATGGCGGGTGCCGTACAGCTGCAAGAAGTAGACTACTCTCACTAGGTGGCGCGATGATTTTCTGGATACTACATCAAATTCCGATGAGTTAGGGTACGGTGAATGTTTTACCATTACTTATCTTCCAGCGGTGAAGTTTTTTCATGTTTACTCCAGAAATATTGACGGAAATAAAATATTAATCATGTCGGGTAAGACGAACACTCCGCAGACAAAAGACGAATACATTGTTTTGAAAGCAATTCGATTATCTACTCCTTCTTTTATGATGCCCACTAACTACGTTTGCTAGTGCAACCACATCTTCTTCTTCTTCTTCTTCTTCTTCTTCTTCTTCTTCAATGGCACTAACGTTTCTAGAGGAACTTCGCCGTCTCAACGTAGTATTACTTGCGTCATTTTTATTACTACTTAGTTGAGATTTCTATGCCAAATAACACGCCTTGAATGCATTCTGTGTGGCAAGCTCTAGAATACGCGTGATCACAGTGCAAGTCGGAGGAAATTTCTTTGACGAAAAATTCCCCCGACTAGAACGGGAATCGAACCCGAACACCCGGCATGTTAGTTATGACGCTAACCACTCGGCCACGGGAGCACACATATCATGGACGAATTAGCAGAGCGATTTTTTAAACGTAATCCGAATTGCTCGTTCCGAATGCCGAAAGCTATTTTAGACACGAAGAAATGAGAAAAATTACAAGCCCTTCTAGGTGATTTTAGTGTAGCCTTTTCGTTAGATCATTTTTAAGGCATATTTGAATACCTCTAAAATTTATCGAGTACATCTTTCCCGCCAAGTTTTTTTCTTTCACGACTCAATCTTATTTTCTCAAAGATGCCGTACACATTCATTTTGCAAAATTTCTGCCTCAAAGACAATTTATTTTTGAAAAATAGACCTAGACTATCAATTTCTGGTGAGATAGCTATATGTTTTTAGTGAAATTCACAAAAAAAAAACAACTTTTACTTAGGGTGTCCGTCTTTACCACCCTTCCCCTATTCGTTTTGATGACAATATAATCATGATTACCATATGATTGATTCGAAATATCCTAGCGTATATTGGGAACTCACGTTCAACATTATCAAGCAAACGCATGTATTCTGTTCCCTTCAAAGTATGTTGTCTATATCCCCTGTGATGTGCGTGTGCTGTAACTTGAGATCCGTCAACTGACAACAAACCCCAACTCTCTACCTTCTTTTCCGGCGATGTCAACAAGTCAACCGGCAGTGTGAGCTAGAATTTTATATGCATGCTTTTACCAGTCGCGACGAGCTCTGTTACAACTTTCCGAACTCCTAATTAAAAGTTTTTCCAATTATAAAAAGAGCCGCCGGTGGCTGCCGCTTTGCAGTAACGGGTCATGTTTTGATTTCTCGCTCCCTTCGTATTTTCCATGAATCCAACTTCTCGACGCGACGAAACGAACATCGCCCCGTTACGAATAAAACACGTCCTTATCGGAGCCGTCCCGGGAGTTGAGCCGGTCGTCATTTCGTGTGTCCACGCGATGAGCATCTTTTGTGTGACGCAAAAAAAACTTTCGCATTGTCGGCGTGATTTCAGCGCGAGATATGCAACCGAATGCTGTTTCCCTTCCGACGACGACGATTCCTGTCCCAACGGCTTTCCAAGCGATTCGTGGCTTCACTGCCACAGTCGCGCTCTGGCTCCTCACAAATGGAAATTGTCGTTCACGAATAAGTGGAAAAGTACCCCGGAAAATGCACTCGTTTGGTAGAAGTTTGCTCCGATTGCTTTTCGGTGGAAAAATTGGTCCTATTTTCCCGCGCACAATTCCGAAAAGTTTACCAATCATTTTGCGCCGATTTATCTTTACTTTTCTGGATCACTGGGCACGAAATATTCTTAATTTTTCTTCATGCAATATAAAGTGTGTTTTTCCTCTCGGGAAAACCGGATGAGGTGGGTAAAGTTAATTTATTCAAATCGTGGAAGTTTGAATTCTGCTTTTGAAATTGTTGAAAGATGTTCCTTGGTGCATTTTTCTTGCGAAAAATTGAGCACTGACGGTGACGGAATGATCGCATCGGAGGGGGCAGGAAAAAATATTCAACCCTTCAGCAATCCATCGTTCGAGGACTAGTTGTCGAGATTTTTTTCCCTTCACACGCTGTTGACTTTAAACAAGGGCAGGAAAATCAGAGAGCAACTTCTCCCGACTCTGTCTCTCCGTCTTCCACTTGCTCTGTTTCTCGTACGCTAATGAAGAATAATCATTAGTTTAAGCTAGCGGAAAAGTTAAGAGGGTGCAATAATTGCTTGCAAACTCTCGTCTGCTCAGTAATGGGTGAGCAGCTGTTACGATGCAATGTTGAACTGCTGCTTTTCAAATGTTTTCTTGTTCAACTGAAAGTTTCCCTTCGCCAATCCTCGAGAACAATTATACAAGGAAAACATGAATTGCAATTTAACGACTCGAACAACTCCCCTTTGGGTCATATTGAACCGCGAAGTTTAGTTCACTCAATACCGCCACTCCCCCCAACTCTACCTAAAATACGGTCGCGGTCTATTGAAATTATTAATTCGCTCGTTTAAGCCTCCAATAGTCCAACTGGGACATATTTACCTCAGCTTGTTTCGCTTAACTTGGTGCCATCCATTATCGCGCAACTTTTCACGGTACATTGGCAAACAAAAAGCGAGACAGGAAGAGGGAAAAACATCCAAATAAAAACGCCGCTCAGCTCGGTCATAAACCGTCGTCCCGTGAGCATTCATCGCAAACAGCGTTTCTGCTACATCAATCTTCGATGATTTGAGGGGGTTCCGTGAGCCACCTGAGTTGTGGCGTGGTAGGAATTGTGGTTTCGCGGTTTGCTTTCAATTTGCGTCCTCAAATGCTCAATCACGCCAGCCTCGCGAAGGGATTTGCTGTCCGGTCATTCACTCAATGTTGGGATATGCGATGCGATGTCGAAAGTTATGCAAATATAGAACGGTCGAAAGAAAAACAGGCCTTCAAATGGAAATGAAGTTGGTCAGTAAAAGGAAAAAAAAACACCAATGCAGAAACGATTCGTTCGAGCCATTGTTGTTAATCCTTATAGTTTCCACCTTATTGCAACAAAACTAGCGCCCAAAGGTTTCTTGATTTCATGCCAAAGGAATGGATACACCTTGATTTCCAAAGCCTCAAACACAGCATTACTGCTTACATTACTATTCGTCTTCCAATGGTCGATACATGTAAAAGTCAGAGTTACTAATGACCGGTGTACGATCGACTGATGACACCGATAATCAGGTGGCACATGTCATTTAAATTCATTCAAGATTTGCGCTCACGAACATCGTACTCTTTCCGAAGAAATTCTTGTAGTTGATGATTATTTAAGCTCAGCTCATAGGTAAGGGTTATAAAAATGAATTATTTTTTCATAAAACGCAACGTTGCCATGATCCTAACAGCAACGAATAAACGATCTGGTATCAACGTGTAGTAACCAGTGCTTGGAAATATCTGTATCACATCAATCTTTTCAGCTGAATTTCCGACCACATTCGATCATTATACCATTGCATTCGGAATACCGAAAATGAACCAACGCCGAACTTCACAATCACAGCAAGCCCCTCACAGTTGATTCATCCAGTTTTGTTGATTCTATTTTTCTTTCTGTTCTGCGTTCACGGAATGTGAGCAAAAGAAAATATCCCTAGTTTTGTCATTCATTGTTATTAATATACCAGTTCATTCACTATCAGCATCGTTCTCGGACACTGACGAAACGGAGAAATTCGTTGAGGAAGATAACGAAGTACAGAATGCTCATAATAGTGACAAGAAATTAAATTGTTCAAGGTTTCCGTCTCAGTTAAAATGCTTTCATTTTACATAGTGAACATGCAATTCTAACTCCACTTGTCAGAAATGCTTCAAAAGAATACAATTCCGATGTAAAAAATACCGTCTTGACTCAAATTTCAAACATTCGATTTTTGACTCAAATTCCGAGCACACGAACATGAAATGGTGGACAGACACGACCGCAATTGAAATATTTCGAGCTTCCTTTTGCAAACGGATCAAATTGTGCTATAGGATTAACGGATGAAATTGCCTACAACCAGCTTAGGCTGACATGGCTACATTCGCTACTCGGATCGATTCTGCAGAATGCCTCCTCGCCGTCCAAGCCTATGCAATCCTGTGAGTGTGCATGCAGATCTTGCTCTTTTGTTGGCATTTCCGCTCGCGCCACCGATTTGCGTTGCCCTTTCGGAGTAACTTCAAGAATAACTGAATAAGCAAGGCACTGACTCAATGAGAAAATCACACACATATCGGGATATTGAAATTGAACAGTCACAAAATTCCTGAAAATTCAATGACAATGAATAAATGTGAATGAATTCGCATGACTCTAGCTTTAGGGAAAGCTCAGATAGCACAGAATGAATATGAATGAACACAGTGTTAAATTTATTTGCCGTCGAATGATGACAGCAACATCGACAAGCAAAATAAACGCGTTACACTGATAAAAATATATTTTCAATATTACTTAACAAGCTCAATATTTCCAAGCCCTGGTAGTAACAAAAGAACCCCAGCGGTATTTGGGCTCACTTCTGTTAGAACTGGAACTTAGTTGAAACAAAACTTCTGTTCTTCAAAACGTCGAGATTGTTCGAAATTCTGGTAAAGAATTCGATGTTTTATAATCGGAAAGTGATTTTGGGTTGTTCCAACACTATTCTACTTTTTACGTGGGCTAAAAAAGGGACAGAATGTTATATAAAGTCTGGTAATAAATGGATGAGACCTGATTTTCTTCGACCCATTTAACATTGATGATGTTCAACCTTGGTACCTCTATGTATGAAATTTGCAAGCTGTGTTGATAATTTTTTAATATTCGTTTGTTTTTAATAGTTTGTTACGATAGTTTATAGTTTGAGTATAAACTCAGTAATTCTATGAAAAAAGGATATACCAATAAATAGTTCCGATTTGGCTCAAACCGTCTATATTCGTTCGTTATCGAACATTTTTAGACTCGCATTTTTTTATTTTACTCTCTTTTTGAATTAAAATGTTATGGAAAATCAAGGGACCTGGGAGCGAAAAGTTCACGCAAAACAAATCATCAGCTCCATGGAAAATATTGTATAGGATATCAGATAAGAATTTTTTACTGTTTTTTGAACTCCTATAGTATGGTGTATCGAGAAAAATTAACAAAAACTTTTTTCGTCAAAAATTGGAGTCAAGTCGGACTCGATTATAAAAAGACTCGATTTTATACTGACTTAATTATATATGATTCGATTGTATATGTACAATTTTAGACTCGATCGTGCAAAAATATGACATATTTCAACGAAAGTTAAATGGCTATTATGAGTATAGTAAAGTAAAATCGCGATTTTGATATATTCTAGTTGAAAATTCACTAAGTATTGTTTGAGATGATATTACAGTGAAATTTAAAAAAAAAAAGATGAGTTGGGTGTCAAAGAACGAATTGTAGAGCTTTAATTTGGTTGATAGAAACATTCAAGTTTAATTTGTATTTTTCGGATAAAATTAATAAAAACCTTGAATCTTAAAAACCACTAACATTTAAGTTTCTCCCTTTTAAAATGTTACTTAAATCCAATAATTTCATTCGTCCTAAGTAGCGCATTTTTTTAGGTAATGCCAGTTTAAGGCAAACAGAGAAAAAGTTCAATAACTCTGTCATTGTTGAAATTTAAACATATGCATTAGGGTGCCAATGAATGTATGGGAAAAAATCGACCCCTAAAATTTCAAAAGGTTACCCTATGCAGAATGTTCACCACCTCGAAAAAACACTCTGTACAAAATATCAGCTCAATCGGACTTAAGAGAGAGTGGCGCAAAGCGGCCAAAGTTTGAGTTTTTTGAAAATCGAAAAAGGAGGTTCTTTTTTTCCGAGATAACAGTAAATCTAGACAAGTAATGCAATTTTAAGACATTTGGCATATAAACAATTTTTTTTTAAACCCCGATTTTCGGTGATCTCTCGTTTTTCAACAAAACTCAAATTTTAACGTCTGCGACACCAGTAAATGAAGTCCGAATGAGCTAATATTTTGCATAGGGTATACTATCTTACATATCAAAATTTCGCAGCAAGTTCCGAATGAAAAATCGAGATAACTATTTTTGTGGGTACCCAAAACCATATGTTTCGTCTCGTATTCCAAAAAAAAAACAAGTCCCAGAGTGGAGATTTTTGATAAAAATTTTTTTTTTTCGAGATGACACTAGATCTCGACGTTTCATGCAATTTTTTTTTATTACATTGGGTATAAAAAATTTTTTTTTCAAGACCTCTCCCCTTGGGGATTTTGGATTTTCAAAAAACTCGAACTTCGACCGCTTTGCGCCACTCTCCCTTAAGTCCGATTGAGTTGATATTTTGTATATGGTGTTTTTTCGAGCTGGTGAACATTTTTATTGGGTAACTTTTTGAAATTAGAGTTGACCATTTTCATTGGCACCCTAGTATGCATAGAAGGATTTTTTTCATCAAATATGAGCACCTTCTGAAAGTCTTAAAGGGGATGAATCAAAAACTAAATTCTTCTTTTATGTTCCAAAAACAAAAAAATATATGCATAAAAGTCATAGAAGGGTTGTGTCCGAGACACGACCGCATAGTTGACGTAGGATTCCGTTAGGCTATCTGTTGATTTTGGATATGTTTGAAGAATTACATCGTTAAACTCTTTGATAATGATTTGGTGGCCCTCTGAGAAGGGCCGTTTTGTTTGGTGGTTGGGTATTGTCTGTTCACTCCATCAGTGCTTACCGAGTGATGATGACAGAAGGATGGTAAACAGTCGTTTGATGGTGCGTATCAGATAAAAGAGACCGAAGTGAAACGAGATATGAAGAAAACCGCCCTCTGTGATCCTAGATGAGATGCCTCCTGTGTTATGTATGGATGAAATAAAGAAAAAAAAATGTAAGGGGTTGTAGCTAGGACACGACCGCATTTTCGACGTAGAACTACGCAATTATATTATGCAATCCTCTTGTTTACCACTTCGAATATTATTTTAAAATGCATCGAAACATTTGAAATAGATTATGTTCTTCGTTACAAGTAAATTTGATGAACGTCCTTTTACGTTTGATATGATGCCTGGGACTACCAAAATATGTGAACGGAAGAATTGTTAAACGATCATTGTATTTTACATTTCCCTCAGAAATTATTGCACATCTCATGTTTACGTAGTTCTCGAACTGCGAAAGTTCATTCACCTCTAGTATCTGAAATGACGATTTTCCCAGACTTCTCAGTTTAAAAGTACGTTTAAGGGAAACATATTCCGGTCTGCACAACGACAAGCGAGTACAAAAGTACTCAACACCAAAAAATACCCCCAAATTGCATATATCTGTAAAGCGGATTCCCCCAGGCACATTAATTTTGAAGTTTGTGTTAGAGAAGTTGGGGTGTAGTCTGTGTTGGGGAAACAGTAAATCGGGTCAATCAAGGCCGTTTAGATAACCCATGACATTTTACAGTTATTCAATTGTTCATCTCATGAGAAATAACATTTTATTAATTGTGATAGACGCGTAAAAATATTTCCTATCAATTGATGCAAACGTCTTTCCGATCTATTAAGAAATGTTCGAGTTATAAGCATTCGAAATACGGGCAGGGTTAGCAAACACATATCGGGAGAACAAATGTATGGGAAAACTGAAATTCTTCCAGTTTTCATTAATTTAAACCTTTTAGAGATTAGCGAATTGTAATGTATAACATATCAAACAAATCTTAGAGAATTTCCGATTCGATTGGTATCATGAGAATCATGAGAATTCGTTCACAGTGAAAATAGTTATTAACGTTAACTTTATTTCATAAAAACGTGACCTGTTTTCCGATTTGGCACCCTTCCTGAAAGACGTACTTCTACGTCAAAACTCACCGATGTAATATAAGATAATTACAAATACCGAACACGATTATCAATTTCTCTCGTCAGTAAAACATGTTACTTTAATATAGAGAAAACATATTTGAAATGGAAAAGGTAATTTTCTTTCATAATTTTTACTTTCTGAGTGTTTATTCAACCCAATGTGAATTTTAATTTGACTAACAACACCTAATACTATATGTAGAGTATATGGGAAATCACTTTTTCTAATATTTTATAACTTTTCCAATTTTTCTCACCGTACAAACTTTTTCTTGGGTGAAAATGAACACGACAAAACAGACAGCTTAAACCAAACGACCCGTTCTAGAGCAGGAACGCACCTTGGTGTGCTCATTTATGAAAATTAAAATAAATCGTTTCATATATCAAGTCATTTTCAACCCAACTGCTACCATATACAATTTTAATAAATTATTAAAATTAATTAAATTTTTCACAATACACAATCGGTCATTGAAATTACCAACATTAAGGTTCCAAATTTCAATTTTATTTGCAAAAATTAATCGTATCCCTCACCTTACTTGCAATATAAAAATGCCCCCGACTTGCATAAATTTGCAATGCCAATTTCCCTCGGGTAGCTTGGTTTTGATGTCTCTGTTAGGGAACACATTTCGGTAGGAACAAAAGTTCCCCCTAGTTTCATGTATTTGCAATGCCGATTTCCCCCAGGCAGCTTGGTTTTGATGTCTCTGTTAGAGACTCGCCGCATTTGTCGTCAATTTCGACCAATCAGGAGTGGGTTTTTCCGTTAGGATAGGGGTTGAAATTTTTCAATTGTTCAATAGTTAGTTTCATGACATATATTATTTTCTTCAATATAAAAAATTGTTATGTAGTGCCAAAATCGATTGAAGCAAAAATTTAATCAATCAATCATGAAATGAATGAGCAATAAGCGTTTGAAATTGGACAATTTTCACGATGTGCTCGATTTCCGATTTTTAAATTGTACTCCAATATGTTCTCGAAAGACGTAATCTTACGTCAAAAAAAAAAAAAAAAATTTCTCGATTATATACAGGATTTGATTCAATACAGCGAACAAAAATCGGAGACTGTATTTAATCGAGTCCGCCGTGTACCAAAAAAACTTGAAACTTTGAAAAATTTTCATATTTTAATATATTCCTATGCCTTTTCAGATATGTGACTTTTTTCAGAATTTTAGAAGTATTGCGCGGTACAAAAATGTTTTTTTATATTTCCAAATTTCGATTTTTTAGAATTTCGAAACCCAGTACTGGTTAAAATTATATTTAAACGTGTTCGTATGTAATTTTTATATGTGTGATGTTTTCAGAAAATTTCAAGCATTGCGCTGTACGAAAATGTAAAAAAAAAATCTTTATTTCTATTTTGTTTTCATTTTTCAATATTATTTTTAAATTTTATAAAGTGCTTTTAATTCTTATCACAAGCGCTATAGAAAATATTGTATAGAGTACCAAATTAGAAAATTAGGTAATTTTTCTATATTTTTTGTACTGAAAGAGCCATGGTGAAAAACTTTTTCTTTTTTCTCACGTCATTCTCAATTGCTTGGAAACGAAAATATAAAAAAAACTTAAAGTGCATTTTACTATGATGTATCACGACATAAAACTAGTCAAATAAAATTACAATCAAGTTTTTTTTTTCATATTTCTAAATTAGTTTTTTTTCATTTTGACATTCAGTCCGCCTTTTTTCTTAATTGGCTCGTATATTTATGATTTTTTTCTCACGAGACGAAACAAGATGAAATGGTACAACGCTCGCTTAGCAGATTCGCCAGGCGATGCTACAGGCACATTCGTAGTAGACATTAATAAAACTTGTACTCACTTACTTGTATTCAAGGCAATGAATACTCCTGTGAAGTGTTATATCCTATACACACTATCAGCGAATAGACGACAAAAAATAAAATTGCCTATGGAAATTTACGCTCTTTTGAGATGAAGAGCCGTCTAACAGGAAATTAACTACATATATTACAAAATAGCAATAGATTTTTACAATCTTTTCTTGATCCCAATTTCTCATCACTCAGAAAGTTTTACATTTCGAGAAAAAGAAAAATTTCCTAGTGTGAGATGTCATCTTTACAACGAGCCTAAACCTAAAATTGTATGATCGATATTGCGCGAGATTTTGATCACTGAAGCCAGCTATCGAGAATGTAATGGATTACTTTTTTCCCAACCTAATATTTAGTCCTGTAAATTTAAATCTACGAACACATCCAAAACACATTTAAATCATCGAAGTCATGAAGACAAACAGATCTTAGAAAAATAAAAAAAAGTTGAAAATTAAAAGCAGAAACAACTCTCTCTCTCTCTCTCCTCTCTCTCTCTCTTTCTCTCTCTCTCTCTCTCTGTGATTTTTGGATATGTTATGTAAAAAACCTCAACTTTCAAGACAATATATAAAAAACTTAGCACCATGTATTTCCAAGCCATGCAAACCATGAAAAACCAAATACAATCAATAATTAATAAAAACAAAATCCCATTTTTCGCAAGTGTAGAATTTTTTTTTTAATGGCTTCAATTTGACACGTTAATTATCTGAATCGGTTCAGTGGACCAAATGTTATCTATTTTTGCGTACAGCGAATTTTGAAAAAAAGGAACAACATTGATTTTTCGGACCATCGGCAAATTTTGAAAAATCATAACTCGAAAACGAAAAATTGTAAGGGGCTGTATCTAGGACACGACCGCATATTTTCGACGTAGAACTACGCAATAATTTTATGCAATCCACTTGTTTAACACTTCGAATATCATTTTAGATTGCATCGAAATTGATGTAATAGATTATGTTCTACGTTACAAATAAATTTGAAGAATGGCCTTTTACGTTTGATATGATGCCTAGGACTACCAAAATATGTGAACGGAAGAATTGTTAAACGATCATTGTCTTTTACATTTCCCTCTGAAATTATTGTACATCTCATGTTTACGTAGTTCTCGAATCCTGAAAGTTCATTCACCTCTAGTATCTGAAATGTAGATTTTCCTAGGCTTCTCACTTTAAAAGTACTTTTTAGGGAAACATATTCCGTTCTGCACAACGACAAGCGAGTACAAAGGTACTCAACACTAAAAAATACCCCCGCCTTGCATGTATTTGCAAAGCGGATTCCCCCAGGCACATTAATTTAGAAGTCCGTGTTAGGGAAACACAGCTCACTGGGAAAAAATACCCCCGACTTGCATGTATATTTGCAAAGCGGATTTCTACAGGTACATCCATTTTGAAGTCTGTGTTGGGGAAACCGTAAATCAGACTAATCAAAACTTGGCAGTTAGGGCGTTTAGATAACGCTTGACATTTTACAGTTATTCAATTGTTCATCTCATGAAAAACAACATTTTATTAATTGTGATAGACACATAGAAATATTTCCTATCAATTGATGCAAACATCTTTCCGATCTGTTAAGAAATGTTCGAGTTATAAGCATTCGGAATACGGGTAGGGTTAGCACACAAATCGGCAGAACAAATGTATGGGAAAAAGAAAGTTCTTCCAGTTTTCATCAACTTAAACCGTTTAGAGATTAGCAAATTGTAATGTATAGCATATCAAACAAATCTTGATAAATTTTCGATTCGATTGGTACGCAAATCATGAGAATTCGTTCACAGTGAAAATAGTTAACGTTAACTTTATTCCATAAAAAAGTGACCTGTTTTCTGATTTGGCACCCTCAATGAAAGACGTAGTTCTACGTCAAAAACGAATATCTCGATGTTTCATGTAATTTTAAAACATTTGGCATCGAAAAAAAGTATTTTTAAACTCTGATTTCCTGTACTCCCCCCCCTTGGGTGATTTTATGGTTTTCAAAAAAAAACTCAAATTTCAACGTCTGCGACATTAGTAAATGAAGTCTTATTAAGCTAATATTTTGCATTGGATATTTTATCGTGTAAACTGACGCTTCCGCATAGAAATGTCCATTTCAGCCATGCACTCGTTCGCAGTTTGGCCGGTTTCTCCGACCTCGAGGCCCAAGGCACGGGGTGGTGAGGCTACCTTGCTTTCGGTATCCCTATTCAGCTTCTGCTGCACGTTACGATTGCGCAGCACCGCAACGGACGATCAGATCCAGGCTTCCTTTCGACGCTCTCGCTATTCTTCTGGAGAAAGAGGATGTTTCAAATGCTGGATTGGCTGTATCCGGCGGACGAGAAGTGTCTCACGATGTCCAACTCTTTCGCGCTCTGGAGAGAAACTGGCAGTACGAATAAAGTATCGGACGTAATTGTTTCACAGTTTTCGCCAAGACTGCAGCAAATCAACTGATAAGGGTGTCGATGCAGTTTCACAGAAGAACCAAACAACGTAGAATATTTGATCCATTAAATTATATTTTGCAGTTATTTGTGTATCGCCAACCGAAATAAGTTATTTTTTTAAACGCACACGTTTGTCCTGAGTTCTATACATTTTTTTCAGGCTCGTGGTTTTAACCCGTTCACCGTTGATGTCTTGTGAAAAGAACTTTTGTTTTGTTTGTGCTTCTCAGTCGCTGCAAGCACTAACAGATCTTTTAAACGACCACGACACTTTATATCCACTTGACACATTTTACAAAAAAACCCACATGTGTGTCTCTGCGTTCAGAAAGTCCACTAAGTTTAGAGTCGCAATTCTTTAGGGTATTTTTGAGATGCCAAACTTTTTTGCTGATTCTATTTCTAACTTTTTGTGCAAGAAACATTTTCAGTTGAACATTCTGGCAATGTATCGTTCAATGAGAAATAAATTCTATCGATTCAGTATCAAGGTTTACGTTTTGATCACTTGATCTCTTTTGATCTGGATAGCAAACATCGGTACCTTTGAATAACTACTGAAAATACAACAAATTTTACGAAAGTTGAACCCAGCCAGAATCTGAAAAAATCAGGACGAATAAAAAAAAGACTAGAAAAAGACTAGACAAAGGGCAGTCTGGTTGTCTGGATTTTCTGTAAATAATCTCGAAGATTTCAAATAAATGAGTTAGGTTGGCAGATAGAGGATAAAATTTTCTTCGATTCCAAGGAACTTATTGACCCATCTTCGTACTGGTACAAAAGACAAAACACTCTTCGGCTGAATTTTTCTAGAGCAACAAAATAACCCGCATCGCGTGGAAAAGTCTTGAGTCTTTTGCTCTGTTATCCATTAGTCATTGTCGCTCCGATAAAATTAATTACTCTTCCTTGGCAGCAGCAGCGGCAGCGTCAGCTCAAAACAGAATAATTTAATAACCCAATTGGAATATTTATTACGAACCACAGAAGACCGATCTCGACTATGGCTACTGAAATATACTTACATCTTTCTGCTTGAGGAAGACGAAGGCGACGAAGGATTTCGAACGCAAACCTTCCAATCTTCACTCTCAGCCTCGCTCGCACATTCCGGACAAACCGCGAGGAGCGGTGAAAAGGGGCGGTTAAATATTGACTCGCCCAAGTGCTACTGGGGGAGTACTTATCGGTGAATCAAGTGCCGCCAAAATCTACTTTCGACTTGAATAGGAAATCAATGCACTGAGGTGGCGGCTGTTGTATGTCTAGACGGAAAAGCTTTAATAGCTTGATTGTTAGTGTAATCACAATTTTTCATCGAGATCATAAATAATTCTTGATACCGGTTTTACGGGTGCGACGTCGTTCTAATTCAGTGTTCTTTCCACGAGCTGTTTGCATCATATATATTGTCTGAATGCTAATTATGGTTGTAATCTTTATGCGTCTTATCCATTTCAAGGTTTTTGAATTTGAATAGATTTTAATATGAAGAGCTAAGAAAGTATAATCACAGTTTGTGGCGGATGGGGAATGATCCTGTCCTGACACCATACACCATATTTTTTAGAACGTGGCATCGTTAGCCCTTTAATCTACCTCTCCAATATTTACACATGCACATTTTTCCCTTTGATTGCGGTTTTCCAAGGCTGGTAGATGATGATTTTTAATTCCGTTGAGAATAATTAGAGCTTAGGATATCTGAAATATGCATGCTTCTGCACGAATCTCATCCAGCTTCTCCGAGCAATGCTAATATTACGACAAGCTACAAACGGAGGCATTCCGTTCACATTGACGTACATTCTGCGGTCGGACGGAAGGATTTTCCACCGGTATTTACGAAGCTGGGACAGCAAAACGCATTCCATCACGAGAATCTGCCATCAAGCTAAAAAGGTGCAGCCATTTGCGAGAACAATAAACCCCGTCTGCCACCTGCTTTCAGACTGATGAATGAGGCATTTTTCACGAACGTGCGCCCACGCCCCTTCCGCTGCTGCCCATTTGGGTTGTGAAGGGAGGGGAGGGGGGTGGAACACAGACCTTACGTTTGTGTGGTTTGAGAAAGACGACAGACGAGTTAGGGCACTCGGCTCCGTGGACGGTCTTGCTTTGATTACACTTCTCGTGAATGCTAATGTGTATGAATATAATGTGTTTGTACGAGGCCCCACGGGAAACATTATTCTATTTACGGTTATGAATGATGCTGCCTGGTGCAACAACATCACCAGAGGGAAACACATGTGGCGAAAACTGGCACTCAGCGAAATTTGGCTGACGGTGACAACCGAGCAAATGCTGATTGGAGCATAAGTTGATTAGTATGTTTCTGGTTATGATTTGTTTGGTGGGGACGGTTCTGCCGAACGCGTGCCACTGATTGTAATTTTTATTTTATGCAAATCCTTTAACATGTTGAAAGGCCCCTACTGCCATCATTCAAGCTTTGGGAGGATTAATTCCGTGGAGACATTGGGCTGTTCGCGGAAGCAGGAGAAACTTTTTGAAATCTCATATAAAATTTGATTAGGATCCGGATCCGGGACTTGCGGATCACAATCAGCACAAATTGTAGCTATTTCCTCTGCAGATTCCGCTTCTAATGCCATCGGATAATAAATCTGGCAAAAGACAAAAAGTGATACCGAGCTATCCCAGGGCGAGCCATTGTGGCACAGTGACACGGATCACATCCACACCACCTCTTGTCTGCCACCCCTCATTCCATCCAATCATTTGTGCCGCCGAACTAGGGGGAATAAAATTTGCATATAAATTACATTTTCATAAATTAATACCGAAAGCGATGCACTTCCACGAAGGCTACTCGGAAGAAGAGCAATATAATCCTGTCAGCGCCTTTCAAACGGCGAGGAATGCGTCGATCCCAGGATGCTTCTATTATTATACCTGCCCTCACCGGACTGCCGTTACTTGGTTAGCCTATGCCGGCTCCCAATGGATGGATTATTCAGTTCAACATTGACCATTAATGTGTTATCGGAAGCGATTAGATTCAGACGGATTTTCTCCGACACCAATGGTGAATTTCTGGTGCTCGAATAGTTCATCGAAATCTAATTGTGATATTTATTTTCTGTTTTTAATTAGTTTCCGGCTTCGTAGTTCTGTTCAGTCGACGAAAAAATGGAAAAGCAACATTACCATTGCTTATACTGGGCGCCTGGTCACTGCGGTAAAGAATGTAATGAAAAATCCGATCTCTTTGTAAGATTTGGGTTTTCAACTAATTTCGTCGGGCCTGATCCATTTCGTAAATTATCCACATCCTGTCTGAAATTGGAGCTCAAAATCTGGGAAATATAGATGACTGAATCCAATTGAAAGGCTCTATCAACACGAAGACAATCCCAAATATTCATTACACATTACACACAACGCTTCTCATTACGTTGACTGGTCTATTGACCGGACATTGTCCGAGCGAGTAAAAATAAAAACTGACAGATGATAAATGTCGTTTCTGAAATTTTGAAGCTGAAACTTCGCGTCATTTACTATGTCATTGTAGTGTACTGATTCTCGGAAAGGATGTTCTTACGTCTAACAAGATATGGTCTGCTGAGCCAAAAAGGGTAAGGAATTTTATAAAGAAAGTCATAATTTCTAGGGGGAAAATGCAATGTCACTTATTCCCTGAGTGATGGAGGCGTACATGAGGGGCTTAGAATGCAAGGGGTGGAAGCGACTTGATCGATTTCTCTTCATCAACTTTTTCTTTAGTTAATAAATTAACTGCAAAAATGTTCCAAATTAAGTTTGCAATATAATCCGATAGTTGAGGTTCTGATGTATCTTCCATATTGTCAAATACAGCTGGGAATGTATTTGCATCTAAGTTATGACCAAAAGAGAGAGTCGATGTAGAGAAATCGATCAAATCACTTACACCCCTTTCTTTCTAAGCCCCTCAATTATAGCTTTTCTCCGATCAATGACACATGGTCTGGCTGAGCAAATGAACTCAAACATAGGTCAATGATTCGCATAGTTGGATTCTTTAGTGGTTCGCAATTGAAAATTCGAGCAATGATGTTTTTTGGAACCACCAAACGGATTTTTCGTGCAATGTAATGCGATTTAGCTGCTGGAAAATCGAAACAATGTGAGATGGCCGATTTTCATCATTTGATTGCAAGTAACGAACCAGCCAAAAGTGTTGAAAATCACTATAATACAGAAAACAAAAAAATCATTTGATTGCCACTTTCCACAATTCACCAGCCAGAGCGTGGCGCATCTTTCAAAACCTGAAAGAAGTTACGGAACGAAAATATTGTGTGAATCCCTGTTACAGTTTTACGACCATAATATCTATTCACATTCACAGCCGCCTGGTTTGCGTTTGTGACTTTATAACATTAAAACAGTAGGATAATGCGCACTTTCTTTTTGCTAGTGTCCATATTCGACGCGCGCTCAAATAAATAATATCTAGCATATTGTAATCATTTGATTCGTGCAAGTTTTCATATTTTCTGTTGGGAAATAACCTAAGTTCCATCAAAGATCTGGGTAATAATAATTCTAATTCAATCAGAATAAAAATCTCCTAACGAAAGTTTTTAATTTTCATAAATAATCCGGTAATGATTATCACGATAACACGTAAGCGCAATAGGCCAAACAATGAATTGAAAGTGACGAAAAACCATTTCATCATTTTGCTTTCCCACTAGAATACTATTTCGGGTGAGAAACATATTTTTGCATACAATTTACAACTTTTGAAGAAGAAACAAAATTTTAGTAAAACGGCAAAACTACTGAAAATAGAAATTTTTAGTAATTAATGGTTTCAACTATTCACCCCGTTTGAAATTCAGTTTAATTAATATAACAAACGGTTTTTCTGGGACCACCATTTGGAGTTTTAATGAGTTCAGTTTACGGATTTGTGAGCAGTTAGAAAAACCCAATTCAAAAGCAATTGTCCTACGTCAAGTTTCCGTTTGTGTTTCTAGGCTCAGACCTTTCTACTTTTTCACAGTTTCATTGAAATGCTTATCAAATGCTTGAAACAATCAAATTCATGTTGTTTGATTGTACGCAGATTTATCTTTTTCTCAGGCCGTGTTTGTGTAGTAAAAAAAAAGTTAACTTGTCTTAACAAACTAAATGACAGATCGCGGTCAAAATTGACATTAAACCTCAGACAGTAGTACCAACTGAAAAAAAATGTAGGTGTTATATTCAGGACACGGTCGTATTTTCGACGTAATGTAAAGGAATTATTCAATTTGCGTCTTTATCACTTACTAGCTGACCCGGCAAACTTCGTCCCGCCCAAAATTTGTTTGTATGACAGCCCACCCTAAGAGAGGAAGAAGGAGTGTCGAACCACCATAGAAACATTTATTGCATCCTAAAACTTCCACATGTCAAATTTGGTTTCGTTTGCTTGATTAATTCTCGAGTAATGCTGAAATTTGTGTTTCATTTGTATGGCAGCCCCCTCTTAGAGAGGGGGAGGAGTGTTTAACCACCATAGAAACATTTATTGCGCCCTAAAACCTCCATATACCTAATTTGGTTTCATTTACTTGATTAATTCTTGAGTAATACAAAAATTGTGTTCCATTTGCATGGCAGGCCCCACCCTCAAAGAGAGAGAGGGGGTGGGGGGGGAGTATCTAACTACTGTAAAAATATTTATTGCACCCTAAAACCTCCAGATGCCTAATTTGGTTACATTTACTTGATTCATTTTCGAGTAATGTAGAAATTTATGTTTCATTTGTATGGCAGCCCTTAGAGAGGGGGTTGGAGCGTCTAACCATCATAGAAACATTTTTTCCTCCCTAAAATCTCCAGATGCGTAATTTGGTTTCATTTGCTTGATTATTTCTCGAGTAATGTAGACATTTGTATTTCATTTGAATGGTAGCCCCCCCTTAGAGAAGGGGGAGAAGTATCTAACCACCATAGAAACATTTGTTGCACCCTAAAACCTCCAGATGCCTAATTTGGTTGCATTTGCTTGATTGATTCTCGAGTTATGCTGAAATTTGTGTTTCATTCGTATGGCAGCCCCCCTTAGAGAGAGGGGTGGAGTGTCTCCACCATAGAAACATTAATTGGATCCTAACACCTCCACATGCCAAATTTCGTTTGATTTGCTCGTTTAATTCTCGAGAAATGCAGAAAATTGTGTCTCATTTGTATGGCAGCCCCCCCTTAGAAAGGGGCGAGGGGTCTCAAACTATCATGAAAACCTTCTCCGGCCCCAAAAACCCCTACATACCAATTTTCATGTTGATCGGTTCAGTAGGCGTCGGAGTCCATAATAAACAGACAGACAGACGACAGACAGACAGAAATCCCATTATATATATATATATATATATTAGTTATTCAGTTATTTTTACTACTTCATTAGTAAAAATATTTAATTGTAATTTGAACAATCAAGAGAATCGTCGTAATCTTTCAGCGATATTCGTTTATTCGGTTCCGTCCTCACCTTACGATTGAACAGTGCTGCCAACTCGCACGAGACTTTCTCTTTTCCACTTAAATATCGATCACAAACTATAAACACCTTTGCTTCCATATTCTGCTTGAGGTGGGATCAAGCCCCAAAACATGTAACAGTAAGATTTTTCTACCGGGATTTGAAAGCATATTCCCATGGAAGATACGTTGTATTTAACCTTCCTATACTCGCGTACAGGTCTGACAGACCGAGCATCAATGAGGTGCCGCACTAACACAAAAATTTCCCGTATGCTGCTGCTACCTTCTTTATCGTAGCACACTTTGATACAGAGGGCTTCCTCTGCACTGCCGTTTCGCAATATCTTCCATTCTTGTATCGAGTTGTGTGTGTATATGTGTGCGAAATCAATATTAGGCATGAATGATGTCCGCTGGTTGTGTTGTACTAGCTCGCTCGCAACTGTGGTTTTATTCCATTCCATCAGTGGAAAGAAACTCTACTCCACACTCCTTCTTCTCCTGTCTTAAGCAAGACAGTTCATTCTCGCTCGATGCTCGCCGGCAACGATGTTGCTCCGATGACCACCAAACGAGAAGTGGCGTGGGTTCAAATCGTGGACAAAAAACGAATGTATTAGTTGCTCGTTTTTGACGGTACGGGAAGGTAAGCACCCAAATCGGCAGAACAAATGTATGGGAAAATGGAAATACTTCCGGTTTTCATTAATTCAAACCATTTAGAGATTAGAGAATTGTAATGTATAGCATATCGAACAAATACAAGAATGAAATTTGTTCAGCGGGAAGAATTAAAATTACAAATTTCCTGTTCGTCAAGATATGACCTACATCAAAATGATAAAAGGCCATACATGCTTCTGGAATCAGATAACTTAGATCTGTTATTTGGATATGAATCTCGGAACTCTTGAATTTGCTGTCTGAATTATGAATCTAAATATCGGAATCCTTTTAGAAATTAAAATATGGTGTCTGTATTTTACATTTTTTGTTGTAGGATTACGTCTTTCATTTCTGTACTGGGGTTTAAGTTCGAGGTTTCTAAACGAGAGCGTTACGTTTGAAGTGCAAGATTTTGAGCACTAATTATTCTTTGCCGGTTGAACGAAGTGTTATGGAAATCATATATCGTTCCAATGAGGAATCGATTCCTACACCAGGTATTCTGGTAGACTGCAGTATTGTGACATGGTTCAAAAACGTATCGTTAGCTATGGAAAAGGTTGAGTTGAAAAGAATCTTTCAGGTTAAGTTAATGGGGGTCAATCCAACGTTGAGGAATGCTTTGAGTGGATTAGTTCGGAAGCTCTAATACGTTTCGTAAATTGTTGGTTTTCATACCATTTGATGACAAGAATCAGAAAGAATTAATGAAACCGAGGATAAATTCAATCAATCGAACATTCTTAGATGTACCCGCTTAGCTCCCTACAACGAAGTTATATTTAGATGCTGGAAAGACTTTGCGAAGAAGGTTATGTTTATTTCAAATTTTATCATATAATTTGCCAACTTCAATCAAGTAAAAATCAAATTTCAGATCAAAGTTCTGTTTGACAATCATCATAGCATTCAAACCATGACATGTCCAAATAATCAAGAAAGCTAATCAGTAAGGAATTCATGATCCTTGCATTCTAGAAATTTGTTTTCCTTTTCTGAAAATATTTACCCACAACGATTTGCAACTGGCACGGATTATTTGTTCCACCTTTTTATCTAACTAATCATAATTCATGTAATCTATATGAGCTGGAATTGGTTTTACTAATGTCACTTTGAATCTCCGTAATGGACTTTGAATTTTGTACAGTTTCAAGAAATTCAGCCTCCAGTATTTATTTCTTTTTTAACGTTAATAACTATGATTTCTGCCAACGGATGTTGGAAGCATACCCATAAGGTTGGCGGTTGGCGACTAGATGGCGCCTCTTGGAAAAATCTACTACATTATCACAAAGCACCATCTTTCAATGGATACGTGTCAAAATTTGACAGCAATCGGTCGATTGGTTCGTGAGTTACAGCATTGAGAGTGAAACAACTTTTGTTATTGTGAAAATAAATGGAAAAATCACAAATCAATGAAAACGATGCCAAATTGCATGAATCGGGCTTTGAATTGCTTCCGCATCCACCGTATTCTTCAGATCTGGCCCCCAGCGACTATTTTCTATTCGCAGACCTGAAGAGAATGCTCGCTGGCAAGCAAGTTAAGACCGATGATAAAGTGATTATCATAGCTGAGGCCTATTTTGGAACAAACCGAAAGAGTACTATAAAAATGGTATCGAAAAGCTGCAATATCGCTATAATCGGTATATCGCCCTCGAAGGCAATTATGTTAAAAAAAAAATAGTTTTACTGTGTTACCGTGTAAACTTTTCAACCGAACAATTATGCCGTCCATTTGTGCCCCATAAAAACACTCGGTCACGCGATCTGATTTTTTTGTAAAAACCATTACTTGAGCTTTTATTAGTTGTGCACTGTTAATTATAGCAATTATTGTCACGTAATTAGAGCTATTAAATTATCCAATAAACTGTAATTAGTTATTTGTCGTCAACTGTCAACTTTTCAAAAAATCATAACAAGGCAAAAGTTCAAATCACGCAACTAACTTTCCATTGTACCAAATTATTATCCAGTACACGCAAACGAACGAAGCGTTTTCGAACTCCACCAACCTGTGCAGCAGCAATTTACCAAATTACGGTAATATTCAATTCGCGTAGCATATTTTTATTCGGCCAATTTGACGAAGTGCTTCTTTTCTAACTGTTCCAACTTGTGTTTTTTTTGCTCTCAACTCCCCAACAGAATAATGGCGCCCAGCAGTTGGCATCGGAGGCGACTGTTTACATACAATTAGAGGATGTAAACGATGAAATTCCGTTGTTTACCGAACGTGAACAGGAAACGGTGCTGGAGGGTGAACCGATCGGCACCAAGGTAACGCAGGTGAACGCCATCGACAAGGACGGGACCTTTCCGAACAATCAGGTGAGTGATGTGAATTTATATGTTTTTTGTTGTTGTTTTATTTTAAATCGTTGTTTTTTCACGAATTGGCACGCTGTGCGATTTTTTTCTGCCGAATTCACAGCTGGATAATTCATTCCATCGGTTTTATATCCACGTGGAAAAAAATCCACAGCTTATATCATCGCCAGAGCACTGAAGCGATTTGAAGCTGCACATCTAATGGGGGCGCAAAGCTTGTACCCACTTTAACTCTGCAGAAGCCCCAGCTCTCGAGAGCACTAGCTATCAAGAGATTTAATCGCAAATAACTTTCCACTTGATTATTTAATCTCGCATTCCAACCGCACACAGCAGCGCAGGAACGAGACCTGTCTAGCTTCGTTCCGATTGTTATCGAATTTCCACTCCTTCCATTTCCACTGTGGGGGCGGAGGTGGGGATGAAGATCACTGCCTGGAACTGACGACTGTTTGCACTTTTCCGTGCTTTGTGGCTTTGTACTCTCTCTCTCTCTCTCTAGCCACGCCATAGCAGCGGCGTTGAAGGAGCCATTCAAACCATACCTACAGAAAGGAAAAAGAAGAGAAAAAAAAACTAACCGAAACGAGAATTGCATTGCGATGAACAGCACCAAAAATCGAGATTAAGCGCGAATTAAAAGAGCTCTTGAGAATGCGCTCCAACGGGGGAAGTGCTGTACGGAACGATGATGTGCGATGAATCATAAAGCGGCGGTTTAGCATAGTGTTTTTTTCTTGTTGAATCTGCAGATTTTTACTTAAAAGCTTTCGGAAATGATAGTAATTTTAATTTGGACTTTTAATCAATTTTGTTTGAGATTTCAGCCAAATATCGCCATATCTCGAATATTTTGCAGGTGGCTATCATGATCTTACTTACTATTGCAATCAGCTGACGAAGTATGTGCGGAGTAGAGAGCCACTTAGAACAGCGATTTCTTAACGATTTTTTTAACAGTCATATTGAGTCCACGGGTTTGAGCTACATTTCCGATTAGTTTCATTTTCAGTATTTGCTTTGCAGTATTTGAGGGAATACCTAAAGCAGGAAAATATTTCGAAACTTCGATACGTATACAGAAGAGTGCCAACGAAAATGGTCATCTCGAATTTCAAAAAGTTATCCCATGAAAAATATTCACCATCTCGAGAAAACAGTCTATGCAAAATATCCGCTCAATCGGACTTAAGGGAGAGTGGCCCAAAGCGGTCAAAGTTTGTGTTTTTGAAATCGAAAAATCACCAAATTTCGAAAACCCCGATTTCCTTTACTTCCCTCTTGGGTGATTTCTCGATTTTCCAAAAACTCAAACTTTGACCGCTTTGCGCCACTCTCCTCTAAGTCCGATTGAGCTGAAAATTTGCATAGGGTGTTTTTTCGAGGTGGTGAACATTTTGTATAGGGTAACTTTTTTAAATTTTAGGGTCGATGTTTTCCCATACATTCATTGGCACCCTAGTATACAGCCATTCCATACCAAACAGATGTAGTGGATCACAGATGTTCGTGACAAATGGTAGTTTTGTTCCTTATCGCAGAATACGGGGAATTCACCATCCTCCAGTATCAATACAACCAATTGGAAAAATTCACAGTGTGTGAATTTAGGAGTTCCGGCATTTGATACCCCGAAATCCGTAGACTTAATTCTAGGCATTCATCACTTCTTCGCGTTCTTTAAACCTGCAAAACAATTATTATCCCGAAGAAGAACGATTTGTACGTTCCTCTAGAAGAGGTTCTGATGGAAGATACAAGGTTTCTCTTCCGACAAATGAGGATGTTTTTGCAAGAATAGACATAGACTAATACATTTAATTTATGGAGCAATATCTGCACCTATTGTATCTCTGAATCGACGAACTTTTAGTAGAAACGGTGATAAAAGAAAATATTCGGCCAATTATTTTGCGCTGTCGTACGGAGTAGATAATGTTGGTGGCGGACGTCGAAAAGATGTTTCGTCAGATAAAAATGGACGAAAAGGATATGTCTCACCAGAGTATTCTCTGGTGAAAAGATATCGAGGAGAAGATTGGAACGTATGAACTGGGCATTGTTACTATCATGGAACGAGCCCGGCATCATTCTAGGCAACATGCAGGCTTAAACAGCTAGCAGAACATCAGCAAACAAATTTATCACAGGCAGCCAAGATTATAAATACGGATGTACTCGTGGATAATGTACTGACGGGTACAAATGACGTGAATGAGGCGGTTATTGTTAGAGGTCCCGAACCTGAACATGAACCCTCAGTTTTTAATAAAGCATCAATTAGAAACCGGAGGGTTGAGGCTGCGGATATGGGTTCTCATTTGCGATGAGGTAACCAAATTTTGTAGGCTCTATTGTTTTCGAGTTATATTTTTTTATAACTCGAAAACAAAAAACTTTGGCCTCTTTCTAAAAGTAGTCTAATTCTTTTTTGAAGATTTCATGTTTACAAAATTGCTTACATGACCAATGTCTTAAAACCCACAATGTTTGACCTGCAATCTGAGATGGTGCTGCCAACTCCTAAGCAGGATTACCATATCTACAGAATAATCTGTATTTATACAGATTTTTCAGACATTTTGGAACCAAGAATCCGTAGTGACATATTACACATTTTTTAGGTTTTATACAGAATTTACAGATTTTCTTAAAATAACAATCCAATATTAGTTATAGCTTGATGTGAATAACATTATTGCACCAATCGATTCGGGCACTACTTTACAATCCGTTGCATAATTGAGCAATTCCAAATGAAATCGGCAAGTGACAAAACATGAGTATTTTTGATTAGAAAAAAATGTTAGAACACACATGTCTTGAAATGCTTTTCAACGTAACTCCTAAACATATATTTTACCATAATGATGTATTTGAGAAAGTTGTTGAAAATTATAAGCAAATTCATAAAACTTCATGAACATGACGGTATAACATGGCACACATATTAAAAGAGCCTATTTACTATAAAAAAGACAATAAATTAGAAATATTTTCATAAATATCTCGAGAATGGCGGTATTTAGAAGAAGATGGATTAAGAGTTTTTTTGTTTTAAATCACATTAGGATTCATAACTTGTGGCTAAAAATGATTGTTAACATACGAAAATTCGAAGTTCCGAAAATTAATTTAAAAAATCGATGTTTTACAAAGTTTGTCAAAAATAGTTTTACCATCTTGGATTCATTTTTTAAGTTTTCTACATGACTTCTGTGTTATATTAAAAAAATTAAAATTCAAAATAAAAATGCATATAAAAATTTGAAAAAAAGGCAATACATTAGAAATGTTTTTTCAAATATCTCGAGAATGGCTGCATTTAAAAGAAGATTGATGAAAAGCTTTTTTGTTTAAATCATATCAGAATTCATAATTTGTGGCTAAAAATGACTATTAACATACAAAAAAATATTTTAAAAAATATTTTAAAATTCATAAAAAAAAATCGATTCCATAAAGTTAGTTAAAAATAGTTTTACTATCTTGGATTCATTTTTGTAATTTTCTATATAACTTCTATTTTATATGAAACTGTAAAAAAAAAAATAAAACACACATTTAGATATTGCAAATTAATGTTTTTTTGTAAATGAAAAGAGTACTAATTTTTTTCTCAATGTATATTTTTTCACATTTTAACGTCAATACTCAATAACTTTTCAAAGACACTGTTTCGATACGACTCATATTTTTCTCATAGATGTCTCTTACTAAAATCGATAAACCCTTTTCAAAGGTTACAGAGTCAAAGAGTCGAAAAAATCCTAATTGTTGTAGAAAACTCATATTTCTTCCAACCCAAACGGAAAGAAAACTTTCATTCGAATCAAAAATACATGTTTTTAAAATCTGCATTTTTGGGACGATTTCATTTGGAATTGCTCAATTAAAAGAACATAATTATACAATTCCTTCCCTAATTCGGACTAGGAAGTCGGTTTACTCCGTATTAGAAAAACTCATTGCGGTCTACACATTTATGGTTGTTTTCCCTACAGCCCAAAGTGAACAAATGGGATTAATAATATTCAAGAAATATTCTGATTCAAATCGTTGATAAATTAATTAATTTGATTTTTTTAAAAGAAACCTCAAACAATATCCTACATTTCAATCTCTGACTAAAGTTAGATTTTTTTATATGTTTTCAAAAGTTTAGAAATAAAAATTACAAAAATTTCTAATTCAAAAATCATAGAACCTGAAAAATAAAAAAACGTTTTTCAAAAACCAAAAAAAAATTAAAAAGTGGTTCTCAAATGGTGATCAACATAGGGTAGGAGCCTGCCTGTTGGTCTCAAATGTTCCTATCTCACGCCTCCACGAAGATCATATGACGACATTTTTAGATCGGGCGTGAACTGGAAACACACACCTGGTCTTGGCTCCGAGAACGGGTGTCGAAAGTGGCTAAGTGAGGGGGTGCGAGCGAGTCAGAGCGCTATATCTCTCCCGGGGAAGGCCTCCCGGGTCATGGAGGCCTTGCTAACCCGCTGTCTCCCGGGCAAAGGAGATACACCCAATAAAATGGAGCTACGATCACGAAGAATAATTAGAATGCGATCACCCGAGGAGGGTCCCCGAACTGGAGCTGGTCCTGGAACGGGCGTAAGAGCGGACCACCAGCCGGGTTCAACCCGAAGAGCTACCGCCACACGGAAACAGCAGCCATCGACATCACCCAAGAAACGCTGCGCCTACGAGGCGTGTTGTGACTGCCAGACGGCAGTCGTCCACACTCGTGGGTACCACTAGGCGCCGGATCATGTGGACACACGAAATGAATGAATTCGTGATCCGCGCCTATTACATCTGCACTGCTTTGGAGACGGACATGAGTGGTCGCCCTCGAATACTAACAATGTTCGAGGAAGCGTATCCAGAGTTCGTTGGGAGGCTTGATCAGAACGCGATGAACGCGAGGCGTAGAGCGATAGTACGCAACAACATGCTCTCCCAAACGCAAATCGACGAGATCAAGCAGCAGGTGCAGAGAGAAATAAGCTCCAGGAACAACAGAGCAAGCGATGTGTCGAGACGAAGTTCAGTACGGCTGAGCAATTCATTCGCGAGTGGGGCACGCGAATCAGCACCAGTGGAGGCCACAGTACAACAACCCCCTGAGCCGGAAGATCCACAGCCAGATCAACAACTACTACGCGATCTGGTCTTCCAATACGACGAGGCGATCTCACAGTTCCGCGACACAGACCCATTGTCGCGCCCCAGGATCCCGAAGTTGCAGCATTCCCGCAGGCTGACAAGTGCAGTAAAGCTCATGAACGAGCACGTTCTTCCGCTGCACTTGGTTGATGCTGAGAACATGGAGGAGCTGCAACTGAAAGTTTACTGCGCTGCTGTGGCGACCGCCAAAAGTTTAGGATACCGTATTAGGCCAAGAGGCGGACTGCTCCAACATCTCCGTGAAAGGCGTGAGCCTCCATGGCGAAGGAGATTGGAGCAACGGATCCTAAACAAGCGCGCCGCAATTGGAAGACTGATGGCGTACAAAAGAGGCAGCAGATCGGCGAAATTATGTCGCCAAGTTGCTGTGATCGTGCGGCCTACTGAACTTCGCCAGCTGGGAGCTCACCAGCTGACGGAAAAACTCGACACACTGGTACAGCAATTGAGCGTCCTTACAAAACGGCTGAAACGTTACTCTGACTCTGCAAAGCGCCAGGAACAAAATCGGATGTTCAGAGATAACGAGAAAGCGTTCTACGACCACATTAGCGACGAGAAGCCCGACTACCGCGAAGGTTTGCCAGATATTAGCGATGTGACGAACTTCTGGGCTGGTATTTGGGAGACCCCAGTAGAACATCGCGACGGGCAAATGTGGTTAAGACGGGAGGAGGAGAGTTGTGGTGAAATTGGAGAGATGCCAGCTATCATCGTCGGAGAGAACGATGTCCGCGAAGCCTCGCGGTACCTGAGGAACTGGGCAGCACCGGGCCCCGATGGTGTTCAGAACTTCTGGCACAAGAAGCTGACCGTCGCACATCCAAAGATAGCTGAGTGCTTCAACAAGGTGCTACGTGACCCACACAACCTTCCTGAATTCGCCACCCGTGGCGTCACCTTCCTCCTCCCGAAAGACAGCAACACATTGAACCCATCAAAGTACAGACCGATAACGTGCCTATCGAGTCTGTACAAGATATTAAGCAGCATCATAACCGCCAAAGTTTCTGCCCACTGCGAACAACACCATATCATCGCAGAAGAGCAGAAAGGATGCAGGAAAAATACGCATGGCTGCAAAGACCAGGCCATCATCGACGCAGCCATAGTCGGCCAGGCGGTATATAACCAGCGGAACCTAAGTATGGCCTACATCGATTACAGGAAGGCTTATGACTCCATACCTCACTCGTTTCTCGTCCGGGTATTGGAGCTATACAAGATTGATCCCGTCGTCGTTAGGTTCCTGCAGCATGCGATGAGGCAGTGGAGCACGTCTCTGCACCTCAGTGATGGGGAAAATGTGTTGCAGTCTAGAACGCTGCAGATAAAGAGGGGGATATTCCAAGGCGACTCTTTCAGCCCGCTTTGGTTTTGTCTGGCATTGAACCCCCTCAGTAGGACGCTCAATAGAAACGGTCATGGCTATAAAATAAGGTATGGCGACGGCGCCCACGAAGAAGTGACCCATACCTTCTACATGGATGATCTCAAGGTCTACGCTGATTCACGTCAGCGTCTAGGTGTAGCTATCCGGGTTGTCGAAGACATAAGCAGGGACATTTGCATGGAGTTCGGCCTCGACAAGTGCCGCTGTGTCCATCTGCTGAAAGGGCAGCTTACCGAATCCGGAGGTTACGAGGTCTATGACGGCGAGTTCATAAGAGACATGGTTCGTGGCGAATCCTATAAATATCTTGGATTCCGACAGCTCACCGGGATTCGCCACTCCGACATCAAGACGGAGCTGCGAGACAAGTTTTTGAGTCGAGTGAACTGTGTCCTGAGGACTTTCCTCAACGCGGGGAACAAGGTACGCGCGATCAACACATTCGCGGTTCCCCTGCTGACCTTCAGTTTTGGTGTAGTCAAATGGAGCAAAACTGACCTAGAGGACCTTGAGAGGAGGATGAGGAAAGCATTCAAAGAGGCCGGAATGCACCATCCTCAATCGGCACTGGAGAGAGTTTCACTGCCACGCAAAGAAGGGGGACTTGGAATAGTCGACATATCTGCACTGTGTGTTGCCCAGGTACGACAACTGCGCGAGTACTTCGCAGAACGCGCCAACCAAAACGCGCTATACCGGGCTGTCTGCGCCGCCGACAGAGGATACAGCGCTCTGCACTTGACGCAAGCGGAGTACCAACTCAACTGCAATCTGCAGACAGTGGAGGAGAAGATTGCAGCTTGGAAGCAGAAGGCAGTGCATGGTGCCCACCCCCATCAACTGGACCGGCCACACGTCGACAAGGCCGCATCTAATCTGTGGCTAACGCGTGGTGAACTCTCTTCAGTAGTAGAAGCCGACATGATAGCCATCCAGGACAGGATAATGCCGACGAGAAACTGCAGGCGGTACGTCTGGCATCAAGACGTTGATGACATTTGCCGGATGTGCCATCAACCAGGTGAAAACATAGAACACATTATGGGAGGCTGTCCCGTTTTGGCCAACGCAGCCTACACCGAGCGCCACAACAACGTGGCCCGTATTGTTCATCGACAACTGGCGCTCCAATGTGCTCTACTGGAAGACAACGTACCAAACTACCGGTACCTGCCTGCACCTGTCCTAGAAAATGACCGTTTCAAGCTGTACTGGGATCGCACTGTTCTGACCGACCTCTCGATGCACCACAACCGCCCAGATATAATGGTTTACGACAAGAGCGACCGCAAAGTCACCATCATCGATGTCGCTATTCCACTGAACCAGAATCTGGAGGAGACCCACGGTCGCAAAATCTGCAAGTACCGACCATTGGCCGTGGAGCTCAAGGAACTGTGGGGGCTAAGGGAGGTCCCAAGAATTGTTCCAGTCGTTCTCTCTGGAACTGGAATTGTCCCGAAGACACTTCTGGAAGCGCTAAAGGTGTTGAACATGGAGAAGGAATTGGCCGGCATCCAAAAGTCGGTCATCCTTAGCACCTGCGCGATTGTCCGACAATTTCTCGGTCAGGACTGAAACAGCACGAGCATGCAGATACGTGCATTCCGCAGAGCCTAGTCCCCCTTTGGCATTCAGAAGCCCGGGGGCAGGTGAAAATTCTGGCTAGGTTCGCCTAGTTAAGAAGTGAGATAAGTCTGCCAAAATTAAAAAGAATGAAATAATGTTAAAGGAAAGTTTTTTTTCAGTGCATTTTTTTAATTTTTTAAATGAATTTCCTACATTACCTTTTTTGACTCAAATTTTGTAGGTGTTCTTGTTTCTGAGTTTGAAATTTTGTAAAAAAAATAAGAAAAAAACTTTGGCTCTTTCCAAAAAGTAGCCTGTTTTTTTGAGATTTTAAATATGCAATGTAGGTTAGACTATCTGAGATGACCAGTCGAGTTAGCATGAAATTCGTCTAAAGCTGAGACAATGCTTCAAAATTTGACTTATAAACTTAATACAGATTTTCAGAGAAAGAACTAAGATTAAAAGATTTTTTTAGTTTTTTTTTTAAGACGAGTTGGCATCAAAATCGTCATATAAGGTAAGTGTACCAATAATATTGACCGGATAGGCAGGAAACCGAATACCCGTTTCATCTGTAGATTAGACTGATGTTATTTGCTCCCCGGTTGTAAAATAACTGCCTGCTCATCGTTGCCTGGCCTCTCTGCTAGCTGACAGGAGGCCACAAAAGCGTGAGGATTGTGATGCAGTTTTCGCTTCTCTTCAGGACCGGACACCATTCACCTGATATTTATTTTTCAACCGAGTGGATTAAACAAATATGCTTCGGTCTGACACACAGTGCTATTCCACAACACCACTGAGCATTTAAAAGCGCGCCATGATATGCAATTGCACAGCGTGAAACCGTGAGGTACAACCATAAAAGTATAACAACCGTAACATAACAACGTACAACCAAAATAGGAACATAGAAGCTCTGCTTTATCAGCTTTGCAGCGATTACGTACAACCATAATAGGAACAGGGCAGCTTTCGATATTGCGATGATTGGCACGTAGATGTAAAATTGTACCAATTATGGTAACACAAAAAATAGGTTTATTTCAATAAAACCGTATAAATTGGTCGAATCACAACATCAAAAGAAGGTTGTAATGTATGCGTCAACACTGTGTTTGCATCAAAACAGCCACTTCACAGCATAAAAATTTCATTATTTTGACCGCATATTGCTTAGCAAAATGCTAAGAAGCAAGCATCAATGGGACACACTATTTTCAAACTAAATTTATCAACAAAAGAGCAATGGTTCGCGTGGAATGAAGTACCAAAATCGACAAGAGAGATTTCTGATGTTTAAAAATCATATTAGAGCCTTTAAAAATAAGATATGTTTTCTAAACTAATAAAAAGCTCACTCGTATTACCATAATAGGTACTATTGCGATGATAGGTTGTAACCCGCGACGCTGGGAAAGCGTGCGAGCCAGTCGCTACCGGGGTTTTTACGTAGATAAGCGGCTGGCTTATGCGCCACTCCCGCGAAGAGGAGACCAGCCGCCGTGTTTGCTGTCGTTGCCCGGCTTTGAGACACCCTACACCTGAGGGCGGGTTTGTCCTTTTGTCGCTAAACCCGGTTTGTTCCGCGACTGTTGGCTGCGCTACAAAGAGAGATCAGCGACACCGTTTGTCCGCGTTCCGAACCTAAAGCAACAGAAATTCACTCCGGTGATTCTCAATGAACACTGTTTATACTGAAATTCTCATCACTGGATCTACTCAATGATGATCTCCCACCCACCTTGAACCAGCTTCAGAATAGGAAGCGGGGGTTGAATATTTCCGTAACAGAAGGGAGTCCCAACCCAGGACTCGTGACCTCACTACACAATTAATCGTATTGACGGGTTTTAGGCTACACCGCAAAGCCAGTAAATATGCAGAACTTTCCTTCCCTAAACAAACTTTAACGACATTTATTTTATCAAGTGAAACTCGATTTAATCAATTACATACATTTTTCCCCATAACAAACTCATGTATATTCAAACAGCATTCAACTACAGACGATATAATTCTATACAAACATGATTATTTCAACAACCTTAATTTAAAACATATACATATTTTTATTTTATTTCCCTCGGGTTTCGAACATCGGACCCTGAGGTTCCGAACAGTGCGTTTCCTATCTACCCTACGTTTGCATCTCGACCAAGTGTCCTTCTATACCGAAGGGCATGTGCTCACCATCGGTATCGGTTCATCCAGAACACGCTTCAACTCAGTGTGGCTTTTTGATTCGTGTGGCATTCGTTAGTTTTGTGTGGTTTTTCTGTCTCTATTTATTCCCTACATGCGCATGTATGTTAAAAGGGGGTACTCACGCTTTACCGACGTAATATCTGTCTATACCACCTGGCTTCCGTTGAACGGTTTGCGCTTCGCCAGCGCACGCCTTTCCGGCTTGCAGCTTGATGCGCTGCGATTGCCACGCAAATGGATTTGTGCCACACTTCCCGGGATGAAGCGCTCTGATTCGATGATAGGTGCGTATCGTATATCGGCGTTGTTTCTCTAGCCAGTTGTATATTGGCCAACTTCAAGCTCGAAGCGTGGGGCCGGAAGCAGTCACTTCCTTTTGAATTAAATGCCCATTGTTAGGAGAAAAAAGAAACCACAAACCACAAAATCGCAAATTTACGTCCAGTTAGCCTGACTCACACTCGGGAGGGAATCTAGGGGATTTCAACTATCTCACTGTATTTTCGCTACACGGGAATATAAAATATTTCAAAATTCGCTCAAACTTTAGCAAACAAAATGTATCATCTTTTTAAATAAATTTCCGAAATATGAAAACCAATTCACTGCTCTTGCCTCTTCCACGACTTTGGCTGAAGTGATTTTACAAAAGCTTCAAATCCTCAGATCAGCGGCTATTCTTTTTTTTGTCTCAGAATCTTTTTTAAAAAGTCGTACCGAAATCATTATTCCCCCGCTTTTGGAATTGTTTCCCGAATCCCCTATGGCATTAACCTATCGCCCTCCGAGTCCCGGTTAAGCCGAATCTCGCGCCGGGTTTCCAAGTAAAAGAAAACTCTTAAGGTTGCTTCTCAGTCGCTGGGAGAAAATTTCGTCAGCAGAAAGTCCAATCTTGAGAGTTTTGCAGTAGCCGTCCGCTAGCACCAGCTATCGGAGCCCGCGGCACTCAGTTGAATTTGAAAAATAAAAAGAGGGGAAACCGGCACTCGCACTGCCGGGTATCTCATACACCATCAAAGAGGAGTTAAAAGCTCTGAGCTTATAAAGAAATTAATTGTACGAGGGGTTCACAAATGAAATAAAGGGTGTGTCACATCAAATTGCATCACGGAAAAAACGCTGTAGAAATTCGCCCAGTAGACCGATCCTTTTGAAAATTTTAGACAGTAAAATAAAAACTATTAAACAACTTTTGGCATTTTCTTTTTATTCATACTTCGAGCCCAAGCCCGTATGCTCGCACCTTCCTCTTTACCCCGTCCATAAGGTTCTGTACAACGTCAAGTTGTAGTTTTTTTTGAACAGAAATCCATTTTCTCTTGAAGTCCGCCTCCGATTTGACAACTTTTGGGTTCTTCCGGAGGGCCTGCTTCATAATCGCCCAATATTTCTCTATTGGGCGAAGCTCCGGCGCGTTGGGCGGGTTCATTTCCTTTGGCACGAAGGTGACCCCGTTGGCTTCGTACCACTCCAACACGTCCTTTGAATAGTGGCACGAAGCGAGATCCGGCCAGAAGATGGTCGGGCCCTCGTGCTGCTTCAATAGTGGTAGTAAGCGCTTCTGTAGGCACTCCTTAAGGTAAACCTGCCCGTTTACCGTGCCGGCCATCACGAAGGGGGCGCTCCGCTTTCCGCAAGAGCAGATCGCTTGCCACACCATGTACTTTTTGGCAAACTTGGATAGTTTCTGCTTGCGAATCTCCTCCGGAACGCTGAATTTGTCCTCTGCGGAGAAGAACAACAGGCCCGGCAGCTGACGAAAGTCCGCTTTGACGTAGGTTTCGTCGTCCATTACCAGGCAATGCGGCTTCGTCAGCATTTCGGTGTACAGCTTCCGGGCTCGCGCCTTCCCCACCATGTTTTGCCTTTCGTCGCGGTTAGGAGCCTTCTGAACCTTGTATGTACGCAGGCCCTCCCGCTGCTTGGTCCGCTGGACGAATGAACTTGACAAATTCAGCTTATTGGCGACATCCCGGACCGAACTTCTCGGATCACGTCTAAACTGCTTAACTACGCGCTTGTGATCTTTTTCACTGACGGAGCATCCATTTTTGCCGTTCTTCACCTTCCGGTCGATGGTTAGGTTCTCGAAGTATCGTTTTAGTACTCTGCTGACCGTGGATTGGACGATTCCCAGCATCTTACCGATGTCCCGATGTGACAACTCCGGATTCTCGAAATGAGTGCGCAGGATTAATTCACGACGCTCTTTTTCGTTCGACGACATTTTTCCAAATTTACGAAAAATTTACAGTGAAGCATGGCCAACGTGATCTATACACTCTTATCTGATTATAAGCGAAAGCTGAAGATATAATTCCTAAAAAATAAATTTCTACAGCGTTTTTTCCGTGATGCAATTTGATGTGACACACCCTTTATGTGGTACACGCTACAAGGTACTTCTACCCTAATCTGATTATGAAGAATACAAAATGACAACAAAATGTTTTCAATTCGCATTCATCATTTAATTTCATACTGTCTTGCAGTATTTATCCATTGCTTCGATATCATTCTAAATTGCAAACAAGTAGTTCTCGTGGAGTAATTCGTTGACAAACAGCGAGAAATTATTCAATACCCCGATAAATATATCTCAGAATTATAACATTAGTAGTCATATTGTTAACAATAATGTAGTGTATTACCACAACCATATTGCATCTCATTTCGTTTCCCTTTCGATCATTGTTAACTACATTTAAGAATCGGCAATCATGTCCTTGTTATTGTGAAAATAAAAATAAATCCATGTGGATGCGTTGAAATATTATTTCAAAATGTCTAAATCTTAAACGAACTTTTACCATAAACCAGCAGCCATTAGCGTCTAATTGCGGGAATGAATTCTATTGTCTTCAGAGAAAATGGACTTTGTACTTACAAGTTTTAAATTGCTGTGACCCCTCCCGTCTTCGAAGGGAAGGAAAATATTTCCTTGTCGTGGTTCACTCGTTGTAGTTCGACATCGGCATGTCTCGTTTTTGTGTCAGTTGTAAACTTTGTTTCTTAGTTATCCTGTCGTTTAAATTCACTCAGACTTTGTGAATCCCACTGTGGGAAAATGCCAGCATAATAATTTGCATTTCCTAGTGTAATTAAACTTTAATTGCAATTTTATTCCTGCTCCGTACCTAAAGTCCGGTGGTTCTTTTTTTCTTCTCATTTCCGCCTCTTGTGGCTGTTGCCCCCATTAAGCTGGTGCTAGGATATAATGTTGCCTATGCCGAGAAGCAACTCAATTGGCACTCAATCTAATATGTAGAGTTTCTAGCAAGCGTGAAGAAACAACAAAATGATTAAATTACGGTCGGTCGTTAGATGTTTTTGACTGGCAGTCGGACTAATGGCTTCATTTTTCGTCTAATTACAGGTGTACTATTATATCGTGGACTCGCCCCGAAACGAGGGAAAAGATTTCTTCGAAATCAACCTGCAGAGTGGTGAAATTTTCACAAAGGTAGTGTTCGATCGTGAGAAGCAGGGAGCCTACGCGTTGGAAGTGGAAGCCCGAGATGGAGCGCCATCGGCGCGACCCAACAGCAATCAACAGCCCAATTCAGGTAAGTGGGGATACTGTCTTGGCTGGAATCCTTCGCCCTGGGGATGCGAAAGATTGCAACGCTGAAACGTTTATGGAAATCATTACTGCTGTATCGTCGATACACACCGTAATTAGTGGCATCCCGCGGTAAAAGTTTCAATTTCCTCAAACCCAAAAAAAATATTTATCAATAAAAATATCCGCACAGAACGTAGTGACAAAATCGGATGCCGATGTTTTCCCGGGGCGGTTTCCTTCGAGCATGAATATTTCCCCGTTCGCCCTTATCCTTCGACAATCTGTAGGATAAGACAAGCGTCAAAATTAATATTGTTGACGATTTCTTACTTACCCTTCTTTGGATATCGAGAGGGAGTGGGAATCGCTATTTATAGAAAGAGAAATATACTTAAACGCTCCCGGCAGGCAGTATCCGGTAATGTCTCGTCTTAGGGGTCTAGTGGTGGTCGCCCTTTAAGTATGCGTCTGTACGAGCAGTAAAAGAACGACGAGTTGAGGACCTTTTAATCGTTCCCTGAAGCCCACTTAGTGGGTTGTATCGTCAGCGCGCTCTACCCTTTCCGGCTATGTTATCTCGGAGTAGTGTGTCATTATTGCCATCCTTCCCGAAGATTATGATTCTCTCGCCGTGTAGCTACGGGTCAGAGTTTCATCGGTTCTCCACTTGTATTACGCTCTAATTACATTGTGTAGCTGCGAGGATTGCCACTTACCAAGGAAGGGAGTGGGGGGTGGTGGGGTGGAAGGGAACAGAAGAGTAAGTTTCGGCATTTAATCTACTGTCCCAATGATGGGGCCACACTGTATCCCAGCTAGGAGAAGTGAAAGACGCGGCGAAAAGGGATATAGATGAAATACTAACTTTGACCTCTCTTTTTCTACAAAACAGATTTCGACGCCATCCGTATTCAGAGCAGTAGTCACTATTTACCAGGCGGTTGCTGGCCGTTTTTGTTCAGTTTGTTGTTAATTGGTATTACCACACTTGGGGAGGGGTTTGCATTCTTGTGCAACTTTGCGCTCAAGTTGTATTTGCTGATGTTTGTTCATTCGTCAAAATTTTGAGCCGAAACTGTATAGCTGCATTGACTGCTTCCCTGAAGGCATTTTCTGATATGCTTTAACCAGTTGAAAGTAGCTCATAGCTTTCTTCATTTGGAAATAGTGAAACACTGTATTATTCATAATACAAATTAATGATTCAAAATCCATGTCAACTCCATAAAAATACAAAGTTCACGAACTACAGTTTGTTCACGTTTCATGAGGCTTTAAGGACATTTCTGACCCTTGATTTCGAAATTACAACGTGTAAAAGCAAACTTGGTTGAGCGAAGGAATCAACCTTCTATCCTCAAACACCGAGCGGTTATTATACAATGATTACTGCGAATGTTGGAAGACTTTAAATAAAAAAAAATTCTCGTTAGACGATTCAAGTGGATTTTCAGCATAGTTATCAATACGACACCTTTAAAATATTTCTTTCTTTTTTCAGTTGCTCTGAGATTTTCATATTTTTCTTCTCTTCCTCTAACCGCAATCATTCAATCTTTAATTAATCAGTAACATTGTAATGTTAATGCTTAAGAACACTTTTCTATGCGCTCGTTCCCTTGATTCTCGAAATGGTGGTGGTAGTTGGGAGTTCTTACACTGATATTTGGTCCCTACGGATTGAGTGTTCAGAGAAAGTTTGTTGGGTTTGCACTTTGCGCTTCCCCCATATGAAAACCAATGCAAGCTACTGAACACGAACACACTGGCGCAAAAGGATGGATGATCGGGACAATCGACGCTTCTAATATTTTAGCGAAACTCAATGTGAATGTGACCTTGAGATTTCTAGTTCCTCGACTTTTATTCGTGTTCCCTTTCTCCCGGATAGTTTGCGGTTAAAACAAACCAATTTGTGCTGTGTCTTATGTTTAATTCTGTCTTCCATTTTATTTCAATAGTAACTGGGCACCTTTGAAGTGTCGCTTGGGTAATCGTAACTCAATCTAATTTATTACCTTTTTTGTTAGTTTGTTATTTTTGTCATGTAGATCGTATAGTCAAATGATACTGTCAGTGAATAGAAATTTTTATATACAGAGTATATTTAAAAATAAAAATAAAATATCTTGCACTTATCAGTGATTCACCGCTGCAAAAAAAAAAGCTAACGCGATAAACAATCTCTGTGATCTTTTCTTTCTGAATTTTTACCACTGTATTAAGCGTTCATCATTGCTTTTTTGAATCAAGCATGGTACTTACGCCGGTACGCCAATTGCGAAATTGGAATTCTAGAGTCTTAAAGTTTTCGTCAAACAAATATTGCATCAGCTCTTTTCTTCTTCTTTAAAATCAAAAATCAAAATGATGTAATAGTTCATGCTGATGAACTAGTCTTCGGTTAGATGTCTCTTAAACATAGAAAGAAAAAGAATAATTCAAAAGCCTGCAAAAAATGGAAGCCTACTATGTATTAAAATCCGAAAGAAATGTTTCACATGTATGATCATATTGGTTTGTACTAGTCAAGGACATTGTATATAGCATCACTTCTAAGAACTAATAACCTTTTTTTATGACGAAGTTTTTTGAACGGATTATATTATGTAGACTATTTGAATTTTTTTAATTATCTTTTTTTTTAAATTTGTATTGATCTCTATTATGTCTGTTATGATCTGGTGATGATGGATTATTTTTATTGTTATTTTGTTGTTTTAATATTTGTATTAATTGAAAACAAAAATAAAAGTAGTCTACAAAAGTTTGAGCGTCGCCCGCGTGCCGCCTGTATAAAGAATATTAAATTGAAAGATTTTTAAGTCGAGGAATTTTTCGTGAAGGAAATTTTCTCGATTTTTCAGAATAAGGATTTTCATAGTCAATCCAAAATAAGGCAGGCGGTTGGTGCTCTAGTGGACCACTTGGCTGCAAGGGTCTCGTCGGGACCGTATCGGCTCTGTGGCGGACATGACTTAGTATTGGCTTGTCTATTGACATTGCAATTTTTTTTTGAACTTATATCTGTGAATAAAATTAGTGCTTTTTTTTGTGTTTGCTAAACTGATTTCAATGTTGAGAAAAAATAAATAAATTATCTTTTAGATAGCTCGTCCTGCTCAAACCTCTGTAGGGGAAGGAGGCGGGACCATGATCATCGTCATCTTAATCTTCAAAATTTAAATTGTCTTATGATCTGAAGCTCAAAATCTGACGAATCTCTGATTAACACGTTCGACGCCCAACGCGACGTTTTTGAGTTTCTTGCAGAGCCCAACTTGCGATAAAATTATTAAATGAAGATCAAACTTAGTTTATAGATAACTTTTACATGATCTAGCAATGTTTGTTTTCAATTGAAGACGAATTGATGACAATAACACATGCCAAAGTCATAGTATAGGGGTTTTGCAAAAACTGTAGTACAAACCATCCGTACTATAAATTAATAAAAAGTATAGTATAAACAGTATAATATTATGGTTATGATTTTATTATTTTTCTTCATATCCCATAGTTACATTTAGGTGCCTATTCTATCAAATACCTTCTAAAAATCCTACTCAATTCGAGCGAGGAAAGCGTCACCCATATCTGGGTGACGGGGCGTCGAAAGTGTTAACTGATTTTCGGATGCAATTGGAATGCTGAATATTGACGCCGAGCAACTTTTTACAGTTATGAATTTCGACGGGACGATTGGCATTGGAAGTAAACAAAAACAATATTTCCAATTAATCCAATCTCTGAAAAAATTTCCCATTTTGCTTTTTCACGCCAAATGGCTCCACGGTCTAGTGTTTGGAGGTGAAGGATTAGAAACATTGTCTAATCAAGTCCCGATAGGAGAGACACAAAAGAGATTCTATTATGCTCCGATTTAAGAGAAACCAGGATAAATTAAGAAAAACGATCTATTCTTTTTTATGAAATAAACTAAAAGTATGTTCGAATTTGAATATCTGTCTTTAAGGCATGGCAAGGTCTTCTTCTTCTTCTTAAATGACGTTAACGTGCCCCGTGGAACTTTTGCCGTCTCAACGTATGCATTAACTAGCGTCATTTATTAATACATAGTTGAGATTTCTTAAGCCAAAACACGCCTTGAATGTATTCCGAGGGGCAAGCTCTAGAATACGCGTGACCACAGTGCAAGTCGAAGGAAATTTCTTTGACGAAAAATCCCTCGGCCAGAACGGGAATCGAACCCGAACACCCGGCATGACAATGTGAGACGCAAACCATTCGGCCACGGGTGCACATGGTCAAGGTCATGGTAAAAAAAAAACAAATTGTTGTCAAAATTACCAACTAGAATTTTGAAACCGGTTGGGAAATTTCCGGTCCCAAATGAAGACAAGATAGCAGGGAGAAAAAATTACAGAAAAGAGAAAGAAAGCGAGAAGAAAGACAGTCAGGATGAAAGAAAAGGTTGCACTGTAAAGAAATGGGAAGTGTTAAAAAAAAGTAGTTTTGACTCGTGTAAAAATATTGTGATCGTTAATTGGGGATAGAAAAATTGCGGCTACTACACCCAAAACAAATATTTAGCATATTTCTTTGCCATCCTCATACATTACTTTAAATGAGCCTTAATGATCTCTACTCCCATACTGGTACAGCATTTATTCAAGCGAGAGACGAGCAATATAAGAGTGCAAAATAAGATATACTTTGCAAATAAGCACGCATCAAAGGTTTCACATTAAAATACAGTTTTTACGCTCAGAAAATACTTTCCGTGTGGTGTAACACACTGTCGCAGGTCGCAGGATCGCCATGTGGACACCCAGTAGTTTCTTTCGGTTATATGAAAAGACTTTCACGTACGCGTTCATACTGAGTCCGCCCAACTGGGTCAGACTCCCTTTTATTCAATTCGTTTATTTCTTACAACTAGCTACAACCTAAATTCTATTATTATGCGTGGTCAGGCGAATTGTAGTAAAACACATAACACATGTGTCCGAAAAGATGTCAACCGGAATCGAAAGCATAAATAGGAAACGTTTGCGCATTTGCGCAAGCATGTGTTTGTCATTAAATTCACGCTAGCGAAGCTAGCGAAGAAGTGCAAAAGTAAACAAAGGAAGTTAATGGTCAGCGCGTCATATTATGCAATAAATAACCATCGGAACCTTGGCCTGAATTTACGACATGGTTCGCATGTTTATTTTGGTTGCACAGCGTGACGCACTTGCTAGAATTTTGTTGCCATAAGGGCATGTGTATCGGGTTGTAGGTGGTCCAGTGATCCTGTTACACCTTCCCTCTTTTTGAGAATGATGTAATCTAATGGAATCATTCGTGTTCAGTAAATTTCGCCTAGAATTCGTCTGACCTTACAATTATTCTGGTTTTTGTATGTATAAACATGTTTGTTTAATATTTGGAATATGTACATTTTTTTTTGTATTCGAGTTAATTAACTAACTAATTACTAACTTGGTAAACTGTTGTAGTATACAATACAACATAGGTATTTGAATAGGTAATATTATAAACTCGTGATCGTCTGGGAATTTAATTTAGTTATGCATTCCCTTCCCCCTAATGGAGATGGGTTGCTCATTAGTTGCATTTTATTATGCGATTTTTATGTATAGTCTGTTTGTTTTTAGTTTTAATGTCTACAATTGTGACATTGGGATGCTCAATTGATATTATTTGGAATGGTCCAAGGTATATTTTATCTAGTTTTCTTCTGTTCTCATTCGTTAACAGGACTGAATCTCCTATTTTTATTTGTATTGGTTTGGCAAGTTCACTTTGTTTATCTGTACGCTTCTTTTTTATTTTATCAATTAACTCTTTAGTAGTCTTTGCTGTAACTTTTAGTTTGAACTGTAGCTCTTTGTGGTAGTCTTCGAGATTGTATATTGGTTCTATATGTGTAGGATTTTGGATATTGAAGGGTAGTATGGCGTTTCTGCCAAAAACGAGTTCGAAAGGTGTGTAGGAAAAGTCTGTGTGAGGAGTCGTGTTGTAACAGAATGTGTAGTAAGGCAGCCAGTCATCCCAATCACTTTGTGTAGGGTTGACAAATTGTCTTACGTATTCATTCAGACAACGGTGATTCCTTTCTAGTCCTCCTATGGATTGGGGGTGATAGGGTGTCGAAAAATTTTGTTTTATCTGTAATAGTCTAGATATGTTCTCGAATAATTCATTCTTGTATTCGGTTCCTTGATCTGTTTGGATAACAGAAGGAGTGCCGTAAACAAGGATGCAGTTTTCGACGAAAGCTCTTGCTATTGTAGATGCTTGTTTGTCGGAGGTTGGTTTTATTATTACATATTTGGAAAGGTTACATTGGATAGTTAGGGCGTATCTGTTTCCGGAATTTGATTTATTGAAGGGGCCAATCGTGTCCATGGATATATGGTCGAAGGGTTTTTGAGGGGTTTTGGTTTGTATATAATTTTCGTTAGATGTCGTTAAGTATTTGTTCTGTTTGCACTGTATGCAATTTCTGACGTAATCATAAATTTCTTGTTTCATTTTTGTCCACGAATAGAGTCTACTGAGTTTTTTGTATAGTCGGCTGGCACCAACGTGTCCGCCTATTGGTGTGTTGTGAAAATTTTTTAGGATACTTAGTTTTTCTTCACTGCTTTCTATCACACGCTTGGGTGTGTAGAGCACTATTTGCAAGTCTTTTAGTGAGTCGTTACAAGTCTTCTTGAAGAGTTGAACGCTGCATAATTGGAATATTGCGCTCGATAACGCTAGAGCTATCACGCTTATTCTCAGTTTCTTGGTCATATTTTCAATTTTTTGTAATAAGTTTCCTAGGGATTTTTCGTCATTGCTTGCAATTTCAGTGTATGTCGACATTTTTTCTCTATATCCTGTTTTGTTTGTTATTGCGCATTTTATTATTTCAGTTTCATTTTCACAAGTGATTTCATTACTTTCAAATGCGCGTCCGCATTGAAGTTTGGGTAGACTCTGCCATTCTCTAGGTTCGACTGCCTCGTACACTTTAAGTTGATCAGACTCGGTGTTGTCGAGTGCAGTGAAATTCGCTTTTTCGGGGTTATTTTCAATTCTTTGTGTTTTCCTAGTCATGGCTCTAGTTTGCATGGCCATCACTGTTTTCAGTGTTTCAGAGTCAATTTTTATTCTTGATAGGGCATCAGCCGTTACATTTAGTTTTCCTTGTAAGTATTCTACGTCGAAATTAAATTCCTCTAGATCCAGCCTCATTCTAGTGAGTTTTGATGAGGGGTCTTTCATAGAAAATAGGTAAACTAAAGGTCTATGATCTGTCTTCACAGTGAATTTTCTACCATAAAGATAGGGTCTAAAATACGTTATTGCCCAGTGAATTGCAGTCAATTCCTGTTCAATCGTTGATTTATTTGCCTCACCTTTCGTGAAGGCTTTGCTCGCATAGGCTATTGGAAGTTCTATTCCGTCTTGTTCTTGGGTTAATACTGCGCCACATGCCACTTGCGAGGCGTCAGTTATTAGTTTGAATTCTCGTGTAAAATCAGGAAATTGAAGTAACGTTGGTGAAATGAGTTCATTCTTTAATTTATTAAATGCTATTTGACATTCGGGGGTCCAGTCAAATTTTACGTTTTTTCTTAGCAGTTTGTTCAATGGGTGTGCTATTTCTGCGAAATTCGGTATAAACCTTCGATAATAATTACAGAAGGCTACAAAACGCCTGACTTCATCGGGAGTCGAAGGTGTGGGGTAATTTAATATTGCTGAAAATTTTGTTTGGTCGGGCTGTATGCCGACAGCTGAAATATTGTGTCCTAGGTATGTCACGTCGGGTCTAAAAAATAAGCACTTTTGGGGATTTAATTTTAGGTTATACTTTTGTAGTTGTTGAAATACATTTTCTAAATTGTTGAGGTGATGAGTTACAGAACATCCAACAACGATTATGTCGTCAATATAAAGAAATGCACATTGGGGAGGTAGTCCGCTGAGAGCTATGGACATCATTCTCTGGAAACTGTTTGGGGATATATTAAGGCCGAAAGGTAACCTAGTGAATTCGTAGTGGCCGTTAGACGTTGAAAATGCTGTGTATTTTTTTGATTTGTCGTCAAGTTCTATTTGGTGAAAACCTGACATTAAATCTAATGTGGAAAAGTATTTTGCTCTACCTAAATTATCAAGGATTTCGTCTATTCTTGGAAGTGGAAATTTATCTGGTGTAATTTTTTTGTTTAGTTGGCGGAAATCAACCACCAATCGCCATTTCTTATCTTGGTTGTTAGATTTTTTGGGAACCAGTAATATTGGTGAGTTATATGGTGAGATGGAATGTTGAATTATTTTATTATCGAGCATGTGATTAATTTGTTTATTTATTTCTGTTGTTTGGGCTTCAGGTGTTCTGTAATTTTTTATATATACTGGAGTTTTGTCTTCTAAACATATTTTTTGCTTGTAGAAATTGTTTGTTGTTAATGTATCTTTTTCCAAAGCGAAAATGTCGTTATAAGTTGTACAAAGTTTGATAAGTTTAGTTTTCGCATTGTCTGGTGTGTTTTCCAGTTTTAATTCTTTGAGTAGTTGGGTAATTCTATTCGGAGAATCCTGATTTATTGTTGTGTTAAGTTGATTAATGGAGTATTCGCTTAAAGGTATTGCTAGTGGTTTGAAATCTGTTGGTATTGTTGTTTCACTTGTATTAGTGTTTATGAGATTAATATATGATGAATTTTTAGAGATTATTGAGTTTGCGCAGAATAGGCCTGGTTTAATTTCTTGTGCTATTATGACGGTATCCTCTTCTATGTTCGGTAAGAAAAATTGTTTTATTAACTGACATCTTGGTGGGATAACGTAATTATTATCCCAGTTATCTTGAATTGGTATCTCTATCTGCGTATTATCATAAAAGAATGTCATTAGCCATGTTTTCAGACATAGGTTACATTCAAATTTGGTTAGAAAGTCTCTACCTAAGATGCCATCAGCTTTTATTGGAAATTTATTGCTGACGATTTGGAATTGATGTGGAATTTCTATGTCATTGAATATAATGTTTGTGCATGTGCTTGCAATTGTTTCTATTTTTCCTTCTGTAACTCCGTTAATAATGCATTTATTGTTGGTGTCTATTATTTGCTTTCCGTTAATTGGGTCTTCTTTGATTATAGAGATGTCCGCACCTGTGTCGATTATTAATGTGCATGGTCTTTTAGTCATTTGCATTTTTAGGGTGACGAACATTGAACAAGTTACGTCACATTTGTAAATGTTTAACATCGGTTTCCTAACTGTTGGTTTCCCTCCAATGACATAACCGGCTCGGACTGGAGGTCGTCCGTCGGAATTTCTTCGTTTCCCGTCAATCGGATGTATTGTACCGGACGGTTAAAATTAGCATTGTGTTGGTTGTTGTGATATCGCTGCGTGTTATTATTTGTAAATTGACCTCGAACTTGGTTCTGTCGGCCCTGGTTGTTATTATTTCTTTGAGGAAAAGTTGAGTTGTTGAAAAATTGTGCGTTTCTGCGTTGTTGATTATTAAAGCTGTGTTGGTTTCTACCTCTGTTGGTAGAATTAAATGGATAACGCTGATAATTGCCCCTGTTAGCAGGGTGGTTGAAATTGTTATTGTATCGATTTGTGTTTCTGTTAATTTGCGAATAGGAGAGAATGTTAACGTTCGAACTTGTGGAATTTTCTTCCAGTGCTTTTGTTGTTGCATCTGAAAATGAGTTGAAAGTACCCGCTCTGATGATTAGAGAGGTTTTTTCGTTTTTCAGTCCGTTAGCTAGGCTTTTTATTCCTTCCTTTGTTGCCAATGATTTAGCAACCTGTGTTGGAACTTCAATTCCGATGTACGCATTTTCTAATTTGTTGACCAGTATTTCGAGATCTTGGCAAAAATTTTCTATATTACCATTTTGTCTCAGACCGGTCATTTTTGCTATTATTTGAGCGGGGGGTGTGGATTTAATTGTCGATTTAAGGGTTTGAATGATTTCTTCCAAAGAAGATGGTGTGTCGGGGAAGGCATTTCTAGCTCTTCCTTCGAGTTTTGTTAAAATAACTGTTATGATAGTCGTTTTATTGTCATTTGTTTCTAGTGTTTTTACTAGGTTCAGTGCGTCCAAAAATGATTTTAGTTTGTCGATTGTTCCGTCAAATTGAGGGACTATGGAGGAAGTGAGTTTAATAGTTTCTGGAAGGTTTGCCATTTTTGATTTTATTTTGTTCAATCCTACTGTAAATAAAACCGCTAGTCCAATCTCTTTTAGGCTACGTCTTTTATACTGTTTATTACTAGTTATAGTTTCTCTAATATTTTGGATAGCTTCTTTAGCTGTTGATATGTAGTGGGTGCAGTCCGATCCCTTAATAGTATTTATATTTAGTTTTAAAATTCGTTTTACTTCGGCATATAATTGCTCTGCTTCTTGTAGTTTAGCCCTCAATGTAGTTTTTCTAAGATTTTTTACTATTTCTTGTTGGATCGTCTTGTTGATTGTTTGTAGTTTTTGGACGTTTTTATGTAACTTAGCTGTAGTTTGATCCATCTGGTTTTATACTAGGTCGGACGCCGCTTGCATTTTACGTGCCGCCTCCACAGCTTGAGCTGTTACCCATGTTTTGTAGGCTTTAAAAAGTTTCATGAGCGTTGTTATGATAATTACGCCTAGAAGAATACAAAGGATTGTTCCTTGGTATTCGTGCATTTGACCATGATTTTCTAAGTGGTTCAATATTTGGACCTGAGGGTCTCCTGTATTTGCTACAGTTTTAGAGCTAAAAAGACCCATGCTGGTCTCAAAACACATTGGGCAACAACTATCTATGTATTTATTTCGTTTTTTTTTTTTTTAGACTTATCTCACTTCTTAACTAGGCGAACCTAGCCAGAATTTTCACCTGCCCCCGGGCTTCTGAATGCCAAAGGGGGACTAGGCTCTGCGGAATGCACGTATCTGCATGCTCGTGCTGTTTTAGTCCTGACCGAGGAATTGTCGGACAATCGCGCAGGTGCTAAGGATGACCGACTTTTGGATGCCGGCCAATTCCTTCTCGATGTTCAACACCTTTAGCGCTTCCAGAAGTGTCTTCGGGATAATTCCAGTTCCAGAGAGAACGACTGGAACAATTCTTGGGACCTCCCTTAGCCCCCACAGTTCCTTGAGCTCCACGGCCAATGGTCGGTACTTGCAGATTTTGCGACCGTGGGTCTCCTCCAGATTCTGGTTCAGTGGAATAGCGACATCGATGATGGTGACTTTGCGGTCGCTCTTGTCGTAAACCATTATATCTGGGCGGTTGTGGTGGATCGAGAGGTCGGTCAGAACAGTGCGATCCCAGTACAGCTTGAAACGGTCATTTTCCAGGACAGGTGCAGGCAGGTACCGGTAGTTTGGTACGTTGTCTTCCAGTAGAGCACATTGGAGCGCCAGTTGTCGATGAACAATACGGGCCACGTTGTTGTGGCGCTCGGTGTAGGCTGCGTTGGCCAAAACGGGACAGCCTCCCATAATGTGCTCTATGTTTTCACCTGGTTGATGGCACATCCGGCAAATGTCATCAACGTCTTGATGCCAGACGTACCGCCTGCAGTTTCTCGTCGGCATTATCCTGTCCTGGATGGCTATCATGTCGGCTTCTACTACTGAAGAGAGTTCACCACGCGTTAGCCACAGATTAGATGCGGCCTTGTCGACGTGTGGCCGGTCCAGTTGATGGGGGTGGGCACCATGCACTGCCTTCTGCTTCCAAGCTGCAATCTTCTCCTCCACTGTCTGCAGATTGCAGTTGAGTTGGTACTCCGCTTGCGCCAAGTGCAGAGCGCTGTATCCTCTGTCGGCGGCGCAGACAGCCCGGTATAGCGCGTTTTGGTTGGCGCGTTCTGCGAAGTACTCGCGCAGTTGTCGTACCTGGGCAACACACAGTGCAGATATGTCGACTATTCCAAGTCCCCCTTCTTTGCGTGGCAGTGAAACTCTCTCCAGTGCCGATTGAGGATGGTGCATTCCGGCCTCTTTGAATGCTTTCCTCATCCTCCTCTCAAGGTCCTCTAGGTTAGTTTTGCTCCATTTGACTACACCAAAACTGAAGGTCAGTAGGGGAACCGCGAATGTGTTGATCGCGCGTACCTTGTTCCCCGCGTTGAGGAAAGTCCTCAGGACACAGTTCACTCGACTCAAGAACTTGTCTCGCAGCTCCGTCTTGATGTCGGAGTGGCGAATCCCGGTGAGCTGTCGGAATCCAAGATATTTATAGGATTCGCCACGAACCATGTCTCTTATGAACTCGCCGTCATAGACCTCGTAACCTCCGGATTCGGTAAGCTGCCCTTTCAGCAGATGGACACAGCGGCACTTGTCGAGGCCGAACTCCATGCAGATGTCCCTGCTTATGTCTTCGACAACCCGGATAGCTACACCTAGACGCTGACGTGAATCAGCGTAGACCTTGAGATCATCCATGTAGAAGGTATGGGTCACTTCTTCGTGGGCGCCGTCGCCATACCTTATTTTATAGCCATGACCGTTTCTATTGAGCGTCCTACTGAGGGGGTTCAGTGCCAGACAAAACCAAAGCGGGCTGAAAGAGTCGCCTTGGAATATCCCCCTCTTTATCTGCAGCGTTCTAGACTGCAACACATTTTCCCCATCACTGAGGTGCAGAGACGTGCTCCACTGCCTCATCGCATGCTGCAGGAACCTAACGACGACGGGATCAATCTTGTATAGCTCCAATACCCGGACGAGAAACGAGTGAGGTATGGAGTCATAAGCCTTCCTGTAATCGATGTAGGCCATACTTAGGTTCCGCTGGTTATATACCGCCTGGCCGACTATGGCTGCGTCGATGATGGCCTGGTCTTTGCAGCCATGCGTATTTTTCCTGCATCCTTTCTGCTCTTCTGCGATGATATGGTGTTGTTCGCAGTGGGCAGAAACTTTGGCGGTTATGATGCTGCTTAATATCTTGTACAGACTCGATAGGCACGTTATCGGCCTGTACTTTGATGGGTTCAATGTGTTGCTGTCTTTCGGGAGGAGGAATGTGACGCCACGGGTGGCGAATTCAGGGAGGTTGTGTGGGTCACGTAGCACCTTGTTGAAGCACTCAGCTATCTTTTGATGTGCGACGGTCAGCTTCTTGTGCCAGAAGTTCTGAACACCATCGGGGCCCGGTGCTGCCCAGTTCCTCAGGTACCGCGAGGCTTCGCGGACATCGTTCTCTTCGACGATGACAGCTGGCATCTCTCCAATTTCACCACAACTCTCCTCCTCCCGTCTTAACCACATTTGCCCGTCACGATGTTGTACTGGGGTCTCCCAAATACCAGCCCAGAAGTTCGTCACATCGCTAATATCTGGCAAACCTTCGCGGTAGTCGGGCTTCTCGTCGCTAATGTGGTCGTAGAACGCTTTTTCGTTATCTCTGAACATCCGATTTTGTTCCTGGCACTTTGCAGAGTCAGAGTAACGTTTCAGCCGTTTAGTTAGGACGCTCAATTGCTGTACCAGTGTGTCGAGTTTTTCCGTCAGCTGGTGAGCTCCCAGCTGGCGAGGTTCAGTAGGCCGCACGATCACAGCAACTTGGCGACATAATTTCGCCGATCTGTTGCCTCTTTTGTACGCCATCAGTCTTCCAATTGCGGCGCGCTTGTTTAGGATCCGTTGCTCCAATCTCCTTCGCCATGGAGGCTCACGCCTTTCACGGAGATGTTGGAGCAGTCCGCCTCTTGGCCTAATACGGTATCCTAAACTTTTGGCGGTCGCCACAGCAGCACAGTAAACTTTCAGTTGCAGCTCCTCCATGTTCTCAGCATCAACCAAGTGCAGCGGAAGAACGTGCTCGTTCATGAGCTTTACTGCACTTGTCAGCCTGCGGGAATGCTGCAACTTCGGGATCCTGGGGCGCGACAATGGGTCTGTGTCGCGGAACTGTGATATCGCCTCGTCGTAGTGGAAGACCAGATCGCGTAGTAGTTGTTGATCTGGCTGTGGGTCTTCCGGCTCAGGGGGTTGTAGTACTGTGGCCTCCACTGGTGCTGATTCGCGTGCCCCACTCGCGAATGAATTGCTCAGCCGTACTGAACTTCGTCTCGACACATCGCTTGCTCTGTTGTTCCTGGAGCTTATTTCTCTCTGCACCTGCTGCTTGATCTCGTCGATTTGCGTTTGGGAGAGCATGTTGTTGCGTACTATCGCTCTACGCCTCGCGTTCATCGCGTTCTGATCAAGCCTCCCGACGAACTCTGGATACGCTTCCTCGAACATTGTTAGTATTCGAGGGCGACCGCTCATGTCCGTCTCCAAAGCAGTGCAGATGTAATAGGCGCGGATCACGAATTCATTCATTTCGTGTGTCCACATGATCCGGCGCCTAGTGGTACCCACAAGTGTGGACGACTGTCGTCTGGCAGTCGCAACACGTCTCGTAGGCGCAGCGTTTCTTGGGTGATGTCGATGGCTGCTGTTTCCGTGTGGCGGTAGCTCTTCGGGTTGAACCCGGCTGGTGGCCCGCTCTTGCACATCGCCCTCCAGCCGCTGGCCGCTCGCTCTTACGCCCGTTCCAGGACCAGCTCCAGTTCGGGGACCCTCCTCGGGTGATCGCATTCTAATTACTCTTCGTGAACGTAGCTCCATTTTCTGGGTGTATCTCCTTTGCCCGGGAGACAGCGGGTTGGCAAGGCCTCCATGACCCGGGAGGCCTTCCCCGGGAGAGATATAGCGCTCTGACTCGCTCGCACCCCCTCACTTAGCCACTTTCGACACCCGTTCTCGGAGCCAAGACCAGGTGTGTGTTTCCAGTTCACGCCCGATCTAAAAATGTCGTCATATGATCTTCGTGGAGGCGTGAGATAGGAACATTTGAGACCAACAGGCAGGCTCCTACCCTATGTTGATCCCCATTTGAGAACCAATGTTTTTTTTTTTTTTTTTTTTTTATTAAGAACTGCTTATATATATAATGATTTCAGGAGCTCACCCGCCTTGCTTTTCCATCCGGCACCTCTGCATGTGATGGCTGCTTCCTGTCTGACTTAGTTGATTTCCTTCTATGTTGACGAGGGGGTAACACTTAGCGATGCTGTGGTGAAGTAACGCTACTGCTGCAGGTGGTACCAGTACGATTGCAAGTACCAACGGAATCACTGTATTGCGGGAACGCCTCTTTAAATGGGAATGCCTTGCTGACCGTTGAGGCTACCCAGTGGTGTGTTTTAGCGTCATGCCCTCGCGCACCTGTTTTGCTGCTTTCAATATCGATTCGCTGATTCTGTCATGCGTCTCATTTATCAGCACTCACAAATCACAAATCACTCTCTTTTTTTTTTCACCAGCACCAGCTAAAATAATTTTTTTTGTCTTTTTGTCTCGCGCTGGGCCCCGACGGCTCGGTGGTTCTGATGTAAGGATAGGTTTGTTCAGTTAATGACTCTTTAAGGATTAGAGCACTTGCAGTTCAACGTAAACATCGATCGTGAATCAAACTTCTCAGCAGACAACGATGGCACAAACAAATGAGCTTCTCCAACCGACTCCGTGCAGGAATCATTTTCCTTCAACATGCTTTCCACTTTGCTGTATATGCTCGACAGCATGTCTTTATTGTTCAATCAATCCGGAACAAGCGATTCATTGTCGGAATTTTCTTCTTCTTTCACTACAATCTTTGACCAACGTCTATCACTCACTTTATTCTTTCGAGAGAAATAAATTTGTAGATCACTGTTTGCACCTTAATTTGCTTAATTGGTTTCTGTTCAGTCGCACAACAACACTTTCCGGCTCACCCTTAGTACCGCACAGATCACACTAGTCCCGGTCTCGGTCGCCATGTCGCAGGTCGCAGGATCGCCATGTGGACACCCAGTAGTTTCTTTCGGTTATATGAAAAGACTTTCACGTACGCGTTCATACTGAGTCCGCCCAACTGGGTCAGACTCCCTTTTATTCAATTCGTTTATTTCTTACAACTAGCTACAACCTAAATTCTATTATTATGCGTGGTCAGGCGAATTGTAGTAAAACACATAACACATGTGTCCGAAAAGATGTCAACCGGAATCGAAAGCATAAATAGGAAACGTTTGCGCATTTGCGCAAGCATTTGTTTGTCATTAAATTCACGCTAGCGAAGCTAGCGAAGAAGTGCAAAAGTAAACAAAGGAAGTTAATGGTCAGCGCGTCATATTATGCAATAAATAACCATCGGAACCTTGGCCTGAATTTACGACATGGTTCGCATGTTTATTTTGGTTGCACAGCGTGACGCACTTGCTAGAATTTTGTTGCCATAAGGGCATGTGTATCGGGTTGTAGGTGGTCCAGTGATCCTGTTACAACACTCGTGCATTAGTATGAGAGCGCCAGTAGTTGTGTGGACCAGCCTTACTTGCAACTCAGCCGGTCTTGGTTCGATCCCTGCTGGGATCGTTTAGGGTTTTTGTTTTTGTACAATTTCAAGCTGTCTGAGAGAATGAGAAGTCTCAGTCTGAGAGAATAAGAAGTCTGCTCCATACATACAAGCACTTTAACACTTATAACAATATGTGCTTTTATTGGTGCATTTGACACAGTAACACAATAAAAAGCATCTTTGATGCCAACGCTAGTTTGGGTGTAGTGTTGGTATAATAGTTATTCAGTTTTGATGCATGCTTATTCCATAAGTAATTCAAAAAAATATTGTTTTTTTTTATATCACTACGAGTTCTAATTTAAAGTGTGTTCAAGGCGGCAGTTCCCAGTCTAAATGTAATTTTTATTTTTAACATTAAGAGTTATAATCGGATGATGTTAACAATAAATAATTTTGAAAGAAGCTACATTTTTACGCTTGATTTCATCCATGAGGTTATGCAGAGTATCGCCGGTTGTCTGTTTTGATGCTTTTCCCTCTTCTTGCGAAATATTCCTCATTACTTGCATTTTCGTTCGATTTCCTTAGGTTTTGCCTAATGGTTGCCAAACACATAGGGTTTAAGGTAGAGGTGAAACGGATATTCGGTAACTATCAGGCCGGATACCGGATATTAGAAAAAAAAATCAATAATTTCTTATTAACACAAAATAAATCATATTTTTTCAAAATTAAATTCATATTCACTCATAACATAAATTCATTAACACTATTACTTTTATTATAATTTTTTTAACCGACCGATTACGCTTTGCTTCGTACACCATGTCAGCTTCAGAGAACAGTCTTTCGTTGTAAACACTACTGTAAGGAGCTGAAAGATAAACTCTAGTAAACCTAGTCAATTGGGGTACTGCTTAGAGTTTAATGACTATCAAACGTGTGTAACGTGATTGCGATCCATTCGAAATGTTTTCGCATAACTGTCGATTTCGTTAGTAATGGGATTTTTTCCTGAACACGACGATGACTATCATTTTCATTTGTCACTTCGTTGAAACAGTCCCAAAAGGTGTAGTAAGCTTCGCGTATGAGGTTTAATTCAGATTTGTCTCTTTTGCTTCGTTTAATTGAATTCGTATCGAAGTAAGTGTACCGTCTCTCAGATTAGTATCCCTGAAGACAGTTCCAAGTTTTTTGAATCTTGAATGAAAATAATTGATTGATTTTTTTATTTGTTTGAATCCGTAGTACTTACTCTAACTCGGCTAGTATTAAAATTATTTCGAAATATTCACAACAATTCCATCATGGTGATAAAAAATCCTTTACAGAAAAAAATGTGTTCAATATGTTTTGCAGAAAACATGATACTCTATTGAGGGATATTCATACATTTCATACATACATTATTCAGAGTTCATTATTTTAATGTAAATATGTGTTTATTACTTCATAAAATGTAATCTTTTATTAGATTCATGCACACATGCTGTTTCTCCCATTTTTATATTCGCAAATAAAGAGCCATGCGTCATGCGTCATGCGTCACCATATAAAGGGTGTGTCACATCAAATTGCATCACGGAAAAAACGCTGTAGAAATTTAATTTTTAGGAATTATATCTTCAGCTTTCGCTTAAAATCAGATAAGAGTGTATAGATAACGTTGGCCATGCTTCACTGTCAATTTTTCGTAAATTTAGAAAAATGTCGTCGAACGAGAAAGAGCGTCGTGAATTAATCCTGTGCACTCATTTCGAGAATCCGGAGTTGTCACATCGGGACATCGGTAAGATGCTGGGAATCGTCCAATCCACGGTCAGCAGCGTACTAAAACGATACTTCGAGAACCTAACCATCGACCGGAAGGTGAAGAACGGCAAAAATGGATACTCCGTCAGTGAAAAAGATCACAAGCGCGTAGTTAAGCAGTTTAGACGTGATCCGAGAAGTTCGGTCCGGGATGTCGCCAATAAGCTGAATTTGTCAAGTTCATTCGTCCAGCGGACCAAGCAGCGGGAGGGCCTGCGTACATACAAGGTTCAGAAGGCTCCTAACCGCGACGAAAGGCAAAACATGGTGGGGAAGACGCGAGCCCGGAAGCTGTACACCGAAATGCTGACGAAGCCGCATTGCCTGGTAATGGACAACGAAACCTCCGTCAAAGCGGACTTTCATCAGCTGCCGGGCCTGTTGTTCTTCTCCGCAGAGGACAAATTCAGCGTTTCGGAGGAGATTCGCAAGCAGAAACTATCCAAGTTTGCCAAAAAGTACATGGTGTGGCAAGCGATCTGCTCTTGCGGAAAGCGGAGCGCCCCCTTCGTGATGACCGGCACGGTAAACGGGCAGGTTTACCTTAAGGAGTGCCTACAGAAGCGCTTACTACCACTATTGAAGCAGCACGAGGGCCCGACCATCTTCTGGCCGGATCTCGCTCCGTGCCACTATTCAAAGGACGTGTTGGACTGGTACGAAGCCAACGGGGTCACCTTCGTGCCAAAGGAAATGAACCTGCCCAACGCGCCGGAGCTTCGCCCAATAGAGAAATATTGGGCGATTATGAAGCAGGCCCTCCGGAAGAACCCAAAAGTTGTCAAATCGGAGGCGGACTTCAAGAGAAAATGGATTTCTGTTCTAGAAAACTACAACCTGACGTTGTACAGAACCTTATGGACGGGGTAAAGAGGAAGGTGCGAGCATACGGGCTTGGGCTCGAAGTATGAATAAAAAGAAAATGCCAAAAGTTGTTTAATAGTTTTTATTTTACTGTCTAAAAATTTCAAAAGGATCGGTCTACTGGGCGAATTTCTACAGCGTTTTTTTCCGTGATGCAATTTGATGTGACACACCCTTTATTAATAGTTTTTGCCCCATCATCCTGAGTACCTGAGTGAGCAAAGCCACTGTGTGACTGAAACTATTTTGTACCTGATGTACTAAATTCCACTATACACTTTTATTTAGATGTGATTCTTGAAACTTCCAGTACGTCAAACATTTACCCCTTCCAATGCCGAATAGATCGTTGAGTCTCGAAGTTAATAACTCTGAGCTTCTGATGGATATTACGAAGGCTATGTTCCACGACATCAACGAGTGGAAGTTCTCAAAATGTCGTGCGAAATTATCAAACTATTTTCTCATTTTTCAAATCAGATTATTGCGGAGCCCTTACCTAACCTACCCGCGGTCACTAACAACGTTACCAATTTGTGCTATCGAATTAAAATAATGTGTATTATCATCATCCCAACCAACTCGACTCGGGATTGCATCTCGCCTGGGACCACACTACCGGAAGCCGATTATTGTCCTGCTTGCAGTCAATCCCCGGCGTCCAGCGTCCGGCGGTTGCGAATGAAACGCTCCGAAACTTTTCGAAACACTGCCCCGAGAAGTTTGAGGTTGGAATAAACGTCACGATTTGCGAAAGCCCTCAATGGCTATAACTTTTACAATAAACAACCACTTCTGTCATTTCGACAAACCGGTTGACTGTTCGAGATTATCTCGACGCCCGGCTGCGAACCGGAGCGGTAAAAATCAACCAAATCTCTTTTATCTATCTCGGCGGAGCTGTGGGTGGGTGTGTGAGTGTATGTGTGTGCGTGCAGAATGTTTGTACAGATCTTTCCGTTTAATTTGAAACTTTCATTCCCAACATCATGTCGGGTGCGCTGTTGATTCTGTCCGACGCTACGAAATGACACCAAACTTGTTCGTGTTATGCCAGGCGACAGGGGAAGTGTAGCATACAAGGGGAAATGAAAATATTATCCCTCTCCGAGGCGTTTCCTGCCTCGGACTGCCGTGCCGTGGCGTGCGGCGAAATGAGAGTCCTTTCAAAATATTGTCCCATCGTCGCTGCCTTTATCGTGAGCACCCATTTCAGATATGGGGCTAGGATTTGTTGTGGAACACTTTCGCAACAATGCTGTGCCTGCCGAAAGTTTCGCCCTAGCTGCGCTCCGTGTAGAAGCGCGCAATGGGAGGGAACCAGAGCCAACATTTAATTCTATGCTTGTGGATCCTTTACATTTTTCAACGGCATACCGATGTGTGAGTGTGTGTGTGTGAGGAAAATGTTGCCAAACCCTCGGCGAGTATGCACTCTTTGTCGGACCTGAATTGTTTGCCAGTATTAGCAGCACTGCCCGAGTTCTGGCAGAAGTTGGTTGTTGATATTGTAGGACATGTTTATTATTGTCTCACGAGTGTGACTTTATGGAAGAGATCTTCGTTCGGGATGAGCTTGTGAATTGCATAACTACCCCTCGTTCTTGCTTTTTTTGGGGTTGGGTCGGAACATAGCCAGAGAAGCGGGTAATCCCGAGCTGATACTTGATCCCGGCCGTAAAGAAGCGAGGGAATATCCGTCTTGGCTTTCAACTCGAACACCAGCCTGTGGATGAATGGGTCCTATGCACAAAGTTTGGTTTATTCGTTTACCGAAATCCTGCTTTCCGTGCGTGTCTTATTCGTAGGACTCGTGCGGATGCGGAACATGTTCGGGAAGTGACATAGATCGGCGCGATTGAAGACATTTATTTCAACGCAGTAGTTACAGGACGGAAAGCCGAGACCACAGTGCCGAATGTGCCGAATGGCAAGACAAACTTACAAAACCGACAAAGTTCAAATGGGAAATTAGTACGTATTCTATATAATGAAGTTCGTTTCTAATTTAACTTTCGAGCTTTGGGTTCTGATTTTTTGTTCCCGTGGACCGAAGCCAGTGCCACATGTATGAACCACAGAGAAAGAGCCCCCTAAAATATCTACGCAAATTTGCGGATGCATGATGCAACTGGAAAATGGTGATGACCAGAGGCAACTCGGGAAATGTTTGTGTCTAGAGATATGTCCGTCCGATGTACACTGGTGGCACATTCACTTCGGGGAGATGATCCAAGCACGACGATGAATGTGTGCATTTTTGAGATGGTTGTCTAACAAAAATAACACACACTGAGTATTTTTATACTCAGAATAGAATAGAGAATTATACCATTTTCAGTGTGTGCTTCTAGAAAATAGCTGCATTGTGCATTGTGGAGCCTGCTCGAGTTGTGCTGGACTATGTGTGCTTGTAATCTGGAATTTTGGATGAGTTTCTTTTTACATCCACATCTTGATAGTTAATATTGGTACCCACATCAATTTCAATATGCATCAGGCAACATTTGTTCATCATTTATTGGAGAACTAAATTGCAACAGTTCATCAATCTGTTATGGGCATCCCAAACTCACATGAGTTCAGTTTGGAATCTATAATCAGATCGGTAAATAAGGGAAGCACCAAAAGTGGGTGGATAATTAAACGTTGGAAATTTAGACGCTGGAAAATATTGAAAAGCTATCTTTTTCTTCCGTTAATGTCAAGATTTTTTGATGTTCAACGTTAGTCAAATATCTTTATAAAGTCGTATTCCGTTGAAGACCGTATTGGAAAGACCGGGCTAAAATTAACCCTCCAAAAGACCAAAAAATCAATTTCACTCTACAAAATTCGCAGGCATCATGAGCCAGGCATCACGGTTTGTGACGACTAATTGATGAGCAGAGATGCCATATTTCGATCATTGCTACGTACAGCTTTTTTCATATTTTTCTGGCTAAATTTGGTATTTTGCTGGAAAGCCTTTATCTTTTGGGCTATTCACACCATTTTCGATGTCTCCATATGAGCAGAACTGCTGATCAGTCAGAATATGAACGAAGCAAGTAATAACCGGACGGCGCAATATCTGGGGAATGTGGTGCATAGGGTTCGATTTCCTATTTAGTGCTTCCAAATAGCGGGTTTAACAACGTGATACCGAACTTTGGCATGCTGTAGCATCACGCTTTGGATCTATCTCATCAAATGATGATAATATAACGTGGGCCCTCAAGCTGGGTATCGAATTCTCTACATATTTGAAACAGAAATGCCAGCAAAGAATAAATTTTCTCCAAACAATAACCGGAACATGGTGGGGTGCCCATCCAGGAGACCTCATTCAGTTGTACAAAACAACGATATTGTCAGTGTTAGAATATGGCAGTTTTTGCTTCCGATCAGCTGCCAGGATTCATATTCTCTAGCTGGAGAGAATACAATATCGTTGCTTGCGTATAGCCATGGGGTGTTTGCATTCGACACATACGATGAGTCTCGAAGTTTTGGCAGGAGTACCCCCGCTTACTCTTCGGTTCACAGAATTATCCTACAGATTTCTCATCCGTTGCAAGATCATGAATCCATTGGTGATTGATAACTTCGAAAATCTACTCCAACTGACTCCTCAGTCAAGTTTTATGTCTTTATACCATGAGTACCTTACCCACGACGTGCACCCTTCACCAGGCATCTCCAACCAAGTTTGCTTCCCATACTTCTGCAATTCCTCTGTCATTTTTGATCTGTCCATGCGACAAAAAATCCATGGAATACCAGATCACCTACGCTCCAATGTTATTCCGTCGATATTTTCGGCAGAATATGGGAAAGTTGGATCTGATAAAATGTTCTTTACTGACGGTTCATACATAAACGGGTCCACTGGCTTCGGCATCTTCAATGAAAATTACAGTGCCTCTTTCAAACTCAAAGATCCTTGTTCCGTGTATGTCGCAGAAATGGGTGCGATATACTATGCTCTAGGGATCATTGAAACACTGCCCACCGACCATTATTTTATTTTTTCAGACAGTCTCAGCTCAATAGAGGCAATCCGCTCAATGAAAGTTGATAAACGCTCATCTTATTTCCTAACAAGAATAAGACATCTATTGAGTGTTTTGGTCGAAAAATTATTCAAGATTACCTTAGCATGGGTTCCCTCTCATTGCTCGATTCCGGGGAATGAGAAAGCGGACTCGCTAGCTAAGGTGGGCGCTTTAGAAGGCACACTTTTTGAAAGGCAAATTGCCTATAATGAATTTTTTCACATTCCTCGTCAGGACACACTCGTTAGTTGGCAGCGCATGTGGAGTGAAGATGAGTTCGGTCGTTGGTTACACACGATTATCCCTAAGGTCTCGACGAGTGCATGGTTCAAGGGATTGAATGTAGGTCGTGATTTCATTCGCGTGATATCTCGGCTTATGTCCAATCACTACAACCTAAACGCGCATCTCTATCGCATTGGGCTCGCAGCAAACAATCTTTGTGATTGTGGCGATGGCTACCACGACATCGAGCATGTTGTCTGGTCGTGTATCCGGTTCCATGCTGCTCGCTCTCAGCTCTCTAGAGCACTGAGAGCACAAGGCAGACAATCGGATATCCCCGTCCGGGATATCTTAGGTAGCCGTGATCCTGATCTTCTGTTTCATCTATACCTGTTCCTCAGAAACGCCGATGTCAACGTTTAATGATGTTTCCTTCGTTGTGTCCCCGTTTCATATCCCTCCTATCCGATCGATAAACTTTTACTTAGTCGCGGCAATACATACACACACTCTTTACAGATGCACGGGCCGAAGGTTGTGCAGTCCACTGATCATTCAACAAGAGTCAAAGGTTGTACCGCTTATGACAACTCTACACGAGCTGATGATTGCGCCGGCTAGTGACCATTCTATCCTGGAATCCTCGAGTCGAGAAAGACGCACCACGCTAGATATGGGGTACAGACTAGGGGGGCGTTGCTGATTAATGGTCAGCTACATCCTAATAGGAAGTATCCCGTGTCGGGCACACGTACAGAGCATCGAAGACTGCAACATACCAATTATGAGAACACTTGTAATACTAACCTCGAGCCAACCGCGAGTAATCGGTTACATATTACTAACATAGTTGTAAGACAAAAATTGTCGAAATATTGGACTCCCGGCCCCGTCAGGCTAACGCCACATGTGCCTTAATAAAAAATATATTTTGGGAAAAAAAAAATGATTTAGATAGCGCTCCCAAGGTATGGTTTCGTTCGGTTTTAAGAATTATTAATAAATAACACCGATCTGTCTAAATGACCACGTAGCGGCATAATCGGGCAGTGCTTATGACTTAATTTCTTTTGCGCTTCATTCAAAAGAGGGGCAAGTCCTTTCCTGAGTATGGTCGGCTGTTTAACGCCCTCACGGGAATTAAACCACCTTGACAGTGTCTTTCACGATCAAAAAACAAATTTGCTTCTATTTACTTGATTAATTCTCAAGTTACGCAGAGATTTGTGTTCCATTTGTATGGCAGACACATGAAAAAATATTTCTTCTATTTAATTTTTTTTCTTTTCAAGTTAAAACGTCTTTTTTTAAAGTTCAAATGTAAATTTTAAACTGTACTTTTATTTACAGAAAAAATATTTCGTTCAAATTTATTGTTCTTTTTTTCTTTTTCAGCCCCTTGTTCACATATCACGTGGACAGCTTTAGGGGGTAGGGGGTATGAAAATGTCCAGGCTTGTCCACGGAGAGGGCTGGAGGGGGTATAGACTATGTCCATGTGGACACGAATAATATATATTTTTTTCAAATACAATCACCGATACATTCTAAATTACAGAAAAACTGTTCCGTATTCAAGACTTTAAAAATATTCTGCCAAACCTGAGTATTCCATATTTATCAATAAACGGATTGAACTGCCTGCTTGATATATATTTTTAATAATATCATTCTCCTTCATTTAAATACATATTCCGAAAATAACTCACGTAAACTGTGAAGGACCGAGCTATTTCCTATGATCCTATGACTTTTATAGATATGAGTTATGCATAAACGTTCAAACCCAAAACTATGAAAATTAAACGATTCCATTATACATAGTTGAGTTTTCATGATATTACGCATATGGCTTTTTCATCAAATATAATTTCTATATTTTTTTTCTATCTCGAGAACAGTTGGTCTTAGGATAAGAATGCGACATCGTAAATTTTGGGTGATTTTTGGAACGTTGTAACTCTGCCACGAACCAATGCATTTGTCAAAGCAATGACTGTATATTGTATAGAACATTTTCAAGCTTTCACAACTGCCCATATTCATCTTTCACCACTACGCGAACGTTATATCACGAAACATTCATAATTCAAAGTGAAAGGATAATTTTTCATTCGATCAAGAATATCTGTAGTGTCTGTAGTGTATCTGTAGTGAAAAGTTCAGCTGAAATTTCACATGAACCAAATATGAATCGAATTAATCAGGTTATTTGCATTATTACTGGCGAAGATGTTAATGGATTTCCAGATGGAATAAGTACTTTTCTGAAATAAAGCCGTGAACGTAAATTGATTTCTTGTATCAATTATGTACAATACGAACAAAAGTCACTTCAAGGTGAAAGCGATATGAAGTGCATACCATTCATTTCGTTTTCATTCATTTTACGTTTTCACATCACGTGAAGTGACATTCGTGATCAGGCCCGTATACTATGTGGCATCAACACATTTTATGCAAGTGTTTAAGAAACGTGTACTAAAATTGTATTTAAATATCAATTTATTTTTATTCGATTGGCGTTTGCAATCATAATTAGTAAACTCAAGATCAATCTTTGAAGTTGTGTAGTTTATATTCAGATGCGGTTTGTTCCTCACCTGCTCAACTGCACATTGCGTGTTTCTGTGTAGGCAAACCAGATAATCTTTATGTTTTCGCTGATGATGACAAAAAATATTGTATACTCACAAGTATTTCAAAATTAAGCTCGTATGAAACATGTGCTCAGTACTTTGTACTTGCTAGACATTTATCTACCATACAAAAAACAATGAGCCACAGCAAAGCAGGTACAGCAAGAAAAATTTGATATAAATTTAAGTTAAATGGAGTTAAAATGGAAGGCGTAGGGGTATGAAAATGTCCACGCTTGTCCACGGAGGGGGAGTCTAAAAACATGCTTTTTCTGTCCACGTGGTATGTGGACAGCCCCTTACGTACATCGACGCTCCTCTTAATTTTTTTTATTGTCATTCCGTTATAGCAAGGGATCATAGGATCAACTTTGCTCAAGACAACATATTTCTAGAAAGCATTCCTGAGGAGTTATTAATCTTCCCCCGTTATGAGTTTTTTCTTACCACTGCGCGCCCTAGCGGTGATATTGTGAACCCAACCATTGTCTCCCCATAATGGCCAGGAATCCTAAGATCAACTTTGCTGAATACACCTCGCTTCTAGAACGCGTCTCAAATGACCTATCAATTCTTCCCCCCCTATTTGAGGGCTTTTGGACCACTGTGCGGCGGTACGCACGCACCGACATTTACCGATTATAACCTGGAAATCAACAGAGTGCAACTTTTGGTACAGAGTCGATCCGCACATTGCCACATATATCTTCCTAAAAGTAGTGATTACTTTTAAATACAGTAGATATTATTATTATTATTATTATTATTATCATTAAGGAGAGCCAATTGAATATTTTTTTGATAAAATATTTATTTGTTGTGTTTCTTTTTTATAGTTTACGTGGTCGTAGGACCAAGGGCGCTATATATTTTTTTCCATATTTTTCCTTGAAAGCTATGTTTTTTACATGAGGGGCTCAAAATGAAAGGGGTTTAAGTGACATCATCGATTTCTCTACATCGACTCTCTCTTTTGGTTATTGCTTAGCTGCAAACACATTCCCAGCTGTATTTGAAAATGTGGTAGAAAGGACAGAACCTCATCTATCGGATTCTATAGTAAACTAAAATTGGAACGTTACGGAGTTATTAACTAAAAAGAAAGTTGAAGAGAAATCGATCAAATCACTTACACTCCTTTCATTCTGAGCCCCTCACATAATATACCCAAACATCAGAGATGTGTTTTTTTTTAGCTTTTAAGTTATTATTTTTCAAAGTTATCCGATTAAATAAAAAATATTGTGCCCGAGAACATGTAAACTTGAGGAAAAACAATACAAACAATGATAACGAAAAATACAAAAATCGAAATTGTTTACAGTTGCAATATTTTTTTTCAGAAAAGCTAATTGGCTTCAATTTGGAATGTCGATCATCTGAATCAGTCTACTTGTTCAGAAGTCATGAACTTTTGAAAAATGTCATGTTTGGAAAAAGGGGCAAAAATTTTATTTTTCGGAGCACCCCGGATCCCCCCACCCCCCTAAGTTACGGATGAAAAACCGCCGTCCTTTCACTGTATAAACATTTTCACGATGATCTGAGCGTTTTTTTTTTTTCTTGAAGATAGATTTAATTATCACATCTATCATTTGCCAAACTCTTACAATGAGTCTACACAATTATCCAATAATAACACCAACTACAACAACTGCTAAACACCAGTCAGCTTGTTGTTTTTCAGCTGTTTGGTGGCATTCTTATCTTACGTTGTCGTTCGGAGTGGCACGTCTTCAATATTACCTGAACCAAAGTAATCGCTATCATCGTTTAGTAAGATTGAACAAATTACTCTCGATGTAGTCGAGATTATCAAGGGTAACAGTTAAAGGGACTGGCCAGGTTGAGAATATGGAAATTGGGTATCCTTGAATTAGGCGATTGACGCACTGTAGCGCTGTGCATCATAACCATGAATAGTATCTGGTATACGATTAGCTGTCGAATGCAGGGCTCGGCATAGTCATATTCAACTGAGGATCGTCAACGGACTATGAAGAAATTCCCCTTCGTATTCAATCGGAAATCACTTTTGGCTTCTTCACGTAGTTTCTCCGTCAACATGACTCAAAAGTCAGCCGGGCGTTTAGTCGCTATTTCCCTCTACGACTCGACTATTTCATTGTCGGATGTCGGATGCTTCACCCGATATCCTGACGCTTGATGCTGACCCATCAAGGTGGGCACGGATCAGCTTAATTAGTTTTGTTGGGAAACTATGTTCCAGCATTATCTGCTATAGCTCTTTAGTTTAACTGAATCGTACGCAGCCCTGAAGTCTACAAACAGATGGTGAGTCCGCAGGTTGTACTCTCGAAATTTATCGAGGATCCGAGGCAGCGTGAAAATTTGATCCATTGTGGATCGTCCCTGTCGAAAACCACATTGGTACTCGCCAACAAAGGATTCCTGCAACGGCCTCAGTCTATGGAACAGGATGCGGGAGAGAAGTTTATACGCTGAGTTGAGGAGAGTTATCCCTCGATTTTTTATGTATCGGGTAGATGAGTCCTTCCAACCAGTCCGCAGGTAGTTCTTCATCGGTCCATATCCGCTCGATAATCCGATGAATAAAACAAAGTAGCTGTTCGCCTCCGACTTTTAGAAACTCGGCAGGTATGCCGTCCTTCCCAGCTGCTTTGCCATTCTTCAGCTCTTTCACTGATTTCGTCACTTCATCTATGGTTGGTGGATCCACAGCTTGTCCATCAATCTCAATCTCAATCCTATTCCTTTCGACGACTCCATCTTCGCCAATCAACAACCCATCGCAATGCTGCTGCCAACGCCTGGCCACTTCCGATTTATCGGTAATCAGGTTCCTTTCCCTGTCGTTGATCATTACAGGTGTAGACACGGTCCGGCTCCTGTTAACGTTTATCGTTTTATAAAAGGTGCTCCCGTCGTGCCTGGAGAAGCAATCCTCCGCCCCCGCAAGAATTCATTCCCAATGCTGACGTTTCTTCCGGCGATGGAGTCTCTTTTCACCAACTCTAGCATCACAATATCTTCCTCTGCTCTGACGTGTCACAGTTGTAGCTAGCATGTGAGCTCTTGCTAGGTTCTTCTGATCTGTCGCTCGCTGGCACTCCGCGTCAAACCGCTCATTGGGCGTGGTTGCCACTGTTGTGTCCAACACTTCTCACCCTGTATTGCTGATCGTACCGTGAATATGCCTCCACTGGTCATTCAGGTCTCCTCTAAATTGCTCATCGATCCGCTCATCAACTTTCTGTAAGTATTCTGCTTCTTCTCCTATAGTCAGTGTTTGCCAAATGATCCACTCATTGAAAAAATCGCTTTCGTTCGTTCAAATATGATCTTTCAGGAAACATTTCCCCCAGCGGTATTCTATTGTTGTTATGTGCTGCAAATCACGACACAAAAGAGAACGAGACAACTCTGCATCGGCTCGCACTTCATTGCACACCAGCATGCAAACAAAGCTATCATATACGCTTTCGGTGCAGAAAGCTTATTTTCTTCTTTGCCTCTAACATATACATACCGACCTCTCCATGCATCATGAAACAGCAGGATCGTACGGACAACGCAAAGCGAAAGATTCATATTCAGCTAATGTAGCAGATCCAGATTTTTAAGTCTCATAGAGTGCAAACTATATGATTATTTAGCTCGATAGAGGCTAAGGGAAGGGTAGTCAGATTATATTTTCCATTTTTAACGCCTCTATCCCTTGAAATGTGTATATTCATATAGACCGCATAGTTTTACTAGCAACACTGCTCTCTTTCCCCATTTGTTGCTCTCCGCAAATGGTGACCGAATGATGACGTAATTTTTCTTGTATCATTTATTGCTTTGCACTTGCCTGTGCAGTGGGTTTCGCTATAGTAGAGCGGGACGATATATACGGTTCAAACTTGTATGCAGGCTTCGAACATGGTATGCGATGTTTGATACAGATCGGATATGCAATCAACAGTCTTCGTTCCTCTCTCAGTTTAATCACTAAATATTACACAAGTGATTACTGACATTCATACAAGTATCTGAATGATCCTCTCATATTTGGTTATATGTTCGTGAGAGTTTACTTGCATGACACATTGTGTATCATTCGATTTTGATCGAAATCCAAACACTGCCTATAGTTGATAACCGCTGGATGTTCAACCGTATCTTCTTCGTTGCTCTTGAATTAAATACGTTGGACAGCCTGGCTTCTTGCATACCACGAGATATTGGTCAGGGGAGACGATATTGGTCGACCTTTGGTCCCCGGAAGGACCTCACGCCTGTGATGTCTGAAATGTGCCGACCATCAATCAGAATATGATCGATTTGTTTGCAAGCCTCTTCGTTTGGGTGTCTCCAAGTGTATTTTCGAATGTTCAAGCGTGTAAAATATGTGCTACAGATAGCCATGCCTCTGGCTGCGGCGAAATTTATGAGCCTCAGGCCATTGTCGTTTGTGGTAGAATAGAGGCTTTCTCTACCAATAACAAGGCGAAAGAAATCTTCCTACCCGACCTGCGCATTTGCATCTCCAATGACGATCTTTATGCCGTGTCCTGGGCATTCTTCATACGTTTTTTCAAGGAGTTCGTAGAACTGCTCCTTCAAGTCATCGGGTTCATCATTCGTCGGTGCGTACTCATTGATTAGGCTATAGTTGAAGAATTTGTCCTTAATTCTCAACACGCAAATACGGTCACTGATCGGCCTTCATCTAATGGCACGCTTCATCTGTTTCCCAATCAGTTCAAAACTGACTTCTCGTTCTGCTTTGGCACTGCCACTGTAGTCTTGGCTATAGCTGTCGAGGCACAGCGTTTCATAAACAAGCCGTTCGCTCTAAGACAGACGCTGTTTGAGTCGCCCCTAACCAGGGGAAAGACGCTCGAAGAAAACTGCGGTGTAATCTATTTAGCATTACCCAGATTGCACCGCGAGGAGACGGATTACGCTAAACCCCATATTTGAGGACATAAACTTCCTAAAAATGCAAATAAAACTAAAACTCGATTTTGTCGACCTTCCAGGCCGAGGTCCCCCCTTAAGTTAAGTTTGTCCTCCGGTAGCGCAGTTTCTAGGTAATGTGCATTGTTTTCGGTGATAGTCATTGTTTTCGGTGAATCGACTACGATTGCCGCGGGCATCGTTATCGGAATACAACGGAATGTTTTGGGCGAATCTTAACCATAACTAACCATCACTAGAATTCTGTTTGATTTGGTGACCTCCAGATGAATCGGAGGGGGAATTTGAGCTGTAAGAAGGTACCACGTACAATATTCTTGGAGGTGGTGAAATCGATGAGTCTTAGACCGGTTGCATTAGCAAAGTGGTGTGCGCTGAACATTCCAATTACCGGTTTGAATTTCTTCTTGTTACCAATTTGAGAATTATAATCTCCGATGATGATTGATATTGGTAGCGGTCATATTCACGTAAAATTTATCTTTGTTATCATCGGGACTTGCAAGGGTAAGGCTGTGTCCGGGTCCGGGTTTTGTGAATTTTCTAGGAGATTGGCAATGCTCATTGCTTCGGCGATAAATTTTCTGACCAGAACGGAAATCGAATCTTGATAAGCGCCACGCTAAACATTAGGGCATAGGAGCTATGTGAAAATTTTGATCATCGTCTCTACTTTTATAAATCGAGTAATGGTGAACGTCTAAACCAGGGGTTCTCAAACTGTTTTGGACGAGTGACCCCTTTTCCAGAATGAAGTGAAACCAAAGACCCCCATAGCAAAGTTTCTTTTAAAATCTGTAGGTTTTTTTCTTATACATACATACATAATACTTATCAATTTAAAAACTTTGCGGTTGATGAAATGAGAAAACTTGACCTTATTTTTTTATTAAAATTCAACGAAATAAATACATGAAATGTAGTAATTATCATGTGTAACTAATAATTTTTAAATACACATCACTTACAAATATTTAGTAAAGTAAAGATAAAAATATGTTCCGGAAAAACGTAATCCTTCGTCAAAAACTATGGGTGGGTTATACCTAAAATAACACGCAAGGTTAACGTAGGACTACCGTTGGCTTAGTAGACATTTGAGTGTTTTGAATAATTAATGGATTAAACCATTGATTAAATGAAACAATTTAGGTCAATTCATGTATTGTGAAAAGATTACTTTCTTTATTGCAAGTCGTATGGCATGATGCCTTGTTCATTTCATTCATTTCTCGTGGACTTCCAAAATATGTGAACGAAAGAATGGCTAAACAATCAATGTATCTTACATTTTCTTCTGAATTTATTGCACCTTCCAAGTGTACGTACTTCTTGAACCGCAAATTTGCTTGATTTGTTGAACTTCAAGCACTCAGTTTTGATTTTGACATGTAAGTTGAACGCATATTGTTCAATCGACGTTATCGACCGCATATTGCATCTATTTCGCAATGCCGATTCCCCAAGCCCATTGAAATCTGTATTGGGGAAACTCACCAAGTAGCCGCACCTTGCATTAAATTAATATGGCGAATGAACAGTATTGTATAGAAAATTTGCATTAGGCACCAATCAACATAAAAATCGAAAACCAAGAAAATCAAACATTCATAATTTTCGGTGACAAGGATCCTGAACGCTACGCCCTTATAAATTATTTTTAATCACTTCATTTAAGTTCACTTTCACTGTGTAATCACGTTTTAATATCTTGAATTAAATTAGTTGATGAGTGCATTATTATTCAGGTTAGAAACTCAACCAAGAAAACCAGTAAAACCAGGAATTTTCATTCAAAGCCAGGAAAAAATCTGATGGATTCATGTTTTCAATTGTTATTTAAATCTAGTGCTCTTGTATGATTTATATACATTGATTTTCAATCAGAGAGTCAACTGAGTTTTCGTCGACACTTGAGTCCCGTATAGAGTTAGTCTCTAGTCGACGCAAGATTGATTTTTCATCTTCCAACAAACACAAACATAAAGAATTACACCATTACTTTCGATTGATTTATAATTCAGGCTGCTGTAAAACGTGAGTATTAAGAAATCGATTACTAAAAAAAATAAAAACAATAAAAATGAAAATAGGTGCTACCAAGAAGTTTCAGCGAAAATCGCAGTCGTGGATACAATTCAAGGCAACTGTAATTAGTCCATTTCCACTGAAACGCAGCATACACGCACGAGCAAGGTTGTGAGCTCATTTGGGCAATCTTCCTCAGCAAGTGGAAGACATAATCCCATGAAACTCTAGTGCTCTAGTGCTAAGTGTGATATTCCATAAAAAACCGATAAATCTTTTATGTAAATACGCCTAACAATCGCTCACATTCGTATCAATCAGAACTCTCTTAGTTTACCAAAACCACGTCAGAGCTACACTCTAATTCAGGATACCACATCCTCCCCCGACAGGAACAATGATAAGAATAGATTGTAATCTAATCAATGGATGCAATGCCCAGACTTTCGAAAGGAATATTTTCGATTCTTGTAGTCTTGTTAACTAAGTTACCGCAATATCTTTCGTATCATCAAAGTTTGTTTTTTTTGTTGCTAGATATGACTCATCCTCCGGAAGCACTCAAAACGATCAATAAACGAAGTATGTCTGGAGTGTGATACTGAAAAAAACAATTTCTTATCATTCGTCCTATTGATTATTTATTGTTTTAATTTGGAAAATAACGTATCGATATTTTGAACTGATTCTAAGATTTTTTTGTTTTTTTTTGGCCTTGGGCTGGTCCCGACTCAATATGGTGAATCTATAGATTTTGATATTACTACAAGCTGGCCTTGGGCTTCACCCGACTCAACTGTTTCGCATACATTGATTCTGGCCTTGAGCAACTCGGCGCAGATCTACCAAATATTGGCCTTGGGCTGAACCCTGCTCAATATAGTGTATTAATAGTATTTAATGTAATTAAAAGCTGGACTTGGGCTTTACCCGTCTCAACTATTGTGTCTTAAAATAATCTGACGTAAGATCCAACTCAACTGTTCAGTTCACAAGATTCTACGTTTTAACAATACTATTTATTCTCTTGTTCTTCTTCTTCTTCTTATATGACACTAACGTTCCTAGAGGAACTACGCCGTCTCAACGTAGTATTGCTTGCGTCATTTTCATTAGTACTTAGTTGAGATTTCTATGCCAAATAACACGCCTTGAATGCATTCTGAGTGGCAAGCTCTAGAATACGCGTGACCACAGTGCAAGTCAGAGGAAATTTCTTTGAAGAAAAATTTCCCCGACCAGAAAGGGAATCGAACCCGAACCCCCGGCATATTAGATTTGACGCTAACCACTCGGCCACGGGAGCACTTCTCTTGTTCTAAATTTTATTAAACTTTCACACAGCCAAACATATAGTTTGAGAAATTTTAAACCATATGTTCTGTCATACTAGCAGCACTTCTCAGAACATCGAATGTCCTCTTGCCACTGATATCATTGCTGTTTTCAAATAACTTACCGGGGGCAAAATACACAACGAACGAGATCACTTTTTGAAAACACATCACTTTCTCCCTACACGGTTTATCATGGCAGGATCGCCAATGTGATATTCCATGAAACACCGATAAATCTTTCATGTAAATACGCCTAACAATCGCTCACATTTGTATCAATCAGAGCTCTCTTAGTTTACCAATACCTCATCAGAGCTACACTCTAATTCAGGATACCACACTAAGCTCTTTCCGCATAAGCTTCCGGACAATGGAATGGTACCAAAGATGCAGCTCAGCAGAACTTAAATGAGCTACCTGATCACATACGGTATTGAGCCATACTTTTCGAATGGCATCCTTCGTTCACTCGAAAATTGCAAGGATATCGTTGTCGGATTCGGCGAAACGTTAAATTAGATTTCACAAAAGCAACAGATGAATGTTAGCGTCCGTTACTGGAATGTAACGAAGGGAACGGTGGAATCCAGGCACATTTGGTCAACTTTTCTAAGCTCAACGCGTGCACTGGACTTGTTTGACGGATTGGAGAAATATTTTGAAGCTAAACCTAGTTTGAAGTGGGTCAACTCAGCATTGACGTTCCCCATGTTAATTGGAGAGTAGTGAAGCAGTTGAATGAAGAAATTCGTGAAATCCGAAGCAGCCAAAACTACGAGCTCACGAATATAGGTAGCTGAAGTTTGCAAGTTTTGACAATTCATTCAAAGAAGGAATGAAAAAGACTGTCTGGGAAATTGATGAATTCCTCCAGTGCTTGTACAGCCTGTTTGAGAACGTCCCGTTAAGATGTGCGGAGTATTCTTGAACTATTGGATCGGCTGAAGTTTTGCGGAGTAAAATTGATCGAAAACCAACCAGCCAGTACCTTTAGAGTAATTGCAGAGGCTTATGAGGATTAATTCTTGGGGGTTTTTCTTAACATCAGCTGCTGCAGTTCAACTATTTATGACGAGCTTTCATAGTGACGAGCCTATAGCATCTTTTCTATTCGAACTGACTAACCTTTTTAAACCAGTTATGAATAAATTGATCAAGCCAGCACTTTTGAGAGGGAATCTGAAGTCCCTTATAAACGTCGATCTTTCCGATTATTCGTTTCTGCTTAGCAGCGGTTGAATTGAGTTAGGATTCGCTGGTACAATCAACAGTGTTGTGGAAACAATCAAGTTTTTGAGATGAATATCTTGATTTTTGACAGAACTGTAAAGAGTACTACATTTAATTTCTTCGAAAAATGAAGGAACGACCACCTCTGTCGTATCCACGACAAAGACACGACACGATATATTTCTTGTATTCAGCGTTTATAGTTTGCAAAAAAGGGCATGAATTTCGCTTTTGAACATTTCGTCGCGAAAAATAGAATCAGTGGTACCGTGGCGAACAAAAGCAAACAGGAATTCCTCGAGTTTTGTGATACTTTGGGTTCGTGAGATATGCTAAAAAACTATCATCGAAAAGAAAAACGTTTGGACATTTTGTGGGTGAAGAAAGTTAGAAGCCCTTGTACCCAAAGGGGTCGATATCGACCACTTTGAGAAACCCTGGTCTTAACGATATTATTTTCACTTCATGAAACTTATCGGCATGAAACTGTTCGATCAACGCTAGACGTTTTTATATGCGCTGACTTTCTTGTATAGGCAGACCCTGTAAAGCGCTGTGAAAATTCGTATCGTACACTTGGAGCATACTTCGTAGCTGAAGTTTCGACTCTTCCATTCCATGCAACCATTTTTCGTCTATTCGTTCAGCGGGGGGTACGGCACGACTCGCTAGTAGTGACCCTGCCTGCCCACACACTATTCTAGTCCCGCCACCGGGATATTTTCCTATTAAAATGAAAATTAATATCATAAACTTTGACGTCGCTCTCGGTTGGTGCGCGCTGTGACAATGGTGGCCCGTTGTACCCGTTGTCAGTTGCAACACGGTCCACGGAGGTCCCTTGCGATGCGATTCCGGAAGCTGTTGCGGCGTTATATCGAAGACGTGCGTCTTCGTTGCTTTGACAGGAAGCGGAACCATCGCCGCCGTCGTGGCTAATAATTGGATTCTACTGCTGTTTGCATTATGTGCCGGTCGGACGAACGTTTCCGGTTACTTGGGGGAAATGAAAAATGCGAAGCTACTCGTATATAAATAATTGAGTGCACACAGGGAAAGTGCATGGAAAACTGCGTCACAGTGAGGGTTCACCCGTGTACCAACTTTGCTATAAAACTAGCTCGAACACCATCGGTATTAAATTTTGATGAAAGTTATTATACAGTCCTAGGTCTCAGGCTGGAGCTTATACTATCATGGTGAAATAAGTTGTCAATAATTGAAATCACTGCCATCAGAGATCCACCCTTTGTTTCCAGAGTGTTTGTTGCGACAGTTGCTCTTTTCGCGAGCAACCGATTGCTTCGAACGATAGCAAAATAAACAACTTGTTGCTGGGTATTTATTTGGTTTCACTGCAACTCACTGAGTGTGGCAAACTGAGCGGTCAGCTTTTTGTTATTTGTTGTTCACCCGGGGGGAAGCAGCTATTTTTAATATAAATGTAAATATGCGCTCGGAGTTGGTCACTCGTTCAAACGGAACCGCGAAGTGTACCCTTCGCTCGGGGCAATCCCAGCTACAAGTTGTCCTGTTGCAATCTATTTATACCAATTTATACATACCCTCATGAACCATTGTCGGTGTTTTTCGAATAAAATTTAGGATGATCTTACAAATCGCCACCATTAAGCAACTCACCCGGCTGACAACTCTTCACTCTGTCGTAACTGTGTTACGTCATCGTGCCGCCGGCTCTCTGATAGCGCAAAAAGAAGCAAAAAAAAAATACATTAAGGAACATAATTAAGTGTCAGATGGATGTTATTTACTGAAAAAGCTGCACGGAAATGCCGTTGCATCTTCCAATGCACTCCCCGCAGCCGAAGGTGTGGGTGAGCAGGAAGTGTAGCTATGTGATGTGAATCGTAATTTGCGCATTTTCCGTTTGCTGCCGCTGGTGTAATTTGTGATAAAGTGCACAAGTACGTGTGCGAAGCGATTGCACATATTCACATGCATTCAGCTGGCTTGTCACTGTGTGTGAGGGGATCGTGTTTCCTCTCCCCGACCGACAAGTGCTGCCTCTATTTGCCATCTTCTTGCGCCCATTATGCTCCGGCGCGAAGATACACACATCTGTTTCCGAATGAGATGAGATTTTTTCCTTTCCGGACAAATGATCTTATGCTCACACATACGCCACTCGAGCACGACAGGATGCTTAGGGAAGGCACCATAATGCACCCCATTGCTCATCATCAATTCAGACGGAGAAAATTGCATTTTCCTCTTAATTTCGTTCGCGTTCACACAAGATTTTTTCTATGCTCTCTGTTTGCGAGCTGCATCGATGAAGGGAAACCCTAATTGTAGAGAATCCTTTTCTAATAATTTCACCATCAGCAACGCATACAATTCGGCACGATGAGAATAAATATTCCGCCTATTTTACGACCTTCCGGCTTGATTGATGGACGACTCATTTGCAGGCCCTGGCAGGTCTGAAATGATGACCAAACAGCATCCTTCAGCACGGCCAGAGAAAGACAGGACCGACGTAAGATAGATAATAAAGTGTGTGAATGGAGTTATAAAAGCCCACCGAAGGCGGCTGCTTTGCCGGTCCGTGCCGCGGGAGCAGACAAATGGCAGTTGGGGCCATTAATAATGGGAAATTTGTTTAGTTATCACCTTCACTCGGGGTGGGGGCGGGCGCATGTTTGAACGAATGGTTGATGAGCTGCTGAGGAAGCTCACTGCCGCAGCAGGAATGAATAATTTGAATTTCGCACTAAAATGAAACAAATTGAGCGCATCCTTCTCTGTGACAGTGGGATATGAATGACGAAACAAATGCACACGAATATGTAAATTCTTCTTAAAATGTCATTAATGATGTCATTCTGTTGAACGCAAAACAATATAGACGAATTTCGTGCCAATTCGATTGGCCATTGGCAGCAACTTCTCAGATTGCAGTGAAACGTTGTGGGTGTAAAGACATTGCTCATTTAAGCAACTTTTCATACTTGAAATCTCCAAAAAAGGAATTATACCGAAACTCCACCATATTCTGCGCAGTTAAAACTTTTCAAAGTTTAAACCTTTTAATTTTGGGAAATTGTTTAAATTTTCATAAAATATATCGAAATTTACTTCAAAAAAATACCCTTAAAATATTTAAAAAAATTTAAATTATTTTGTTTTAAAAACGTTTTTCTTTTAATTAAAAAAAAATATATATATACAGGACAGGTTATTTTTTTCATATTTTAAATATGACTTATTTCAAGTGAAAATGAAATATTTCAACGTTGAAATGAAAGTTCATTGACTAAAGAGCTTTAATTTGGTTGATAGAAACATTCAAGTTTAACTTGTATGTTTTATTTATAGAACGTGATACTCTTTGACAACCTGAAAATATTCGGATTTGTTTATATAAGAAAGGTATATAAGCGAAATCAATTGAATTTTTTCTTTAATGTTATTAAAAAAAAGTTTTTTTTAACGGAAATTTCCTACATTTCTTTCTTTGATTAGAATTTTTAGGTATTATTGAGTTATAAATTTTCGTAAAAAAATAATAAAAAAAAATTGGCCCTTTTAAAGTAGTTCAATTTTTTTTGAAGATTTCAAGTATGCAAAAGCTAATTTTTTTAAAATTATGCTGAAAAAACTATTATTTTAAAAGTAAAAATTCATTTTTCTCAAAATCGTATTTTTTTAAATTCTCAAAAAAAATATGAGTAACCCTTACATTTACCAATAAGTCACCCGTACATCGGAAGATGGCCACTTTTACAGGGAAAAACTTTTGCTAGCCACAACTTTTTCGTGTTTTATGTGAAAAAATTACATGTAATCATAATTTTGTTGAAAGTCAAGATAGTGATATAGTGTATTCGACAAAATTTTAGATCTCATCAAAATATGAACTTTTGTAGAAGTGGTCAACTTTCTGTCTTTTATAGTTTGTGGAATATATGTTTTTTTTTGTATGGATGCTCCTGAGAAAATAATGTTTTACTCTTAACATTTCAGTGTGTAAATTCTTGACATGTTTCTGAACAGAGAAAGTTTGCAGGCAGGCTCAATGACTGTTCTGTATTCTCTGCTGAAATGATGGTTTTGAATACGGCGATATCGAAAGTTCCTCCAAAAACAAAATGCGTAATTTTTACCGACAGTGCAAACAGCCTCCAAGCTTTGAAAACAGGAACTTCTAAAAACACGTTGATTCAATGATGTGAGGAATTCATAAAAACGAAAAATGTTACACTGGTCTGGATCCCGGGACATACTGTAATTCCAGGAAACACAGAGGCGGATCAATTAGCTAAGGACGGAAGATTTCCCAGCATACATAATAATGAATTGACAGGAAGTGATGCGAGACTTCTAGTCAAAAAATATATCATAGAGACTTGGCAGCAGGAATGGAACTCAGCAAATCCAGGTACTCAACTAAATAAAATAAAGAAAGACGTAACTAAATGGTTAGATCGCACAGATACATACGAGCGAAGAGCATTGACTAGGATCAGAATTGGACATAGTCGCCTTACACACGAATACCTTTTTACTCCATATAAAGCTCCCCCCTTTGTGTAAAATGTAATGTAACATTAACTGTGAAACACTTACTATGCCAATGCGTAGCATACAAGAGAGACAGAGAAAAATACAAAATTATAGGATCCCTAGAAGATATCTTGAAAAACGACAATGAAACAGAAAGCAGAGTAATAACATTTACCAAAGTAATGAATTATGAATTATATGAATTATGTATGATTTAAATAAAACTTAGACGTGAATGACTCGTGGAGTTAAAGCATCTATAATAAAAAAAATGCATAAAAATGTTACGAGATAAACATTAGTAGTAATTTTTCAAGAAAACTTGAAAAGGTTGTTGCTAGGAAAACTTTTTACCTGTAGCAGTGCCTTCTTCCGATGCATGGATAACTTGTTGACAATTATATGTAGTCTGACCAAACGTTTTGAACGGTACCGTTTTAGTACCGTTTTTTCGACCATTTCCGATTGTCCCGTCTTTTTATCAATTTATTCTTGTAATACTGTCCTATTGTACAACGACGTTCATAACAAACACGAGTTCTCCTGTGGAACGAACTGTACAAAACTCAATAAACACGAGAACGCAGAATGAACACTGCGCAGAATTCGGTTACGGAACATCGCTTCTCATTTTACACACACATCAAATTCTTGCGTCCCGCTTTGTCTTCGGTCATTCGGTGCATAAAAACAACTGCGCGCCTCCATACCAACAGTATACAGTATAGGTATACCAGAATCGAGCGCGGTGTAAAACAGGTATGGATATACGATACAAAAGACGGCTCAAAACAAACGTTTGATGATTTTATTAGAATTCATCAACATAAAATGGAAGAAGTATATTTGACTAGTGAGGTGTAAAAATTCTCAAAAAATATAGCGGCTTGTGTCGAAGACACAATCGCATTGCTGACGCATGACTGCGGAATTATTTTATACAATTCGCTTTTCATTCGTTCTGTCCAAACATTTCATTCGTTCTGTCCATTTGTGTGCTTTCCCGAACAGAGCTGTCAATAACGAGCAACTTCTCGACGACAACGGAGGGGAAATCGTAGGATTTAAAGTCTCCTTGAGCAAAGAAAAAGGTAGAAGAATGAAGGGGAATACTTGCCTAGAGTATAAACAGTGGATCTTGCTGAGGCAAACTTTCATTCGGCATCGGACTGTTGAGCAATCCAGTTCACTTTGCTTTGCTTCGATCTAAGACCCCACCAGTGGTAATCCAACTTGGATATCGTCGTTTGGTTTTCCTGTTCGTTTTTCGCGTTATTCGTGCTGTGTGTTTTTCTTTCCGCGTCATAAATTGGATGCTTCGCGTAGTGTGTGATGAGCAAGAAGAAGAGGAAAGTAAAAAACGAACGCATTGCCAGGAGCAATAAAATTTCGAGGCAAGCGTCATCTAATGATGCACACGATGTTGATGCAGTGACAAGCGCTTGCACTGAACCGAGCCTTCGCGAGTGTGACACCGCATCGAACAACAGCGAAAGTAGGCGATTTCGGCGCGTCGGTCGAAAATGTAAACGCCGTTACCCAGGCAGCAACCATAATCAAGCTTCCCCCGCTGGCGGTCGCTCTTGACGCACTCATCAACGAATTCGCATCGATGGGTGTTACAGCAGAGTACAAGCTGTGTGGCATAATTCAGTCTTTTTCCAAGCAGTTAACATTGTTTGTTTTCCGTCATCATAAGGGTTTCGTTGGTGCCTTTGAGAATGCATCAATGCATTAAACTGACGTTATGGCGAAGCAGGCGTTAAGGTTGTGCGCCTAAAAATTATTTGGGGAATACCAAGCATCTTGAATGTCTTACTGGAATGTTATAAGTTATTTGGGTTCGCGCACCAGTCGCAAAACTGCCTTCAACTAGGATTGCATTTGTGCTAATATTGATCATAATGAAGCATTGCTACTGTTTTCGTGATTGTTGATATTATCAAAAAGAGTTTATTTCGCTTGTTCAGTCACCAAGAAAGTAAATGTCGTTCTGGAATTTTGTATGTGATTAGGTTTTGCTTGCCTGTAGCAAAACTTCCTCCACTAAGGGTGACAGCTGCATTTCTCTCGAGCATGAGAAAGTAATGCAATGTAACGCAACAAGGCCAGTAATATTAACAGAAGCGTTTCTTTTGAGAATAGCGCAAAATGATGAGAAGTGTTTATATTCCTAGTAGTTTCAAGCCATCAATGTATGGCTCTGTATGCATGCTATGGCGAACGCTTGTTTGGCGCTTGGTTTACGTTGTACGAACGATGCCTAGAGGTGCGATTCCTTTGATGCAATACTAAATAACATGTAGCATGATATTTGATACTTGCAAGTGTTGTCATTGTTGTTGTTTCCATGCGGTGCCAAAGATATAGTGATGTAGTTATGAGATTTGAAATAATGGTGCTGGTGCAACATGTATATAATCGGCTGTAGCCGAATCTATGTCAATTGCGAAAAAGGCGACTGGAATAGCGTTCGAGGTAAATTTTCAATGCATTGCCATGAAATAAATTGCGACATACGATCAAACAATTATCGTCAACTGATTCTACTATGAAAAAACCATTTCAGAGATTATTCTGCTAAGCAGTTGTTTCTAAAATTTCACAGTATTATAGAATAATATCCGAAGGTAAAAACAAGCGACTTATAGAAAATAACAGCATAGTTCTACGTCAACAATGCGGTCGTATCTTGGACACAAGCTCCTATATTTTTTTCAACTCTTTTTATCGAAAAATCTCAACTCAAAACATATAAGATCTACAAAATGTTGGTTTAGGAATGATGTATAGGAAATTATTTTGGTTTTCATTAAAAAACATAACGCAGAAATTTTACTGAACCAAAACTATTTTGATAATGGATATTGTGTTTTCTTACAACAATGTTTTTCAAAAACATTGAACAAAAATTATATGAATAGCCAGTTATCCATACATCGGAAGAAAGGCACTGCTACAGAGTAAAAACTATCCCAACAACAACTTTTTCATGTTTTCTTTGAAAATTTTGGCATATTCGATAGGCGATTGACATATTCTGCGTACTTTTTTCTATTTAGAAACTCGTTAAGAACCTATCAAACGCAAAACTTTACACACAAAAATGTTACGAATAAAATATTATTCCTCCATACAAAAATGCCATGTATTCCAAAAACTATAAAAGATAAAAAGTTGAAGTCTTCAATAAAAGTCCACATTTTAATAAGAGCTTAAACTTTTTGAATACACAATATCACTATCTTGACATTATACAAAATAATAAATAGGTGTAATTTTCTCAAAAAAGACATGAAAATGTTGCGCATCTTACGATGTCACTCATCACTTGTTGAAAATTGTAAGGGATATTAAAATGGATCGATTAATGAGTTGTTGAAAATTGTAAGGACTATTAATTTTTTTTTAGAATTAAGAAGAAACCTATCAGAAAGAAATTGAAATTCATTCATTTAAAAAAAAAATCTACGGTATTTTTTTTAATTTGTAGTTTTTTATGAAAATTTATAATGTTTCTAATGTTTATTATAGGGTTTGAATTTTAAAATCAAGAAAAAAAACTTTCGCCTTTTCAAAAAAGTAATCTTTTTCTTACGACTTCAGGTATGCAAAGTTGTCTTTACACCTATAACGTTTCACTGCTATCTGAGATGGTGCTGCCAACTCCTAGGACGAATCTCGTCTATACTTACTTATGTGACTACTCATGGTACGGAAAACCAACAAGCAAGACAATTCATAAATTATATCTATTCATAACCCGTGGGAAGTCGTTTTCTTCAGCCTTTTTTTGTAACAAGCCGTGCCTCCAAAATTGCGAGGACTGCGAAGTGATTTACAGCTTTTTATTTGCCCTAATTACATTTTATTTTTATCGCTACCGGGTCATCCCGAGAACAATAGAAGAGTTGTCCCACCCAATTTGCGTTGGAATTCTAGTCGTACTTTTTCTGAATCAATATAAAATATAAAAAAGGCAATACATTTTGCCTGTCAGATCGAAACTTGAAACTGCCCGAAAAATACAAAGAACAAAATGAAAAATAAAACGGAAGAACCGACCGCAGAGACTACAACATCGTCAAATTATGTTCCACAGTGGAATTGTTTCGGGCACCACCAGAAAAATATGCTTCTGGCGTGTGAAAATCCAACGGCCAAGCGAGAGAGGACGGAAGGTAATTCAATCCTGTCGCCAGTGCCCTCCCTTCCCGTGCTCGGGAAAGATAGCCGTCTCCTCGGCCACCCCACCCCCACCCAATGGCTGCTGACAGCCAGTGGCGAGTTTCCTTTTATTCCCATCCATTTATTCTGTTATCTCTAATCCGAAAAGCTTGTACTTTGAAGAATACCCCGCAGGAGAGAGCGCGCGCACACCCCGATATACACTCGTCGTTGGCAGAAGACGATGGGAAATCCTTTCTTCGCCCTTCGCCGACACAATGGGTCCTGCCAACGACGAAATAAAAACAGCGACATTATTCTTGAATGCGCCTGCTGGAGGAAGTGACAGTTCCCAAAGGTGTTTTGCACCCGGTCGGATGGTAAATAGTTGGATTTACATGCATGTCTTTTAGAGATGGATTTTCTGTGTGAGAAAAAGGGGTGGAGAGTTTCATCGCGAGACAATAAGAAAGTACACAATAATAGGAATAAAAAATCGACAGAATGGTGTTTCAATTTTTTTTCCTGCAATGTTCACAGAAGAGAGCGAGAGCTGGGGTAGTTAAGCTACTTTTTGTGGTAATTTCACGATGAACACGTACTTTTGTAGTTGAAAAGGTTTGGGTATTCTCTCCAAGGCATTATATATTTACCGCCATTATCAGTTATTTCGTTGACCTTTTATCCGGAATGTCCCCCAGGAGCATTTCCATTGTGTGCGTGCCAGGAAGGAGTTTGGAAATTGACGGTATATTTATAGCGAAACAATAATTCAACTCGAAAATCATGTGAAAAGATAACAGCACTGCTTCCATCGTCGAGGGTACATATCAATAGTCGGAAGCCGCGTCGCAATCAACATTGTGTACCGAGAAGCATGTTGTAAATTCTGCGCTGCCGATGAACGATTCCTCGGTTCATTAGAGCAGCATATACACAGACCTCCGAGTCAATACGGCTGGACGTGACGTAAATATATTGCACCTTATCGCGAGCGGAACCAGCCGAATGGAGATGGAGAAGCAGGGACAGCCTACGGAGTTTGTTTTTCCCTGATTGAGGGGAACGCCGTTTCCCGAGAATTTTGCTTGTGTCTTCTTCGGTCACGCCTTCTTGTTAGCTCCTCTCGGTGGTTGTTTGTCGTGTTCGCTGTGCCTCGCTTAGCCAGCATAGCGGCCTCCTTTCTCTGGCCAATTATCCTAATTTACTACCATGAAGAATGTGATCCAATTAGCTTGCTCCGGTGTAGTTAACAACAAACAGTGCTCCTGCTTGGGTGGTGGCCACGAAAAAACAACATTTCAGGCAAAATTTGAACCACGGTTTCCACGTCAGCATATCGAATTGCCACATCGCACATGCCCGGATCCTTTGGCATCTGCTCGGATACGTGGCGTGGTCAATAGTGTTCATAACAACAGTCTTTTGAATGTATCACATCTATATCACATTTCCGCGATTTTGTCGCACTGTGTGTAAAATCCATGTAAAATCGTGAACATTGTATGTATTAAATAATTGTTCTGTTGATTACTCGCTGACTAGAGCGTCACTTAAGCACCGAAGTTATTGAACATTCAAGTAGTTTTTCAGTATATCTTAGCAAAATAACATCTCCAATGCTCGCAAAAACATCATTTCAGAAGGAAAAATCCTCAAACTACACTACACAGAACTTTTCGTAGAACGGCAACAGAAAATCCGGAATCGATTGCATTGCGGTGGTGAAAGCTGTGGAACGAATTTTCGTCTCCAGTTTTTAACCGAAGAACACAGCTCTCACTGCTAGAAAATACCTTCTTCCCATCGGGCTTACAATGTGTACTTTAACACCACTTTTACCGTGGAAATAATCCAAGATTTCAAGAAAATTTAATGATCTATTGGAAAGTCACCGATCAATAAGCCCAAAAACACTTATCAACACAAATTATAAAAATAAGTTTTCTTCTTATTATTTCGAATAATCCTTTAGAACGCATCGAACTGTTGCATTCAGTAACTCTTCAGTAAAAGGTTTGATGGCCCTGAAAAGCGGCATGGTTTTATAGTAGCAGCTGAAGTAAGCTGCTGATGTAAGCAGCTTGTTCTCGTGCATATCCTCTTTTAGACACATTGAAAGCATTCACAAGTGATTCTACATCAGTACCATCACCACTATGTGTATTGGATCGATAACACGAGTGCGGTGGGTTCTCCTCTGGATGTCAGGAAAATTGTCTGCTGCTGTCTCTTCTCACTGTATCTCTTCCATTCGAATGAATAACCGCACCTTCATTCAAGCTGGTCGTCTCACTGTTATTTGAGATTTACTCTTGTCCCTATCAATTGAGGTAGTGACCGAGACTCAATTGACACCCGACTATGCTTTGCTTTGTTTTCAGAGAGAAACAGAGAAATAGCAGGTTTGGCGAGAGTGAATTTCCTACTTTATTCATTCTTACACTTCCCACATTACTGTGAGAGTGTGACGCTAACACATGAGTAAGGGGGAATTAGAAAATGCTCTCCCGTTGCCTGCTCTGTATACGCCTCGCCTATATGACAAAAAATAAACCAAAATCTAGCTTCAACGCGGAAAGCCGCGGTTGTGAAAATGAATTATTTGTTTTCGTTCGACTCAAAACATTCGTCTCATTCAAATGAGAAGCAATAACTTTCGTTTGACACTGAACGCTTTCGGATCTCAATTGATGAGGCTAACCAATTTCTTTGAGTTTGAATTTTCACCGCATTGGCTGCTACTACTGCTGCCGGCTAATTTGATGCTGATGATTTTGATGTTGTTGATGCTTCGCTACCGCCCCTGTTACTGACATACACCACCTGGTAACCAGTAGAAATTGAATGATCGCATCGACTTGAGTGGGCGTTTGATTATAGAGACCTCAAACTTTTGTTTTATTTCCTGGCTGGAAAGTCAAACAGTGGTGGGACTTGCGACTCAATGCTTCGCTTTTCTTCAGATTACTATTGTATCGAGAATCATGTAGGTGGCATCTGCATTAGGAAAGAAAAGTAAAGCAAACAACAGCTCGCTAGCTTGTGCGTGGGTTGGGTTCGTTGTATTATTTTTCATATTTATCTTTGATAGAATAATATGCACGGTGGATAGCTACGTTTGCATTCGCAGCAGTGTTGATTTACAGGGCGGACCCTTGAAGTTAGAAAAACACTTTTCTCCCATGAAAAAATACACATATTCGGATTCATCAAGGAGGTGGTAGAGGTGATAAAGAATATTTGATGAAAAAAAAACTTTCTTAACATATGGTCGTATTTTAAAAATGAAAGAGTTTTTAAAATTTCTATATTAGAGGTTCGAATGATAGCCTTTGGTTATATTAATTCTAGACTGTTTGCCTCACTAATAAACCACATTAACAATAATAGATTCAGTATAAATAAATTATTGCATTTGGTAAACTATTATCTATTTAACATACTATCATGAAGCAGACTGACAATTGACATTTGAATGTTGAAATGTTTCTCGCCTCTATGTTCAAATTTTATATACAATCCTGGAATCTTCAAAGTGTTCCAGATATCTAGCTTGAGAAATCTTAATGAATACCAGTAGTTATGAACTTTAGAGTGGATCGTTCCTCGTGGTGCCGTTCAAGTAAGGTGTCGTGCATAAATTGCGTAACGCTTAAAAATCGGTATTTGGACCCACATTAATCTATTCAACATAAAACGGTGATGAACTTTATAGTTGAAAGTTGAAAGATTATGTTTATCCCATCTATATTTTATTAGGTTTATTTATCAATTCGGCTGTAAAAGAGCCAGATTTATTTGTGTACATTTTTTATCTGACGATAATTTTTGTTGTTTAATACATAGTAGCTATATTAGTCGTAAGAGTACTCCTAGCTTATCGATACACATTTTTATCTGTTACACAGTAGCACAGTTTGAAGATGTTCGTTGGGAATACCTATATATGTTTTAATTGTTCAGCTTAAACTTGAGAAAAATACAGCCAAAGCTTGTTTTTTCACAATAAGGTGAACAGTGAAGTGAATTGAAGTTTTACTGTAATTCTGAATTTAGATTTTTAAGAGGTTTTTTTAATGACACACAAATGACACAATGTGCATGAAATTTTTACTTGAACTAATAAATAGTTGTGTGCCATTTTCTTTTCGAGGACGACGAAGACTCGGAGTGCTTTGGAAGATCTAAAACGATGATCTTCAATCGTATTTGAGGTACGTAAACTCAAGAAAAAATAAAAAAAGCACTATTCCTCAAGGCATTCCCAAAATTTAAATGCAGAGGGAAAAATTGAAAAGTGAGCAATGTGGTGCCACGTGAATGAGTGATCTAAAATCAAAAACATATATTCCGAAATTTTGAATGATAAGATGAGATATTTCGAAAGCCCAAACGCAGAGAGAGTTCGATTTTTGAATATTTTATTGATATTTTATTGAAAATATTGAATTGTTGAAAATGTGTTCAACTCTGTTCTCAACGATGTTTTCAATTGTCATTTTCAGAGCGAGTTGAATCATTTATTCATTCGAGCTGTCCATATTCAAATTAAAGTTTGTAAAGTAGGCCAGTAGGAGTAATTGTAAGCCTGAGTACTATGCCCTCATGTGTCTCTTCTAATACAACTTTTTTCCGGAAGACGGACCGAGACAATCCATTTTGATGAATTCAATGAAAGAAATTTTCAAGTCTGCATGTCAGATGGAATCCTTGACGAATCTAATGAATATAATGCATTCGAGCATTTTCAATCTTCATTGAAAGCTTCTGTTTTACAAATTGAAAGGAAACGTGGGAGAAACGACTGAAACGGAAGAATCGTTGTTTCAGTAGGCTTATATAATAAAACAAGTTGTTCTCACTCCGATCGACTAAAACGCGCTAAAATGAATCGATCGGAAATGACTCTGACTGAGTCGGAAGGAGCAATTAAAATTATTTCTAATATTCAGTTTCGAAAATGACAAGCCTCGCTCTTCAACTGCAAACTTGTAAGTGTATGTCAACAAACCTTAGTCTTGTTTCGACATAATTTGGTAAATATATGACATAAAAATAGAAAACAAAAGTCAGCCTATTTCCTTATAAACGGAATGGTTGGAGTAAGTATTAACCCATTGAAGGCCCGCTGTTCGAAAAAATCGAACAAATCCTTCTTAAATTGCGAAATTTGTGTTGGTTCAAATAATGTTATATTTAATGGGAATTTTGGAGAATACTTCCAAAAAAATATTCTTGAATGTCTAACCTTCATAAACATGAATAAACGAGGTTCGATTCGTTTCAAACTTTAGGTTTAAGACAAATTTCTGAAAAAATGAATCAAGATTAGCAAAAATTTGCGACATGAACAGTGTGGCTCAATTTACTAAAATTATCATAGGGTTTCAGTTATATAAAAGTGTGCAACCAAATTGCCAAGCAAGTTTGAATGAAATTCTGAAGTGTGAATTTTGAGTGGAGACCACGACCGGTTGGGCCAAACAACATGGATCTCTGAAGACTTATCGTGCCCTCTTCGATTTAGTCAAGTGTTCGAATCTATTTCGGTGTGTTTAGAGAAAATTCGAAAATCTGTTGAAAAAAAAGGGATCAAAAACATTTTTATTTAGGCGCTTATTGCGCATGCATTTCTATGTATTCTAAAAGTTGGTACTTCGATGGCAGAACATTTAACTCACGTACTATACCGCCGATTTAGTTAGAATGCATAAAACATGCCAAAATGGCGACTATATAAAGTATTTATTTTAATTTTTGTAGCTAAAATTGTCACATGAAAACTTGAAATGAATGGGCCACCTGTTAAAAAACCATGTTTCGAAAAAACTCGTTTAGACTTATCTTATACTGCGATGCGTTGTAATAAATGAAGCAAATTATTTACAAAAAAATCACTTTGTGTTTTATGAGGTTATTAACATTTTTAACCCGAAATGTGGAAAAATAAAAAAGAGGAAAACAACTGTGTATAATGGAAATCCGACGTGCCCCACGATTTTATTTTAGTCTCATCATTGTCTTAGATTAATGAAGGAAGGGATGTGATAACTACTAACTGCTACTTATCTAATTATTTCCTAGGTTTTAGTACATTAAACTGTTTAATTTAAAAGTTTTTTTTTACTTTTTTTTATTTTCTAGTTTTTAGTACATTATCTGTATAATTATTATACTTCTCTACAATAAAACCATTCAACTTTTTTTTATTTTTATTTCTTCCCTTATTTTCTTCGGAATATTTTGATGATGTACTGTATTCTATTAGTATTTTTTTAATTATTGAGGGGATTACCAAAAAAGTACATACACCTTTTTGAATTTGTGTTGTTCCTAATATAGTGTGTTCTCCAAGTCAAACTATTCAGCCATTTTTTACCGGCAGCCAAATTGGATTTTTCATGATAATGGAATACACAGTATTATAATGACAGCAGAGATAAAGGTTTGTTCCACATTTCAGATCAATAAGTCAAAAGAAACGGGGTCAAATTTTTATTAATATGGGACAACCGTACAGACATACAAACAGGTCAAGTTGAATGAAACCGTTTAAAAAAATAATTGGCTATTTCATTACATTTTGATGCGGCTTGTTTTGAGAAAATATGTAATCCGCCATTTTGTTGTAACGGCCATTTTGGATTTGAATGTTTCATAAATAACTGTGTTCTACTAGTCAATCCCTCTCATTTGATACTCATATTGATGGGGTTTTGAAAAAATATGTAATTCGCCCTTTTGTTGCGGCCGTCATCTTGGATTTTTAAATGAAATACGCAGTTTTATAATGACTGCAAAGATTAAGGTGTGTTCCAAAGACCAATTGAAACGACAATAAAGTGGTTTTGGTTTTCAAATGCATTTTTGATAACAAATTTAAATGATATGTAACAGCTGCTAGGGCGTAAAATGAAGAAATAGCTATACAATTTAAGCTTCTACACTTTGACTGTCAAAAATGAAGGTTTGAAAAACGAACCTTTAACATCCTTTAGTTGTAAAGAAGCTTTATGAGAAAAAATAATCATAATTTCAGTGTTTTTTAAGAAGACGATAATAAAACTTTGATTTTTTTTCGGCTACAATTAAACATTTCGCTTCATTCCAGTCGAAGATTCAGCTCGGTTTTATAACTGTTATTGTCGTGAAGTTCATGAGTTTTAAAGGGTGTGTCACATCAAATTGCATCACGGAAAAAACGCTGTAGAAATTTAATTTTTAGGAATTATATCTTCAGCTTTCGCTTATAATCAGATAAGAGTGTATAGATCACGTTGGCCATGCTTCACTGTCAATTTTTCGTAAATTTGGAAAAATGTTGTCGAACGAAAAAGAGCGTCGTGAATTAATCCTGTGCACTCATTTCGAGAATCCGGAGTTGTCACATCGGGACATCGGTAAGATGCTGGGAATCGTCCAATCCACGGTCAGCAGAGTACTAAAACGATACTTCGAGAACCTAACCATCGACCGGAAAGTGAAGAACGGCAAAAATGGATGCTCCGTCAGTGAAAAAGATCACAAGCGCGTAGTTAAGCAGTTTAGACGTGATCCGAGAAGTTCGGTCCGGGATGTCGCCAATAAGCTGAATTTGTCAAGTTCATTCGTCCAGCGGACCAAGTAGTGGGAGGGCCTACGTACATACAAGGTTCAGAAGGCTCCTAACCGCGACGAAAGGCAAAACATGGTGGTGAAGGCGCGAGCCCGGAAGCTGTACACCGAAATGCTGACGAAGCCGCATTGCCTGGTAATGGACGACGAAACCTACGTCAAAGCGGACTTTCGTCAGCTGCCGGGCCTGTTGTTCTTCTCCGCAGAGGACAAATTCAGCGTTCCGGATGAGATTCGCAAGCAGAAACTATCCAAGTTTGCCACAAAGTACAAGCGATCTGCTCTTGTGGAAAGCGGAGCGCCCCCTTCGTGATGACCGGCACGGTAAACGGGCAGGTTTACCGTAAGGAGTGCCTACAGAAGCGCTTACTACCACTATTGAAGCAGCACGAGGGCCCGACCATCTTCTGGCCGGATCTCGCTTCGTGCCACTATTCAAAGGACGTGTTGGAGTGGTACGAAGCCAACGGGGTCACCTTCGTGCCGAAGGAAATGAACCCGCACAACGCGCCGGAGCTTCGCCCAATAGAGAAATATTGGGCGATTATGAAGCAGGCCCTCCGGAAGAACCCAAAAGTTGTCAAATCGGAGGCGGACTTCAAGAGAAAATGGATTTCTGTTCAAAAAAAACTACAACCTGACGTTGTACAGAACCTTATGGACGGGGTAAAGAGGAAGGTGCGAGCATACGGGCTTGGGCTCGAAGTATGAATAAAAAGAAAATGCCAAAAGTTGTTTAATAGTTTTTATTTTACTGTCTAAAATTTTCAAAAGGATCGGTCTACTGGGCGAATTTCTACAGCGTTTTTCTCGTGATGCAATTTGAAGTGACACACCCTTTAGGCACAATTTAAGCCAAATTTCAATCAGCTTGAATAACATTTCACATTGCTCCTTTTATATGGTAATGCGTAGACAATGTCTACGGATCTAAACAAAAAATAAATGCAATCTCTGTTGCGAAGTGTGTTACAGTTTAAAGTGAAAGATATTCCCATGTTTCCACATGTGTTCCTGTTCGCACGTTAAGCCCCGTGTCGGTCCCTAGGAAATGACATTGAGCTTTTCGTTAGAAAAACGTTAAACACTGGGACTGACAGAAAAGAAAATGGTTTGTTTTTGTATTTTTTTTTGCTATGTGATTCTTTTCTAGTACAATTTCTGATTTTTTTTATACAATAAATATCTTTGGGAGCGGAAACCGCCACTGATACTGTGCAAATGCTCTTGATGCGAACTGAATGGAAAGTACAGCAAGAACATTTCGGGTGTGGAGGTTCAACCCGATGTAGTATACAATTTCTATCACTTTGGGGCACTTGTGATATTATTCGTAATGAAAGAACTCAGGCACATTCCACTAATATAAATATCACTATATTCTTAGTTCCGTCCTCGCGTGCATTCGACACTTGTTAACTTGATTGGTTGGAAATGTAAAAAGACCTCTTGCTTGCATTCGACATGTACTTTTTATAATGCTTAAACTAAAACTCTACACAAGGTAGCTTCTATTCTAGAGGAGGAGGAGCCAGCAAGGAAATATGTGAGCGCGTTCGATTGGTTCGAACGGGTCAATACGGAGAACAAAAGGGTAGTGGTTGTTTCTGTGTGTTGTCATTTCACACTTGGTTGAAGTGGGTTAGTTCTGCATAATGTTACGCTGCAAGGGTGAGTGGTTGTTATTTAATATTATCGTATGCAGCTGTGAGCTAGTGACATAAAAATGCATTTGGCCTACAAACATGTATGACGATAATTTATGGCGTGGGAATGAATTTGTGGGAATAGGATCGTTGGGATTTTATGACAAGTGGGAAAGGATAATGGTAATAGGTTATCCCGCTACACCATCCCTCTTTGGGAGAATGATGTAACCGGGTGGAATCATTTATTATTATTATATTCATTATTATTGGGTGTTATAGCTTCTCCTCTTACATATGGTTATCTAACTATATTTACAGGTTGTGATAAATTCGTAAATTTAATTATATAGTGTATTTAATTTATAATAGTTTTAATTTGTTCTGTGATGCTTATTGTATAATATTTGTATTTAATGATTGTCGATAATTATGATGATAATAACAGTGATGATTTTAATAATAATTATAATTGGGAAATAATTGAGTAAAAATGAACTTAATCTCTGATACGTACCAAATTTCTAATACCCCCTTCCCCCTAACGGAGGAGGGAATTATAAGTAATTAATCTATTTTTATGTACAGTATGAGTGTTTTGGGTTTTCTCATCTAATAATGTCGCGTTTGGGTGATTTATTGATATGACCTTGTATGGTCCTTGATATACCTTGTCTAGTTTTCTTCTGTTTTCGTTAGTCATCATAACTAAATCATTCTCATGTATTTGTATTGGGTTTGTATCTTTCTGCTGATCTTCACGACGCTTTTGTTTGATTCTGTCAATTATTTCTTTTGCTGATTTTGTTGCCGTTTTGAGTTTGAATTGTAATTCTTTATGATATTGCTCGATATTGTATACGGGTTCAATGTGTGATTTTAGGTTGTATGGCAGTGTTGCGTTTCTGCCGAAAACTAATTCAAAAGGTGTGTATGAAAAATCTGTATGCGGAGTGGTGTTGTAACAGAATGCGTAGTAAGGCAACCAATCATCCCAGTCGCTCTGCGATGGGTTGATGAATTGTCTCACGTATTCATTAAGACAACGATGGTTTCTTTCTAAACTTCCGATTGATTGCGGGTGATAGGGGGTAGAAAATTTTTGTTGAATTTGGAGTAATTTTGAAATATTGTCAAATAATTCATTCTTGTATTCGGTTCCTTGATCAGTTTGAACAATTGACGGAGTACCGTATACGAGAATGCAATTTTCTATAAATGCTCTCGCTATTGTGGATGCTTGTTTGTCTGGGGTTGGTTTTATTATTACGTATTTGGAGAGGTTACATTGGATAGTTAATGCATATCTATTTCCTGAATTAGATTTGTTAAAAGGTCCGATAGTGTCAATAGATACACAATCAAAAGGTTTTTCTGGGGTGGGTATTTTTATAAAGTTTTCCTTGGTCGGGGTTTTGTGTTTATTTTGTTTGCATTGTATACAATTTCTAACATATTCATAAATTTCTGATTTCATTTTGCTCCAGGAATAGAGTCTACTGAGCTTTTTATATAATCGATTGGCACCTATATGTCCTCCAATTGGTGCATCATGATAATTTTTCAGGATTTTTAATTTTTCTTCTTGGCTTTCTATCACACGCTTGGGTGTGTAGAGCACTATTTGCAAGTCTTTTAGCGAGTCGTTACAAGTCTTCTTGAAGAATTGAACGCTGCATAATTGGAATATCACGCTTGATAACGCTAGAGCTATCGCGCTTATTCTTAATTTTTTGGCCATATTTTCAACTTTCTGTAATAGATTCCCTAAGGTCTCTTTCGAGTTGCTTGCAATTTTTGTATTTGTCGACATTAATTCTTTGAATCCTGTTTTATTTTTAATTGCGCATTTCATATTATTAAATTCATTCTCGCTAGCGTTTTCATTATCTTCGAGTGCGCGTCCGCATTGAAGTTTGGGTAGTTTTTCCCATTCGGTTGGTTCAACTGCCTCGTATACTTTGAGTTGATCAGGCTCATTGACATCGAGTACAGTGTTATTATTCAAATGTTCGTATTCCGTCTGATTCATATTTTGTTCTTTTCTTGTCATTGCTCTCGTTTGAACGGCTAGGACGTTTATTGTTTTCAAAGTTTCAGAATCAATTGCTATTCGTGATAATGCGTCGGCAGTTACGTTTAGTTTTCCTTGTACATATTGTACGTCAAAATTAAATTCCTCTAAATCTAGTCTCATTCGTGTTAATTTGGAAGATGGATTCTTCATTGAAAAAAGGTAAACAAGCGGTCTGTGGTCTGTTTTTACCGTGAATTTTCTTCCGTATAAGTATGGTCTAAAGAATGTTATTGCCCAATGAATGGCAGTAAGTTCCTGTTCAATTGTTGATTTATTTGCTTCACCTTTGGTGAAGGCTTTACTTGCGTAAGCGATCGGTAATTCGATTCCATCGCAATCTTGGGCCAATACTGCGCCACAGGCAGTCTTTGATGCATCGGTTATTAGTGTGAATTCTTTTTTAAAATCGGGAAATTGTAAAATTGTGGGAGAAATCAGTGCTGATTTTAAAGAATTGAATGCTTGCTGACATTCAGAGCTCCAATCGAAGACTGCATTTTTTCGAAGGAGTTTGTTTAAGGGATGCGCAATTTGGGCAAAATTTTTAATAAATCTTCTATAATAGTTGCAAAAAGCAACGAATCGACGGACTTCATCCGATGTGTTTGGTGTAGGGTAATTTAATATGACTGAAAATTTTGATTTATCTGGTTGGATGCCAGATGCGGATATATTATGACCTAGGTATGTGACATCTGGTCTAAAGAATGAGCATTTTGCGGGGTTAAGTTTCAAATTATATTTTTGGAGTTGTTTAAAAACTTTTTCCAAATTACTTAAATGATGATTTATGGAACATCCGACTACTATAATGTCGTCAATGTAAAGGAAAGCACACTCTGGTGGTAAGCCGCTGAGTGCAATTGTCATCATTCTTTGGAAGCTGTTTGGGGAAATATTTAATCCGAAAGGTAGTCTATTGAATTCGAAATGACCGTTTGAAGTAGAGAATGCTGTTAGTTTTTTGGAATTTTCGTCAAGTTCTATTTGGTGGAAACCTGACATTAGGTCTAGAGTAGTAAAGTATTTGGCTCTTCCTAAATGATCGAGTATTTCATCTATTCTTGGAAGGGGAAATTTATCTGGTGTAATTTTTTTGTTGAGCTGGCGAAAGTCTACCACTAATCGCCACTTTTTATCTTGTGTATTAGATTTTTTTGGCACTAAAAGTATAGGGGAATTATATGGAGAGGTTGATGGTTGGATGATTCTATTTTCTAACATATTTGATATTTGTTTATTTATTTCTGTTATTTGGGCCTCTGGAGTTCGATAATTTTTTATGTAGACGGGGTTTTTGTCGTTGAGTTGAATGTTTTGTTTATAAAAGTTGTTGGTAGTTAAGAAGTCATCTTTTAAAGCGAATATTTCGTTATAGTTTCTGCAGAGATTTATCAGTTTGTGTTGGGCTTCACGGGGAGTGTTAGTTAGATTTAATTCTTCAGTTAATTTTGGTATACGATTAGGGTTGTTAGTTGTGTTGTGGTTGATTGTAAAATGTGTTAACGGTTGGGTTAGTGGCTTGAAATTTTTGGGTAGAAGTATTTCAGACGTATTGGTATTAATGATTTTAACGAATTGTGTTTTAGAGTTAACTATGGAATTTGCGCAAAATACTCCAGGTTTGATTTCTTGAGAAATTATGACAGTGTCTTCTTTTATATGTGGAATTTTTATTTCTTTGATAATCTGGCATCTGGGGGGGATGACTAGATGATCGTCCCATGTGTCATGGATCGGTACTTCTAGATTAGTCTCATTGAAGAAAAAGGATAGTAACCATGTCTTCAAACACAGATTACATTCATATTTTGTTAAAAAGTCTTTTCCTAGAATGCCGTCAGCTGTAATTGGGAATTGTTTATTCACCATATGGAATTGGTGTGGAATTTTATTATTTTCTATAAGTAGACTAGTGTTGGTACTACCTATTGTTTCAAGTTTGCCTTCGGTCACGCCGTTTATTATGCATGTATTATTTTTGTTAATTTTCTGGGTACGTTTGATCAAATTTTCCTTTAGGATTGATATATCTGCCCCTGTATCAAGAATAAGAACGCATGGTTGTTCGCACATGCTTAATTTAACTATAATAAACATTGAACAAGTAATATTTAGGTTGAAAATATTTGATGTTGATTTCGGTTTTCCTCCTGTTCTTCGTCCGACAACGCGCGGAGGTTCGCAGCCGGGTTTTCGGAGTTTTCCGCAATTCTAATGAAATGTTGCGGTCTGTTGTAATAGTTTTGGCTGCCATTGCCCCTAAAGTTTCTGTTTTGGTTAGGGAAATTCTGTTGATGATATTGGCGATTTTGGTTAAAATTTTGGTTTTGTTGAGGTTGATTATTGAATCTACCACCTCTTCCTCTATAGTTATTAAAATTTCTACCACGATTGTTCTGGTTGAAACGGTTAGGATGCGGGTAGGGCGGTTGTCGCTGCCCGCGATTGTAAATAAGCACATTTGCTGATTTGGTTGTCAGCGATTTATATTTATTGACCTTCTCCACTGCGTCAGCTATGCTGGTGAAGGCTCCCGCACGTAATATAGTTTTTAATTCAGGGTTATCAATGCCTTCAATGAGGGCATCGATTCCTGCTTGGCAAGCGAGTTTTGCTGCTCGTTGCGGTGGTGTCTCTTCCTTGATGTGTAAGTCGATGAGTTGTTCGGTCAGCTCTTCAACTTCCTTACATAATTCGTCTGCTGACTGTTTTTTTATAGACTTCAACTTCGCTAATATGCTGTCGGCGCTAGTCTTTGATATACATGTAGTTTTTAAATTTGTTAGCAGTGAAGGTATATCCACGCTATTATTAATTGCTCTTCGGGCCTTTTTGTCGAGTCTGGTCAGTAGGAATTGATATACCAACGCTTTGTTTGCGCTGGGGGAGATCTCATTTAGTAGTGTGGCTGCACTGATGAACATATCGAGTCCATCAGGTGAGCCGTCGTAGATTGGCACCATTGCGGCTGCCTCTTTGTAATCGAATTTGGACATTTTCGGTTTTTGTATTCCAACAACGAACAATATCGCAAGAGCTACTTCTTTGAACGATTTTTGTTTAATGATAATGTTTATTTTATTTCTAATATCTTGATATATTAGATTAGCATTTTCGGCAAGCAATAACAATTCTTCAGCCTCTTTATTGTGTACGAGAGGGTCTACTATTGTTTTAATATCTTCAACTAATTTTTCAGCTTCTGCGAGCTTGGTTCTCAATGTAGCTTTTCTTAACTTTTTAGTTTGCTCGGATCGCAGTGATTTTGCAATTACTTGTAATTTCTGTATTTTGTTTTCTATTAAACTTGCCATTAAATTAAAGGCGAAAAAATTTTTTTTTTTTTTTCTGTTTTTGTTGATGTCTACAACAAGTAGTCTTACAGCTTAGCACATATTTTACATGAACATTTTGTGTTTTTTTTTTTTTTTTTTTCATTAACAATTTTTACTTCAAAAATTTTTTTTTTTTTTTCATATTTTACATCTTATAATTGACTTACCATCTCTGTCGGCGGTATCCTACTACAGTATCAGTAAGGCTGAGCTTTGTGAAAGGTGTCACATAGATGGTTGCTCCATGGATGTCTTCAATTTTGATATTGAAACCTCTTTTCGGCTGCTTCGGGTGTTGCTTCCTATATTGCCGCCATCCGATTTTTTCCACTAATGCGATGTGTTCCGCTTGGGCCTCCGCCTGGGCCAAGATGTCCTTGATGTTCTCGTTCCACATGTTTAGTTTTTCCAATGGTCACTAGTTCGTGTAATGAGTTTCTATTGGTTCGTTCACATGGGTGGTTAGCACAGTTCCGTTTATTAGTTCACTTTGGTCTAGTTGGCACGTCTTCGTTGATTAGTTCACTTTGTTTAAATTTTGAAAAAAAAAATAGTTCACTTCTGCCCTTTATACCTGGTTGAGCTGTGCCGCTCTCACTGCTCGGGAGGCTACTCTCTCCGAGTGATTCTTATAAAACGTGTGCATTAACCGCACAACACCGTAACCTAACGCAGCACCAGCAAGGATGCATAAAGCAATCGTTTGCGGTGAACTCGACACTGGGGCGCTCGACACTATCTCGTCTGCCGAGAAAAAGCCCATTTTTGAACGTTCACTGTTTCGTCAAAACAAAAAAATTGTTTGGTTTCACTCATAGCCGAAGATTCAGGCTAAAGTCTCGGTCGCCATGTGGAGGTTCAACCCGATGTAGTATACAATTTCTATCACTTTGGGGCACTTGTGATATTATTCGTAATGAAAGAACTCAGGCACATTCCACTAATATAAATATCACTATATTCTTAGTTCCGTCCTCGCGTGCATTCGACACTTGTTAACTTGATTGGTTGGAAATGTAAAAAGACCTCTTGCTTGCATTCGACATGTACTTTTTATAATGCTTAAACTAAAACTCTACACAAGGTAGCTTCTATTCTAGAGGAGGAGGAGCCAGCAAGGAAATATGTGAGCGCGTTCGATTGGTTCGAACGGGTCAATACGGAGAACAAAAGGGTAGTGGTTGTTTCTGTGTGTTGTCATTTCACACTTGGTTGAAGTGGGTTAGTTCTGCATAATGTTACGCTGCAAGGGTGAGTGGTTGTTATTTAATATTATCGTATGCAGCTGTGAGCTAGTGACATAAAAATGCATTTGGCCTACAAACATGTATGACGATAATTTATGGCGTGGGAATGAATTTGTGGGAATAGGATCGTTGGGATTTTATGACAAGTGGGAAAGGATAATGGTAATAGGTTATCCCGCTACACGGGGCTCAACATGTTAATTGTGTATTGAATAAACTACGAATATTAATTAACAAAGATGAAATCATATATAGAAATCCCAACAAAAACACATTGGTAACAATCGACAATGTATCAATAGCTTCTAATTGAAACTGTTTTTTTAGATTAATAATGGCTATGTTAGTGTTTGGTACTTATCCCACAGTTTGGCAACAACCAAGACGTGATGTTTGGCAATCAAATATCAATTAAGTGTTGGTAGATAAAACGATGTAATTATTTTTGTGCCCATTTTTATCACCAAAGCAAATAATATACGTAAACTTGAATCAAGCTACACTATTTCATCGGCATACTTTTGTAAAGTATGGGTCTGTCTAGTAGACTGAACAATTCTCAGGAACATTTTTTGTACCAGGACAACAAACGAGAACCGCCGCAATCGAAATCATTGGCCTCATTTGAATTTAAATTGTCTCAGTGCGATTAGGAATAATTGAAATGCGAAATAAATTACTTAAATCATTCCCGCAATCGCGTTTGTATCTCCGCTATTTCAGCCCCAGCCACAAATCTCGTAGATTCTCGAGTGCCCCGACAGCAGCAGCAGCACTAATTATGCTCCAAATGCATATTTGATACAGCGCACGAGATTAGAGCACTGTGACAGGAAATGAATTTGTATCATCCCCGTCTCAAGCTGCCTCCGTCTCCCCCCACTCCGGAGTGCTTCCATTTTCCCTGTCACACACACACACACACACCTGAGTGGCAGGATTGGTTTTAGTTGAGCAAAAGTGATATGTGTCACACAAATAGCGCTGGAGCTCGCCACACGCTCTCGTACACCTACACATCCTAATCTAATAATATCCGTTTCGATAAATCTCCCCGTTGTCTACCTCCGGTAGACCCCTCTTCGCTTGTTCTCTGCGAGGAGCCATTGGTTCCAAGCGTCTTACGATTGCTTGTTTGACGCTGCGGCCGACTCGGAATTAGTTTTCCATTAAGATACAAGTGCAACGATAAAGCTTGGTTTATGAGCGCAACACTTCCTGCAGGTGTTGGCGCTCCGATAGATGAGCATTTATTGAGCTGGTGGTGGAGAAGATTGAAGGGACCCGATTGGAAACTCTGGCGTGCGGTCGGCTGATAAGCCGCAGTTTAACTAGTAAAGGATAGGGTCACAGTGTGGCTGTCTTCCCCTCGGTGGGAAGGGTGAGGAGGTCGAACTGTTTCTGGTGGATGACGATTGAGTGGATCCAGTTTGAAGCTGGGGGATTTTAATTAGAACTATCATAGAGCAATTTCGTTTCTTCCCGAACCAGCGATTAACATGTGAGGGATTCAAGTCACTCTACGTTGAGTTGGTGGTTCACGGAAAGTTACATCTGTTATACGTTGTATATTTCCTGACAGTTGTCAAATTATGGATTCTTTTGTCCGCATTCTTGCTGGAAAAAAACCCGTCAAGTTGTATAGCAGTGGAAAAACATTTCATTTTAAATGGACAGTGCTGGATGGATGGTTTCTTTTGTTTTCTTTCGTCATCATTGGACTAGCTAGAACCATTGTCCGTAAGGATTTCACCCCTTGTTCGGACTCTTTTGTCAGCTGTAACAACAGTATTGTTGTACACCATGAGGGAAACATATTTCCACATTCATAGCTGCCAATACCATTGTGGTGGATTGATGGGATTGGACGGAAGACAATGACATGATATGCATTTGGTGGAAGCAGTTTGCAATTTTTTCACCTGCAAACGGTAACATTGTGAACAGGAGTACATGATGAATTCACGGGTATATATGGAAGAGAGGACAATAGACGATTCAAACATAATATTATTGTTAGTATGGCACTGAATATTTTCAAAGCGATTGAAACGGAATCACTGAACTTTAATTTGTTGGTTGATTTTTTTTTTATCCAAAATATATATTTTTATTAAGGCTCATATGGCGTCAGCCTAACTGGGCCGGGAGTTCAATATTTCGACAATGTTTGCTTACAACTATGTTAGTAATATGTAACCGATTACTCGCGGTTGGCTCGAGGTTAGTATTACAAGTGTTCTCATAATTGGTATGTTGCAGTCTTCGATGCTCTGTACGTGTGCCCGACTCGGGATACCTCCTATTGGGATGCAGCTGACCATTAATCAGCAACGCCCCCCTAGTCTGTACCCCATATCTAGCGTGGTGCGTCTTTCTCGACTCGAGGAATCCAGGATAGAATGGTCACTAGCCGGCGCAATCATCAGCTCGTGTAGAGTTGTCATAAGCGGTACAACCTTTGACTCTTGTTGAATGATCAGTGGACTGCACAACCTTTGGCCCGTGTATCTGTAAAGAGTGTGTGTATGTATTGCCGCGACTAAGTAAAAGTTTATCGTTTGGATAGGAGGGATATGAAACGGGGACACAACGAAGGAAACATCATTAAACGTTGACATCGGCGTTTCTGAGGAACAGGTATAGATGAAGCAGAAGATCAGGATCACGGCTACCTAAGATATCCCGGACGGGGATATCCGATTGTCTGCCTTTTGCTCTCAGTGCTCTAGAGAGCTGAGAGCGAGCAGCATGGAACCGGATACACGACCAGACAATATGCTCGATGTCGTGGTAGCCATCGCCACAATCACAAAGATTGTTTGCTGCGAGCCCAATGCGATAGAGATGCGCGTTTAGGTTGTAGTGATTGGACATAAGCCGAGATATCACGCGAATGAAATCACGACCTACATTCAATCCCTTGAACCATGCACTCGTCGAGACCTTAGGGATAATCGTGTATAACCAACGACCGAACTCATCTTCACTCCACATGCGCTGCCAACTTACGAGCGTTTACTGACGAGGAATGTGGAAAAATTCATTATAAGCAATTTGCCTTTCAAAAAGTGTGCCTTCTAAAGCGCCCACCTTAGCTAGCGAGTCCGCTTTCTCATTCCCCGGAATCGAGCAATGAGAGGGAACCCATGCTAAGGTAATCTTGAATAATTTTTCGACCAAAACACTCAATAGTTGTCTTATTCTTGTTAGGAAATAAGATGAGCATTTATCAACTTTCATTGAGAGGATTGCCTCTATTGAGCTGAGACTGTCTGAAAAAATAAAATAGTGGTCGATGGGCAATGTTTCAATGATCCCTAATGCGTAATATATCGCACCCAGTTCAGCGACATACACGGAACAAGGATCTTTGAGTTTGAAAGAGGCACTGGAATTTTCATTGAAGATGTCGAAGCCAGTGGACCCGTTTATGTATGAACCGTCAGTAAAGAACATTTTATCAGATCTAACTTTCCCATATTCTTCCGAAAATATCGGCGGAATAGAATCGGAGCGTAGGTGATCTGGGATTCCATGGATTTTTTGTCGCATGGACAGATCAAAAATGACAGAGGAATTGCAGAAGTATGGGAAGCAAACTTGGTTGGAGATGCCTGGTGAAGGGTGCACGTCGTGGGTAAGGTACTCATGATATAAAGACATAAAACTTGACTGAGGAGTCAGTTGGAGTAGATTTTCGAAGTTATCAATCACCAATGGATTCATGATCTTGCAACGGATGAGAAATCTGGAGGATAATTCTGTGAACCGAAGAGTAAGCGGGGGTACTCCTGCCAAAACTTCGAGACTCATCGTATGTATCGAATGCAAACACCCCATTGCTATACGCAAGCAACGATATTGTATTCTCTCCAGCTTGAGAATATGAATCCTGGCAGCTGATCGGAAGCAAAAACTGCCATATTCTAACACTGATAATATCGTTGTTTTGTACAACTGGATGAGGTCTCCTGGATGGGCACCCCACCATGTTCCGGTAATTGTTTGGAGAAAATTGATTCTTTGCTCGCATTTCTGTTTCAATTACGCAATGTGTCTCCCCCAGGTACACTTAGAATCAAAATATACACCCAGGTATTTGAAAAACATAGAGTGTTGGATCGTTTTGCCGGATAGGTGAAGCTGGAATTGGGCGGGTTCGTGCTTCCTAGAAAAAAACGACCATTTCAGTTTTCTCCGTACAGAATTCGATACCCAGCCCACGTGAACAGATTGTTCAGGGTATCTTGCAACGACTTTTGCAGAACGACGGGATTAGTACCCGTGATGGAAATAACTCCATCGTCTGCAAGTTGTCTCAACGTGCAGTCTCTAGTTAGACAATCATCCATATCATTGACGTAAAAACTGTACAAGAGGGGGCTTAGGCAGGAGCCTTGTGGTAGGCCCATAAAACTGTAACGAGAAGATTTCGAGCTGCCATGAGAGAAAATCATGTGCTTTTCTGACAGTAAATTGTACAGGAAATTATTGAGAATTTATGAAAGTCCACGATTATGAAGCTTCTTTGAAAGAATTTCCATGGAAACTGAATCAAATGCCCCTTTGATATCGAGAAAAACGGAAGCCATTTGTTCTTTGCGAGCAACTGCGATTTGGATTTCAGAAGATAACAGCGCGAGACAATCATTTGTCCCTTTACCTCGGCGGAAGCCAAACTGCGTATTTGACAGCAAATTGTTCGTTTCGACCCACTTGTCCAAACGAAGTAGAATCATTTTCTCTAACAATTTACGAATACAGGATAACATTGAAATCGGCCTATACGAGTTGTGATCGCTAGCCGGCTTGTTGGGTTTCCGTATGGCTATCACTCTCACTTGTCTCCAGTCATGCGGGACAATATTCAGCTCCAGAAACTTGTTGAACAAGTTCAGCAAACGCTGTTTTGCCAAGTCGGGAAGATTCTTCAACAAGTTGAATTTAATCTTGTCCGACCCCGGAGCTGAATTGTTACATGAGAGGAGGGCAATTGAGAATTCTACCATCGAAAAATTCTCATAATCGCTTTGAAGTGGAATATCGCGTACGACGTATTGTGCAGGAGCGGTGTCGGGGCAAACCTTCCTTGCAAAGTTAAAAATCCAACGGTCAGAGTATTCCTCACTTTCGTTTGTATGGTTCCAGCCACGCATTTTCCTAGCCGTATTCCAAAGAGTGCTCATAGCGGTCTCCCTTGACAAACCATTGACGAACTTCCGCCTATATCCACGCTTTTTTGCTTTAATCAAACCTTTTAGTTTGGCTTCTAGAGCTTGGTACTTTAGAAACCATTCCACTAATCCAGTTTTCCTGAATTTTTTGAAAGCGGATGATTTTTCAAGGTAGACCTTTGAACACTCCCTGTCCCACCAAAGTGATGGAGGACGACGTCGGAAAGTGGTAGCCGGTACACGTTTCTTTTGAGCTTGAAGTGCGCTTTCGTAAATCAAACTCGATATAAAGTTATACTCTTCGAGTGGAGGAAGTTCATGCATTGAAACAATTACTTCAGATATTATTTCCGCAAATGTTCTCCAGTCAATATTCTTCGTGAGGTCATATGAAATATTGACTGACTCACGAAAGCTTGATTCATTAGCGATCGATAAAATTATTGGTAGGTGATCACTACCGTGGGGATCTTGGATTACCTTCCACATGCAATCCAGGGATAACGAAGAAGAGCATAGAGATATGTCTAGCATGCTTGCCCGTGCAGGAGGGTTGGCTATTCTGGTTGCTTCCCCAGTATTCAAAACTGTCAATTTGAAGTTGTCGCACAGATCATAAATCAAAGTGGCACGGTTGTCATCGTAGAGTGATCCCCATGCTGTTCCATGGAAGTTGAAATCACCTAAGATTAACCGCGGCTCCGGCATTGCCTCGATAGTATCAAAGAACTGATGGCGGCCTACCGTAGTTCTGGGAGGGATATATATCGAAGCAATGCAGAGGTCTTTGCCATTGATTTGTGTCTGGCAAGCAACAACTTCAATGCCTGTCATCGGTGGGAGAGTGACTCTATAGAAGGAGTGACATTTTTTAATCCCCAATAGTACGCCACCAAACGAGTCATTTCGATCGAGGCGAATAATGTTAAAATCGTGGAAATTCAGTTCGTCGGCTGAAGAAAGCCATGTTTCACAGAGGGAAAATACATCACAGTTAGAACTATGAATTAAAAATTTAAATTGATCTAGTTTAGGGATGATGCTTCTGCAATTCCACTGTATTACAGTGGTCAAATCCTTGACCTCTTGCCCTGAATCAGGCATCGAGGGAAATGAACGCTGCCAAAAAACCACATGCTCTCACAATCGGAAGCAAACATAATACTATGCTTTTAAGAGGGTCATTTATATTTAAAGCATTTAAAATGTTGTCCACCAGGTCAGAAAGCGCAAGCAAGCCAGATTGTGGCTGTTGCCTCGACCGCGAAAAAGGAGCAGACGTGTTGGGTGCTGCTCCGGGAAGTGCTGAGGACCCCTGGTGTGTAGAAGAACCGCTTAAACCAGGAGGTACTTGCTTCGGTCTATTCTCAGCACGTTCGATTCGAGTTTTCATTCCAACTTGGGAAGTTTCGGTTTTCTTTCTGGGGAGTGATGGAAAAGAAGTAATTTTTCTTTTCCTGATGGCACCCTGCGATGTACCGGAACTTCCTGCATTGGGAGCGTCAGCAACAGGCTCGTCGTTCTGCAGAATGGAGTAGGGATTGTCCTGAGTCGTTGGAACGCATTAAGCATTTCTGCATAAGTCCGCTTGGAACGTTCTTTTAAGGAACGCTTGATTTTTTCCCATCTTTGTATGTACACCGGGCATTGAGTAAGATCATGAGGAGTCCCGCCGCAATGAAGACCCTTGCGCTCTTTCGGGCAAGGATTCTCATCATGGCTCTCTCCACAATCTGCGCAACGTTTTTTGTTGCAACAATAGGCGGCCGTGTGACCGAGTTACATACATTTGTTGCATTTCATTACCCGGGTTACAAACAACCGAACAGGTAAACGAAGTGCACCTATTGCAACGTAGTTTGGAAGGGCGGAACCCTCAAATGTCACACGAAAAGAGTTTGTCCGATTGAGAACTCTTTTGTCATTTTTAAGTGACACAGATTTCAGTCGATCGCATGCAAGAATCTTCACACTTTTAAGTGAAGAGTTCTTGAAGCGACCGACACCATCGAGTATCTCTTTTCGAGTCAAACCCTTTTCGTTTATTACACCGTCTATTTCAACGTTGCAACAGGGTACGTATACGCGATACTCGATCGCAAAGAGATCACAGCGCGTTATTTCATTCGCTTGGGTTCTGCTGGAGACGACAACTCGTAATTTGTCTGGCCCCATCCGAGTAATCTCGGTAACTTCGGAAAATTTCTGTGTCAACTCTTTTGAGATGCGAATGACGTTAAGAGGTTTGGATTTTCGTCTAAAGTATACGATAAATGGGTCTTTGGCGCCATCAGGATATTCTTTTAGACGAAAATCCTGCTTCTCGTATTTTTCCTCATCTTCAGAGCTTTCTATTTCGTATACAGAATTTTCCTCCTCATCTTCTGTTTCATCCTCCTGCTCTTCAGGAGGAGGTTCATTATCTGATATATTCTTTGGCGTGGGTGGGGGATCCTCCCCGCCCTCTGCCATATTAATAAAAACGAAGAAGTAGACAACTGTTCGATATGAACAGAATATAATAATTTCGAAAATATAAATTAGTAAAAGAAATTATATTTCTATATAAGTTATTGTTGAAAATTTTATTTATTTCAATTTTTGTTATTATGTGTAATTTGAAAATGAAAAAAGGTCCAATAAAAGTTCAACGGTGATGTAAGAAATGAACACCCCTAATGCCAACGCTTGCCGATATGATAAACACAATGAGTTATTCTTAGATCAAGAGTTTACAAAATTCTGCTTCGATTGGCATTGGATACAAAGATTTCCTCGCCGGTAGAAATCAAGGCTGAACTTGATCTCGGAGTATTCTCTCGACAATTCTGACAGATTTTGGCAGTAGATCCCAACATTTCATACATTAAAACCATATCCGTACCAAGGCTTTCGAATTTCATAAGTACGCATTGGTCAAAAGTGGGCTAATGGTGTGTTTACTGACGAATAGGTGTTCAATATGGACATGCAGTCAGACAGTATATGTAACTCCTGGCACGAGAACGACGTGTAAATCTACCAGAGGAAAGAGTAACTTCGGCAGCGGAAAATTGTATTATTGTAGTCTTATGTCGCCATTCATTCATAAGCCATGTTGTCACGTTGTCAATTGTTGTCTCTTGTCACGCTTCTAACGCTACGCAAGGAGACTCTTCCAAAACCAAACATGCCATCCGGTGTGGAGTCCAGACCAAAACCTAATAGAAAATGTGTGGAATTTTCTCTTACGTCACATATTCAGATAAGTAAAACTGAACCATAGAAAAATGCGATTGTCCATAAATGGGAAAACTAAATTCAAACAATTCAATAGTTATCTAGATAATCATCTGACAAAGTTGTGGTAAAAACATCCAACAATAAACATAAGTTTCCATGAAGTTGCAGCTGATTTTTAACATATTTTCAATCAGAAAATGAGAAATGTCCAAATAATAACACACACACACACATCCACACAATTAACAGACCGACTAACATCGAATACTTATACTACCAATATACGAATACTTGTATCGCATCGAATGTATGTTCTTATACTTATTTTCAGCAATGTATAGACGGGATTCTTCTCAAAACTTACTGGGAAAAATATCGCGATTTTAAATGAAGTTCTCGTTGTGTTTCTAATAGATAACCTTACGAAAACTTCGTGCGTGTAGTAGAAGATCATATTGGGAGTACGAGGGTAGTCTGATAAGTACTTAGCCCCATCGCCCGATGGTGTCAGTATCGCAAGAGAGACTATGTGGATAGAGTAGTGCGTAGTTGTACATCCTCGTAAACGGCTACTGTCAAAATAGGACTCGTAATTTTGTTTTGACCGTGTGGTTAAATTGGTCGAATTGCACTACGAACTGCTGTCCATCCACCAGATTTGGCCCCGTGCGTCTTTTTTTTTGTTTCCAAGCTAGAAAAAATCACTCGCCGGGCAGAAATTTGAGTCGAATGAGGAGGTTATCGCCGCCACGGAGGCCTACTTTCCAGAGCTTGAGAAAACGTATTTTTCAGATTGATTAAAGAAGTTGGAGCATCGCTGGGTCAAGTGTATCAAGCTAAAAGGAGACTATGTTGAGTAATAAATCGCCACTTTTTCGAAAATTTTCTTTTTTTTTGTTTGCTAAGTACTTATCGGACTGCCCTCGTAAGCAAGTTCGAAAGCTTATCATTTTACCGAGATGGTTGATGATTTTGAGCATGTCCAGTGCATTTAACATTACTAGCTGGTTACTCCTGGAAAAAAACTGCTGGTGAAGCAAGCAGAATTGTTGCCGAGACTTACGGTGACAGTGATCCATCTAAAACAACATACTGAGCTTAGCTCAAATGTTTTTAAATATGAAGGTTTTTAGGGAGAAGATAAAGAACACATCGTAGTTTTTTTTTCAAAAAAATACTTGAACCGAACGAAACCTTCATGGAACATGAGATTGAAAATAATTGATGGTTTCGAGTAGAGCATTGGAAGAAAAAAATGAGGGAGGTGATATGCAGAACACAACCGTATTGTTATACAACTCACTTGTGTATCACTTCGAATATTAGTTTAGAATACATTGAATTATTCAAATTTACTTTTTAGTGAAATGTTCTGGTTGCCCTGAAAAGGGCTAATGAGTGCGTTGTTATGTAGAAGTAGCTAGAGGTACTTGACTCATTATTCATGCTTATGGCAAGCATACCCAAAATTATTTTTAGCACATGTTTTCGCATCCTGGTTTATTACATAAAAAGAGCTCATACTCTCTCATACTGGTATAGAATTTGTTTAAAATATATGCCATAGCAATGTAAAAGCAAGTGATACAAGAGACACATTGCAAAAAAGCACGCATTAAACCTTTTCGCATACTTTTTCACATACACGGCCCAGACCAAAAAAAAAAGGTTCACGTTTATGCTCTGTTTTTTACTCTTAGAAAACACTTCCGACCTTCATTTTGAAATGAGGTGTAATATTATCACGCATTTATGCAACAGTACCAGTGACTATGTGACTTGTCTTTCAGACAAGCTGACGTTCAGTCTGAAAGAAAAAGATTTCTGCTTTTATTTGTTCATTTCGCCCTTCAGCACACGTAAAAGCATTTTCCGTGCCGAAGATGATATGTTTTCTGCCAACGATAGTTTAGATGTAGCAAGTACAATACACAAGCTGGCCATTTTTCGCATTTTGTTTCGAAATGTGAAATACAATGATTGTTTGACAATTTTTCCGTTCAAATATTTTGGTAATCCTAGGCATCATATCAAATATAAACGGACGTTCATCGAATTTATTTGCAACGAAGAACATAATCTATTGCAAAAAAATTCGATGCATTCTAAAATAATATTCGAATTGGTAAACAAGTGGAATGCATAATATAATTGCGTATTTCTACGTCGAAAATAGCGGTCGTGTCCTGCAAACAACCTCTTACTTTTTTTTTTAGAAAACAAAAACATAATTTCCATAGGCAAACATACATTTATTCAATTCCATATGCACAGTTCTGTTCCACATTTTTACACCATTTTCATCTTCGAAAATTCTGTCCTTCCGAATGTCTTTGATGCTGTCATTCTTAAAATAGGTTTCTACTGAGAGAGAACAAAAATATCTCGCAACACTAACTCCACGCCATCACTCCATTTATTCAATTAATATTGACGGCAATAAGCTTCATGTTCTGCCATTGTAAAGCGAGAATCATATTTAATTAAATCAAGAGGAATAAACGTACTTTCAAAATAAAAATTATGTATTAAATTTTACTGTTCCGTATCGAATATGTATTGTACGTAATAAAGGGACACGTTTTTTTGAACATTGTGAAACGCATTAAACAAAAAAAAAACTGTGTCAGATGATGGTTTTATATTATGATGATGATTTTCGTGGAAATATCATGAAATGTACAGACAAATGGTCACGACTACGTGTTTTAATCATTCACAAAATATCAAGTACTTACTTAATTCAAAATATAACGATTTGAAATTGTCTGGCTAATTTGATCAAATTTCTTTATTTCACGCCAACTTCAAGCTTTAATAAATGTCGACAAGGCACCTACGATAACGTGAACCGCTTCGGGAAAGATAGATAAAAATCGAAAGGAAGAGTAAGCATTATTAGTGCTGACCTGAGAGCTTTCTTATGTATGTCATAATGACGGTTGTCATTTCCAATAAGGAAACCTTTTGCAAAGATCCCAGTATCTATTATGGATGATTGTTATTCCGATAAAGTAAAAGGTTCAAAAATCATGAAAAATCAGGGTCATTTCAGTGAAATCAGGCTAATTCTCATGTTTGTCAGGATATCAGGGAATGTGCCAAAAAGTCTGGAAAAAAAACCTGAAAAATCGGGAAGGTTGGAATGATTTCAATTGAAAACTCAAATATGTCGGGTTCGATGTACGATCAATCGTGGATCTCTCTGAGTTGAAAATTTGCCTGACACGCCTTGGGATTATATTTTTTTAAACGCAAGACTACTCTTTCTTTTCTTTACTGGAGCGTTAGACTAAAATTTCAAAAACGAGATTATTACTTTTGTGATGTAATGTTTTGAACGTTAATATTTCATCGCTGGCGGAACGAAGTGATGCGATAATTTGATAATCACTTTACTTGATTGATAAAAGATGTACGAGTGATCTTTGTTATTAATTGACTCAATAGCTCAAAAACAGATTTCAAAACAAGCTGTTTAAATCATAAAAATCTATAGATATGGGCACCTGGTTGAAGATTCTTTCAAGTTATGATAGGTCAGCGCTGGCTGAAGAGTGTTTGTGTACAATTGAATCACACGTAAGCATTGTTGGTGGAACAAACATAGAATCGCCTGTGGCTGTGTATCCAGAAGTATAGATGTATACTGAGTGCGCTACGTGTACTGCCAACAAGGACAAAAACATCGTGTATTGTTCCAACGATAACCTTCAGCTACTTCTACAAAACCATGCAATCTCATCGTTTTTTAGGACTCCCAAATTTGTATTTTTTGCGGGGCGAGAGCTTTCGTGTTCGAACTTATTATTGATGATCGTGATGATGATGATCAGGCTTTTAACTTTCCAGTTCACTCTCGTTCTAGTCTTGTAAAAATCCAAGTTTGAAAATTAAAACTTCGACCTTGGGAAAGACCATTTGGTAAGCCTTCTAGTCGCTAGTTGAAAATCGTGGCGTATTGGTTTTTCCTGTCGATCATTAAATTTTCGTGAATTCGAGCATCATTTCCGTGTTAAAAGTAGTATCGAAGTGCAGCGCATTCCATGCCGGATGTGAAAAAAGTATTTTCCAGCGATGAAAGTGGTGTTCTTCGGAGTTAAAATTTGTGAAATTTTTTTCCGCAGCGGTTTCACTGATGATGCTACCACAGAACATTCGGCTCGGATTTTCTGTTTCCGTTATGCTATGCAGCACCTTTTATGGGGAATTGTTGTTTTGGGAGCGTTGGAGATGTAATTTTGCAGAAAGATACTGAGAAAATACTTGGATATTTAATAACTTCAGTGCTTCAGTTTCACTCTAGATAGCGAGCAATCAACAATACATGCTAATGCTTAGAGATATTTCTACAATTTCTAGCTTTTTCAGTAATATTTCTGCCTGATATTTTTTTCGTTAATCAAGTTATTTCTGCAACAGTACCAGTTGAGGTTAATTTGCGTACTGGTTTTTTCTTGTGTCTTGTTAAATTTTAAAAAACAATCTATAAGATAAGTCGCTTAGTTCGAGCCTTTGCAGGAGTATGAGGTGGGACTATTATGTTATCACAATATGCTTTTCTTCTAGTTTTTCTCTTACCGGTAGAAATTGGGCACACCAGTAAAGAATTCAATGAACTTCTAATAACGCATTCTTTTGTCCGCTTCACTGCATATGAGCACCGTATTTTCCTTTTTTTCGAGCACTGCTCTAAATGCCAGTGCTCTCTGAGTTTCAATGGCAATCGTTAGTTAATTGGACGGAAAATAACGTTCTCGTGTATGGAAGCAGGAAGATTGAATCCGACTTGTCTCCTTTGTCGAACAGTTTAGACAAACGACGATAACACTGCACACGTATGTGCTCCTTCCTCATTTGGCTTCCGCGGCGAGAGGAAACCAGCACCGAGAGGACGGGAGGACGGGTCTATTCACGGTCATAAATTTCTCGATCGGAGATTGGAAGTATGAAGGATTTTCGATGGTTGGTTGAATTTCCACACTTGAGGATGTTTTTTTTCTACCGTCAAACCTTGCGACCCAACCACAGAACGAAACCTTCCGCTTTTTGTCTATGTCGTCTACCCATTCCTCGGGCTCCGAAAAGGGGAAATTGGAAAAATGTTCAGCTCCGTGGAAAAAAAATGGCGGAAGAGGTTATCAATTCTCGAAGCAGACAGGAGAAGATGATGCGTACTTAGGGGCGAGAAATTTCGAAGAAACGGATGGTTGGGCTTTGCTCAAGCTTTTATAGTGGGGGGGTATTTTCCCACCCGTCAGTGCTGACACCGACAGTGAAGTGCAGTAGGAAGGGGAGGCTAAGACGGCTAAGCACCGAGCACTCTTGTGTAGTAATGATTTCCATTTATCCTAGCCATAAATCACATCCGAGCAAACTCGTTATCCACAGTCAAAAGTTCCTACCAATAATTCTTTCATTTTTCCGTCTATTTACAGGTAAGCTGATTATGTGTCTGTGGAATAGGTTGATGGGATATTCCACTCAAGAGCGAGCTTAAACTAGCTCATCACACCCCTCGGCCACCCCAGGCTTGGGGGTCTCTGCGCTTCGCTGAATTTGAGTAGCTAATGAAAATTTTATCGGAAACTGTTCGCAAGCAATCGATTTTTGCTTCCGTCTGCTGTAACGTTAGAAACCGAAGTTCTACCTCATCTCATAGCGAAAAGGTGTGTGTGTGTGTGTATGATGACAGAAACAGTTGTAAGTGGATTAAACTTTCTCGCTCGCGTTTGGTGGTTTTGGGTGAGTGAAATTAACAATTTGTGGTTAGCATTCATTGTGCCGAATTCGTTATTGCTCTGTTAATTAGTGTTTTTCCGAACGAATTAACCAAACCATGTGTGGTGGGATTTGCGGTGGGTTACACACGGGTGAAGTAATCACAAAACCATCACGCCATCGTTTCTCTCGGTGTGACGCACGTGTTTTATTCACGGCTGGCTGCAATCCTTCCGGCTGGGAATGAACAGTTCTGCGTGGAAATCGCTTATCCTTGTGCGAATGAGTGAATGAAACTTTAACCCGTACATTTTTGTTGAACTCGTGGTACATCGCAGTTAATCTACGGGTCGATTTGTTAATCATGCATGCATTTTGGGTCATCATTTTAACCAGTAACACCGCTGAAGAGCGCGTATTTCTGTGAGCATCCCCAGTGTAAAATGATTTATTTCCAGCTGGACACAGTTGGAAACAAACCAGACAAACCAATAAACCTTTCCCCCGTCGGGACATTGTTCGTTCGAGTTATTCAATGATATTTTGTTACAATCGGTAATATTCGGATTGATTGACGGATTGCTGATGAGTTTACGGTCCCAAACACCAATCTGATTCTGTTGTCTGTGAAATATTCATGTGCATAATAAACGAACAGACGAAATTTTCCATGAGATAAAACAAAGAAGAAAAAAAACTTGGAGTGATACTTTCCTCGAAATATTGTAAAAACGCCAGAAACAAGCCTGCATAAATTAAACAAACAATAACAACGCGCTTCGCTACGTAGAATCAGCCGAATTGGTGTGTCTCGAAATCAAACATTTTCAAACCCACGAAGAAAAAAAAAGGAAATCGGAAAGGACAGCAGTTATCTAGCTTCTCGCCAAGCCGACAGCCTCGAACATCCGAGTTGATTCCGGGCCAGCGGAAACAGAAGGAGGAATTGTTAATTATGATTTACATTAAGATAAAATTGAAATTTCAATTCTGGCGGACAACTTTCCAAGCATGGTCCGCGTTTTTGATGCTCCCGCTCATCCCGGAATCCGACACAACAAGTACAAGTTTCCGAGTGCGTCCACACAGTGGTGGACACACCGCTCGGTGCTGCGAGGAGTGGGGATGGTTATCAAGCCCTCTCGAAGTCACAGATTTCCGCGATCTCTATTCGGTCACAGCCGCCCGCCCCGCCGTTGACTGTTTCGTTGCGCTTCTTATCCACCCGCATGTTGGGGCTGGTGGTACGCGTGTTGGAAATATGATATTTCCTTTACAACATAAAGTTTACTTTCTGTCGCTCGTTGCTTTATCCGTCTTCGCAGGATGTTATCCGAATCGTCCAACTCAGGGGAAATTAGTTCTTCATTAGTTGGGCACTCTGTGACACGGTCGCTTGTATGGATCGAGATGGAATCTTACGGTAATGCTCGGGTCAGAGATGCCAACCTACCTGATTTTTCTGGATTTCCCAGATTTATTGGCATGTTTCCTGATATCCTGAAAAACACCCGATTCTGCCTGATTTCTCAGATATGATTCTGATTTCTCCTGATTTTTGTACTTTTTACTTTGTCAGAATAAAAATAATAATAAAGGGTGTGTCACATCAAATTGCATCACGGAAAAAAACGCTGTAGAAATTCGCCCAGTAGACCGATCCTTTTGAAAATTTTAGACAGTAAAATAAAACAACTTTTGGCATTTTCTTTTTATTCATACTTCGAGCCCAAGCCCGTCTGCTCGCACCTTCCTCTTTACCCCGTCCATAAGGTTCTGTACAACGTCAGGTTGTAGTTTTTTTTGAACAGAAATCCATTTTCTCTTGAAGTCCGCCTCCGATTTGACAACTTTTGGGTTCTTCCGGAGGGCCTGCTTCATAATCGCCCAATATTTCTCTATTGGGCGAAGCTCCGGCGCGTTGGGCGGGTTCATTTCCTTTGGCACGAAGGTGACCCCGTTGGCTTCGTACCACTCCAACACGTCCTTTGAATAGTGGCACGAAGCGAGATCCGGCCAGAAGATGGTCGGGCCCTCGTGCTGCTTCAATAGTGGTAGTAAGCGCTTCTGTAGGCACTCCTTAAGGTAAACCTGCCCGTTTACCGTGCCGGTCATCACGAAGGGGGCGCTCCGCTTTCCGCAAGAGCAGATCGCTTGCCACACCATGTACTTTTTGGCAAACTTGGATAGTTTCTGCTTGCGAATCTCCTCCGGAACGCTGAATTTGTCCTCTGCGGAGAAGAACAACAGGTCCGGCAGCTGACGAAAGTCCGCTTTGACGTAGGTTTCGTTGTCCATTACCAGGCAATGCGGCTTCGTCAGCATTTCGGTGTACAGCTTCCGGGCTCGCGTCTTCCCCACCATGTTTTGCCTTTCGTCGCGGTTAGGAGCCTTCTGAACCTTGTATGTACGCAGGCCCTCCCGCTGCTTAGTCCGCTGGACGAATGAACTTGACAAATTCAGCTTATTGGCGACATCCCGGACCGAACTTCTCGGATCACGTCTAAACTGCTTAACTACGCGCTTGTGATCTTTTTCACTGACGGAGCATCCATTTTTGCCGTTCTTCACTTTCCGGTCGATGGTTAGGTTCTCGAAGTATCGTTTTAGTACTCTGCTGACCGTGGATTGGACGATTCCCAGCATCTTACCGATGTCCCGATGTGACAACTCCGGATTCTCGAAATGAGTGCGCAGGATTAATTCGCGACGCTCTTTTTCGTTCGATGACATTTTTCCAAATTTACGAAAAATTGACAGTGAAGCATGGCCAACGTGATCTATACACTCTTATCTGATTATAAGCGAAAGCTGAAGATATAATTCCTAAAAATTAAATTTCTACAGCATTTTTTCCGTGATGCAATTTGATGTGACACACCCTTTATATAAATAAAAATAATAAACATATATGGGTATACCTGCTAAAGTTTTTCTGGTTGGAAATTAAAACTGTCATAATAGCCTACATAAAAAGTTTGTTTATTTCTCCTGGAAATCCATCATGTCTTCCGCTTCATAAAGAACACGAAGCTCAATGCGGTCAATGCATGATTGTAGATTGAAAACAATGCTGCGATTTTTTTCTCACTCCAGACTATTACTTCAAGGATGACAGATTTGATATAATTGGCAGATTTTATATGTATAATGTGTAGTTATATATGATTAAGGGGGTATTCTAGTGTAGAGATACGAATTTCGGTAGTTTTCTTTTGAGCTCCGTGAAAATATAACAAAGAGTATTTTTACGATCCGTTATATCATTATTTGTTCATCTGTCTTTTAACAATGGAACAAGAATTTAACAAAGGAAAAATATACATGACTAGGATAGTTACAAGCTGATGAAGTGAGGGGGTTCAAAAACTCTGAAAATAATGTGAAACAAAAAAATCGAACAGTTTCTAAATCGGTAAAGATGCCGCTATTGCATGAACCTCGGACAGGTCAAAAACATCTTTTTTGACTAAATAGCGGCCGTTTGAAAAACAAAACGTGGTTTAAAACGTGTTTTCTTACGTTTCCCGAATTTTAAAAATAGTAAAATTGAAAAATTGTGATTTTTTAGAGCTTTATGCGATAGAGAGATCCATACAGATCGTATTCACCAGGGCTCTGCATAGTCATAGTCAACTGAGGATAGTCAGCTGACTATCTGACTGACTATATCCGTATTCAGTTAGTTCGTCACTTTACTTCCATTTTCAGAAGAATGTCGGGAGTGAGAATCGAACTCGTGACCTTTAGCATGAGAGGTATAGATGTTACCACTACGCCAGATCGCCTCCCGTATTCAGTTAGTAATGGCTATTGGCTTCTTCACACAGTTTCTCCGCCAAAACGACTAAACAGTCAGTCGAGCGTTTAGTCGCTATCTCCCTCTACCGACTCGACTATATCATTTCAAATTGTCCTCGTTGCATTTCAGGTTTCTACAATAGAGATTTACAAGAGCTGGAGAACGAAAACAGTGCCTCAAAAGTGAAATTGCTCACTTTCAAAGAAAACGAATATGTGCAGGATTAGTGGGTAAAAATCGGATGCCTAAAAAGAAGAGTATCGGTAATCGGAAGACGGTTTACACGCATTTCTGGCGTCTAGATCCTTCGTTTTCAATATTCTTACAATTTATAACAACAAACAAAACTATGTTTAGAAATCGACTTACCAGTATCATGACGAACGCAATCTTGTGATCACTCAATGCTTTGACTAGCTGATAGTATGCAGTCTAATTGGCATGAGCAACATCGAACAAATGAGTCTCAAGCATGGATAATGTGTTTTTCAGACTAATAAAGTAAATGAAACAATTGGTACAGATTTTTGGAAGAAAAAGTGCAGATGAAAATGATTTTTAGCCCTTCCAGTACAGATGAATTTGTGGCAACACTGCTGCGTACACGCATTGTCATACAAATACCGTTTCCACGCACTAACTATGGCTAGAATGAGCCTATGTCGAGTATGGGTTTAATCGTTTTCTGTTTGACTTCCGATTGTCTCGTGTTTCGCTTAAACAACGTAATACATTCGCATATACAGACTTTTTTCATAGTTATTAAGTTGGAGATTAATTCAGTTTTAGTGTTCAATTTAGCAGCTCAAATAATTTGGCATCATTAGGATTAGTTTTGTATCCGTTGGTATAGATGATGAATAGAGAAATAAAGAAATAAAGTAACTTTACGTTGAGCCAGCGAACGTTTTGAACGTTAGGGATAGAAGATACTCGCTCATGGGGTGCCACTTGTCTTTCAACAACATAAATAAATTCGTTCCGTTTGAAAAAAGAACGACGATTCAATTATTTGGGTATCGTTTATAGAAAAAAAACTAAAAAGCGATTGAAAAATAGATGATGGGGGTAAGAGGATGAAAATTTCGAGTAACATGTATATTTTGAACCCAAAATTTCGATAAGAATTGATTTTTTTTCTGCATAGGGTCAATCTAATCGATAACAAATATATGGTGATCGGTATCCTAGCAGCATGACATATACTTTACGCCCTTTTCTCATGCCTTTCAAACTATGTGTGTATAATTTCATCAAAGTCAGTCGAGCCGTTTCGGAGGATTCGACCACAAACACCGTGACTCGAGATTTTTATACATAGAAAAATAACAAAAATCTGATAAATGATTCCGATTTTTAAACATTTCCAACTAAAATGATTTTGAAACGTCGGCTGTTTCTATTTGTTGTTGATTACTAAGTATACTGGGGTTGTTTTTCCCTTCACTAGATGACAATTCGAAGTTTACCGCTCCCGGACAGGATGATTTTCTGTAGTGATAAAAAGGTCATTGGGAAACAATGAAGCAGGATTGGTATCGATTATATTAGTTACAGTTTAAGATCGTCTTATGAACATCATATTCCCACTTTGGCCTCAGAGTTCGCTGAGGAGTTAGGCAAGAGGTGCAAACGAACAACATCATTCACATGCTCATCGTAACCTCGCATTGACAGCTCCATTATCGCGCTCTATCAAACCCGTGTTCGCGCTCCATTGTCTGTCGGTCATATTAATCAACCTAATCAGTGCCGTCCACTTATTCAACAGGTCAAGATGATGCTCATCGTTGATGCCCTGGGGATAATTACAAAATCACTCGCCCACGCGTCACGCGTCCGTCGTTTTCTATTGTGTTAGATTGCTAGGCTTTCCAATTAGCGCGCTATTAAATGCACCATTGCGGCGGCGCTCTCTCTAAGTCCTTCAGCTTCACCTCGGAGGCTTCCCCCGAGCCAACGTGACAACGTCACGTCAAATTGAGTGTTCATACTCAAGGCTCATTAATTGACAATTACAGTAGGTCGGTCCATTTGTGCTCGGGTGATGATTGGGTAGGAAAAACAATCCATTTGAGCTCGCGTGCGGACGCTTGGAATCCTATTGAATTAACGCTCGTGCCGCTCGTGATGCTGCGCAGAATCTTGTCTGGATAATCATCTCGTTAATATGTTAATGATTCATACTCGAATGCACGAACCGCGCAGATCTCTGCCCGCAACTGTCCTGACCTTTGCGTGGAACGAGAAGAGGGCTAAAGTTAAGAGATGTGCAAAAAATATTCTGGGATTTGTGCGTGCTCCATTCGAATAGAGGAAAAAAAAACAAAAAAAATAGGAATGGTGGGGTCTTTTCACTCTCTCAAATGCTCGACCTTCGACGACCCATATCAACAGCCATATTTGGAAGAAAATATCCTCCCACTAACATACTGCTAGCCCTGTACGATTATATATATATATATATATATATATATATGCGAGCCAAGGAGCTGGGGGTGGGAGAGAGCAAATAACGATAAAAGGAATGCGAACTGCTACGTGATGAAAATTATTCATTTCCACACGCTGCGTGCCACAAATTGGACAGCGAACTGTTCTATGGCTGGATTAAGAAAGTGGTTCACAGTTGGATTACTACTACTCACTGTGTCAGTTTTCGGCGGTAATGATAACAAGGAATGGCTGGCTGCCAACTGTTGCGTCAAACTCTTTGCGGGCGAGTTCCGAAATAAGAAATCCGATTTTGCTGCCGACAAGTGATTGATCGAAATAAAGTAGGCGATTGTGAATTGACATCAACATAAAGATTTTTACTGCCTTTTAAAAATTTTTTGAAAAAAATTATTTGGGAAAAAAACGGGTTGGTTTTAATTGAATTGCGAACTTTTCTACCACGCACCAGTTTAAGGTCACTTTGTTGGTCAATCTGACCCACTCATCATCTCTTCACTTCGACAGCATCGAGAATCGTAACTCTTTTTTGATTTTTGCTTAAAAATTACCCAATGTCCCAATATTCCACCCATATTCACCTCGTTTTTATGTTACTTCTAATCGTCTATCGGCCGTATTGGCAGATAACAAAACAATGAAAAATCCTTATGTGTTTTTATAGAAATTGTCATTTATTCCATGCGAAAACATATGCTTAATTTCTTTTCGTGCATACTTTGACTAATTTTCATTGTATCGACACGTTTGAGGTGGTTTAAAATTTTCACAACTTTTTTGAAAATTGCGGTTGGGAACTCACTAATTTTGATTTAGTAGAAACCTTTATTAGTCTACGGTATGTAATGTGATGGTTGCACCCGTGGCCGAGTGGTTAGTGTCTCACATTATCATGCCGGGTGATCGGGTTCGATTCCCGTTCTGGCCGGGGAATTTTTCGTCAAAGAAATTTCCTTCGACTTGCACTGTGGTCACGCGTATTCCAGAGCTTGCCCCTCGGAATACATTCAAGGCGTGTTATTTGGCTTAAGAAATTTCAGCTATGTATTAATCAATGACGCTAGTAAATTCATACGTTGAGACGGTGAAAGTTCCACAGGGAACGTTAGCGCCATCCAAGAGAAGAGAACGTAATGTAATGTTACATATTCAAAGTTTACAAATTTTCTAAATGAAATTCAATAACATTTGCGTCAATATCTACATTAACGAATTTCACATAGTTTATGAAAAGTTTCATTATTTTGTATCTCTTTGCTAATGTTGTTAAAAAAATCAGAAAACTAGGCGTACTAAGGCGTATATTATCAGCGCCAATGTTACCCAGCCATCTTTAGCTCTCTTACATGTTGAAAAACGATGTTCTAAGTCGTCGCCAGCTAATTTGTACATCAAACAACTTGCTGTATCACCCGATTGGATTGCGAATAATAGTTCACGACCAGGAACTACGCGGTTTTCCAAAGAGAAGTATGGACTTATTTCATCCGATCCTGTCCTATGTTGCGCCAAATGCGCTTCCAAGCTTGACCTCTGGGAACGTTGGCATTATTTTAGGGAATTCAGCCTTCCCTAAGAAAAATGTGAGAGTTTGTTTTGTGATCGGAGTGGCTCATATATCTTCTGGAAGATTAGCCATTCTTGGCATCGGCAGTTCTTGTATTACTTGTTGCTGCTCGTCACACCAAATGCAATTGCAATTTTATTTGTTGACATGTTCATTGAACCAGAATTAGGCTTCAGCTGTAAGAAATAACAATTTGATCAACTGACCTCCAAGAAAATCACTGTCAAATTTACTTCCAAAACTGCTTCACATAAATGACCTAATAGTAGATCATATGTTTCCATGATATCTGAACTATGTACCAAGGAAGATGGTCAGAAAAGAGAATATGATGCCATCCGTCGACGTTTACTAAAAAATCTGATAATCATACTACTTATACAATTTTCCGCTCACATCATATTACACATTACATTCGTAGCAAAATTCCATATCGATTCCTCCCCAACTCACCTTATTTCAGATCTGGTTTTTGATTCTGGAATTTTTTTTTACCGATATTCCCATCGTTGCTGGAACCATAAACTCTTAGTCAATTTCAGCGATCATTGAGTTCATATTTAACTAAAACTGCTCTTGTATCTCCCTCTATCTACATTCATACACTGCGATCATTTTCTATAGCCGCACATATATTTTTATGTTATAAAACATTTTGAAATAGATTAATTTAAAGAAAAACGAGAATAATAATAATTTTTTTTTCAAGGCTCTCATAAATTTATAAATTCATTAAATTGGATATTTTCCATAGTCGCACTTACTCTAATAATCGATACATGGTCCATGGTTATCCAACATTATGCTGATAATTAGTTGGCCTCCCGCACGAAAATTCTGTGGGCATATTGGACATTAAGTTCTTTACAATATATTGCTCGATATTCCTCCACGCTTCGAAAATGGGCGCTTTATGTTCATCAAAGGTTTTGTATTGCTTCTTACTAGCGCACTTCCGTCTGACGAGGATTTTCCTGATGTTTTACATTGAATTTATATAGGGATTGGGAGCCATACAAATGAAACACAAATGTCTGTCTTACTCGAGAATTAATCAAGCAAATGAAACCAAAATAGGTATATTGAGGTTTTAGGATACAATAAATGTTTTTACGGTGGTTAGACACTTCACCTCCCTCTCTAAGGAGGAGCTACCATACAAATGAAACTCAAATTTCTGCATTACTCGAGAATTAATCAAGCAAATGATACGAAATTTGGCATATGAAGGTTTTAGGGAGCAATGAATTATTCTATGGTGGTAAGATACTCCTCCCACCTCTCTTAGGGGGGCTGCCATCCAATGAAATACAATTTTCAGCATTACTCGAGAATTGATCAAGCAAATGAAACCTAATTTGGCTGAACAACTCGAGAACTAATCAAGCAATTGGAGCCAAATTTGGGATGTGAGGGTTTTTGGGCACGGGAAATGTTTCTATGATGGTATGACACCCCTCTCTCCTCTGGAAAGGAGAGGGGGTCCCATAAATATAATGCACATATTTCAACCAAACATATTCCAACCTAACATGACAATTGAAAACTCTGAAGGAAAATGGGAAAATTCGAAAAATTCAATTTGCATGTGTTCTACAATTACATATTGACAAGTGTTGTTAGTCCATTTGATGTTTGCGGTAACGAAACTGATCTTCGTTCGAAAGTGGAAATGGATTGTGATGTGATAGAACGCACTTCTATATCGTCTTCTATCTATATAAATAAAAATCGATCACCGAATTTTTTGATAAGAACAAAACTCGAGATAGGAATTGTCCGATTCAGGGCTGTCTTTATTCTATCATATTTTCTGTATCAAACATTATTTCCATGTAACAGAGAAACATTTATTTGCAAGTGGTTGAAAAATCCTGAACGAGAATTGTGTCTGAATAACGAGTTTTGATATAAGTACTAGGAATTTTATAGTAAAAGGATATTAGATTAGAAGATCAATCTATGAACAGTTTTGCGATTGGACCCATGAACGTGCGCTTAGTAAGAAAACGTGAATGTGATTACGAAAAATAAATTTTGGGCGGGACGAATTTTGCCGGGTCTGCTAGTATTATATAAAAAAATCTGTCAATATTTTTCCGATACGATAACATCAAAAACAGTAATTTGGGACAGGCCTCGGCACATCAAACACGTCATGAAATTGAAACGTGGCATTGATTCCAGATGACCACCCATCATCTTCTGCCCCAATCCAATCGGTCCCGTTTGTGATGATTCCCCAATATTTAACAATGATTGTGCAATTTGAGTTCGGGGATGAGCTGAGCGTGCTGATAGTGCAACAATTTTTCTCTGCTCACGAACAGATAGTGCCAGCACAGAAGATAAAAAAAAACCTAACGCAATTTCCTGCAATAGAGTCCGACAACAGACACAAAATCACTGCCAAATGGATTCTGCCAAAAGGGTTCCGGGGGTTCCGATAACGGATGGTGGGACCGAGGGGGGGGGGAGGCACGGTTTACCCCCACATGTTGCAAACAAACACTTTCGCCACAAAACAACGTGTCCAACAGAGTCCGAAATTCTTGCATTTAATTTATTCTACCATTTTGTATGCACCGATTTTTCGCTGCGAGGGGCATCGATTCAATTTTGTGTTTTTTTGTTTGTTGAATTTAGAAAGCGGGAGTTCGATAGTTTGTTCGAAACGCCAATTCCCGGTCAGTGGGTTTTGGCAATACCCGGTCGATTCAATTTTTACCCGATTCCGGTCAGTCGGCTGATATTCGCACGCATTTGGCGGTGGCGAAACTATTAGTTCCACCCGGGCTGCAGGGAAAAAAACCTGTGATAGGATTCTATTTCAGAGTGGAATGGGTTCGCTTCAACCGGATTTATTCGGAGATAGGAACAGGGGTAACAGCTCGTTTTTTCTCTCCGATAATCCAGCCAGCGGTTATATTCGGTAGGGAAATTATCTGGTTCACATCGCAAATGTGGTATAGTTAAGGTTTTCTCCGCATTATTTTTGCGCATTAAGCACTGAGGTTTACAGCTCTTATTATACATCAATTTCAATAATATTGCTGATGCTGGTGGGCGCCCATTTCACGAGTACTGGCAACAGTGTTCCTGCCAGTTTGGTCGGAAATGAATTTGTTTTCCGTTTACCCCTCCAAATGTTCCAAATTGAAACCGATTATAGTTGGTATTTTTCCCCCAACCCCTCCAAAACCGGTAGTGCATTCTATCCGATATACGTCGATTATTACTAACAAATGAGATTTTTGGCAGAGTTTGCGGTAGCCACAGGAAAAAAAACTAAACATATGTGCTTTTAGGGGTAGTCCTATATGGACGGTTTTTTGCTAGTCATTAGCAGTCGCTTTGAAAACGTTGCCGCAACCGCAGACTGAGATCAGATAAACTATGGTTCGGTTTGAACAAAGGTAGGGATCCACAATTTGACGGATCACTGGATATTTAGATTTTTTTTCTCGTTGTTGTAGCTGTATTAAATTGCGAACAATGATAAAAGTAAAAAGCCCTTCTGACAATATAAAAAAGTGGGATTTTTGTCACGCTAGGTGCACTTTGTTGTGCTACTGACAGGGTGCGATGCGTGGCTTAGATAGCAGTAGAAGCCATTGGTTGTATATAATACACGATTCAATTATTGTTATCGATGAAGCTTCCTGGCACCCGTTGTCAATTGAATTGCTTCGGGAAGGGATTATTACTGTATGACCTCCCACTCTCGTTGTGGAGCATTACGTTTCCCTTTATTGTGGGTTCCAATTCGTTTTGATTCAAGTGTATATTTAATCTGAAGCGGAGCGCTTCTCGAAATGAATGTGTTAATATTTAAAAATATGTGATTGTTACTTCGATTAATTAACCCATGAAGATTTTTTTTTAATTGTATTAATGATGATGATTACAGTATGTGCCATTATTGAGGCTAGCCAATTATTTAAGACATATCATCTCAAGTATTGCCTCTGTTCATATTCTTTCTATATTAGGCCCTTAGTTTCAGCATTAAAATAAATCAGATAGATTCATTCCCGACATTTTATCGATTACATATGAAAATAATAATTAATTTCTCCAAAATGATTGTTAAATACTCAAGTGGAAAAATTCAAGAAAAAAACTACTCTTGGATGAAACCAAAACAAAATGTCATGCAGAGCTATGTGTGGAGTTTTTCCAACCATATAAGATTTTATATATTTTTTAATATAGAGGAATTGCAAATGAAATCGACGAATGACAAAACATGATCATTTTTTATTCGAAGGAAAGTTCGGAATTCAACGTTTTTTTAAGGAATTGGAGGAAATATGAGTTTTCCGTAGCAATTGGGAATTTTTTGCTCAAGTGTAACTTCTGAATAGGGCGTACCGATTTCAGTAAGAGAAATCTTTGATAATTTATGCATCAAAAACTATGAGTCGTTTCTAAATAGTGTCTTAGAAAGAACGTTTTCGCATAAAATAGAGTTATGAAGAAAATTTAAAAAATGGGTCCAAGATGGTGAAACGATTTTTGGCAAACTTTGAGGAACATCGAATTTTCATGAATTTTCGAAATTTAGAATTTTTGTCTGTTAACAATCATTTTTAGCCACAAATTATGAATCCTGATGTGATTTTAAATAAAGAAAGCTCTCTATCAATCTCCTTATAAATGCAACCATTCGAAAAAACATTTTCAATATATTGTCTTATCTCACTTCTTAACTAGGCGAACCTAGCCAGAATTTTCACCTGCCCCCGGGCTTCTGAATGCCAAAGGGGGACTAGGCTCTGCGGAATGCACGTATCTGCATGCTCGTGCTGTTTTAGTCCTGACCGAGGAATTGTCGAACAATCGCGCAGGTGCTAAGGATGACCGACTTTTGGATGCCGGCCAATTCCTTCTCGATGTTCAACACCTTTAGCGCTTCCAGAAGTGTCTTCGGGATAATTCCAGTTCCAGAGAGAACGACTGGAACAATTCTTGGGACCTCCCTTAGCCCCCACAGTTCCTTGAGCTCCACGGCCAATGGTCGGTACTTGCAGATTTTGCGACCGTGGGTCTCCTCCAGATTCTGGTTCAGTGGAATAGCGACATCGATGATGGTGACTTTGCGGTCGCTCTTGTCGTAAACCATTATATCTGGGCGGTTGTGGTGGATCGAGAGGTCGGTCAGAACAGTGCGATCCCAGTACAGCTTGAAACGGTCATTTTCCAGGACAGGTGCAGGCAGGTACCGGTAGTTTGGTACGTTGTCTTCCAGTAGAGCACATTGGAGCGCCAGTTGTCGATGAACAATACGGGCCACGTTGTTGTGGCGCTCGGTGTAGGCTGCGTTGGCCAAAACGGGACAGCCTCCCATAATGTGCTCTATGTTTTCACCTGGTTGATGGCACATCCGGCAAATGTCATCAACGTCTTGATGCCAGACGTACCGCCTGCAGTTTCTCGTCGGCATTATCCTGTCCTGGATGGCTATCATGTCGGCTTCTACTACTGAAGAGAGTTCACCACGCGTTAGCCACAGATTAGATGTGGCCTTGTCGACGTGTGGCCGGTCCAGTTGATGGGGGTGGGCACCATGCACTGCCTTCTGCTTCCAAGCTGCAATCTTCTCCTCCACTGTCTGCAGATTGCAGTTGAGTTGGTACTCCGCTTGCGCCAAGTGCAGAGCGCTGTATCCTCTGTCGGCGGCGCAGACAGCCCGGTATAGCGCGTTTTGGTTGGCGCGTTCTGCGAAGTACTCGCGCAGTTGTCGTACCTGGGCAACACACAGTGCAGAAATGTCGACGATTCCAAGTCCCCCTTCTTTACGTGGTAGTGAAACTCTCTCCAGTGCCGATTGAGGATGGTGCATTCCGGCCTCTTTGAATGCTTTCCTCATCCTCCTCTCAAGGTCCTCTAGGTCAGTTTTGCTCCATTTGACTACACCAAAACTGAAGGTCAGCAGGGGAACCGCGAATGTGTTGATCGCGCGTACCTTGTTCCCCGCGTTGAGGAAAGTCCTCAGGACACAGTTCACTCGACTCAAGAACTTGTCTCGCAGCTCCGTCTTGATGTCGGATGTCTTTTTTTTTTTAATTTATATACGTATTTTTATTTTTTTTATTTTCCACATAAAATAGAAGTTATGTAGAAAATTCAAAAACTGGTTCAAGATGGTAAAACTATTTTTACGAACTTTATGAAACATCGAATTTCCCGTCAAATCTTTGGGGATTATAGAGTGAAATCATCTAATATCATCTTAAAGATCATTCCTAGATCATCCCTCCATTGATTCTGACAAATGATAAATGCCTATTATCGGCAAATCGAGAATAATTCATTATACGCATCTAATCACATTGTGAGCTAACGCCGAATGATAGGCAAAAATATTGCTCGTTGCGTTATGGGGGAAAACGAGTGGCTAGTAAAATTGAAAAAACATACCCAAATCAATTGTCAAATTGTTAACATTTTTCGCTATATTCACTGTTCATGTCTTAAGCAGAAAAAATACTGGATAAATTTCCTGTTCAATGGTATACAACACAACATTTGTCGCAATAACGATCTTGAGTAATATGCGTGTGAAAACTCTTAATGAATCGTTACATTTTTCGTAAAGTTACCCTCTATATAGAAACCAAAGACATAGTCCTATGTCAAAAGTTCTGTATCAATCTCCTTTTAATTGGTAAAAATATATGTTTAGGAGTTACGTTGAAAAACAGTTGGGTTAAAACTCACATGTCTTCAAATGTTTCTTAACGTAACTCTCAAACATATATTTTTACCATAATGATGTATTTTGAAAAGTTGTTGAAAATTATAAGCAAATTCATAAAATTTCATGAAAATGACGATATAACACGACAAACGTATTAAATTGTGGCTAAAACGATTGTTAACATACAAAAATTCGAAGTTTCGAAAGTTCATTAAAATTCGGTGTTCCACAAAGTTCATCAAAAATAGTTTTACGTCATCTTGACCTCATTTTTTAAATATTCTACATAACTTCTATTTTAAATGAAAAAAATAAAAAAAAATAAAAAAAACACATATTTTAGATATTGAAAATTAAAGTTTTATTTTATAAATGAAAAAAAAAGAGTACTATTTTTTTCGCATCTTAACATTAATACTCCATAACTCTTTCTAAGAAACTATTTTGGTGCGACTCATATTTTTTTGAGTAATAAATTGTAAAACTTCCTCTTATCAAAATCGATACGCCCTTTCAAAAGTAACACTTGAGTCAAAAAAAATCCCAATTGCTGCGGAAAAGTCATATTTCCTCCAACCCAAACGTAATACAAACTTTCATTCGAATCAAAAATACATGTTTTTAAAATCTGAATTTTTGGGACGATTTCATTTAGAATTGCGTTTTAAACATCCTCAAAATAATTAAGCTGTTCCACCGCAAATGACCTTTTTTTGTTAATTCTATTATTGTATTTTTTTATTAGGCACAAATTTTGCAGACGCATTCTTTGCTGTCCAATATTTAATTTTTCTCTCATATTTTTGAGGAAAATGAATTTTAATTTTCAGAATATTTGTTTTTACAATGAAATCAACTTTTTTTTCAACTTTTTTTCGATAAATCCTCATTTAAAATCTCTAAGACCTACAAAATGTTGGTCGGAGATTGAAGTGTAAGAAATTATTTATGTTTCTATTTGAAAATATCAAACAAATTTTTAAAACAAAATTTCATAGAAAACATAAATATGTTGAAAATTAAAAAACATGTTTTTGAGAAAAAAAATTTTTGATTCTTTTTTTGATTCTGAAAAATAGGGATATAAATAGCCCTACAATTTCCAATTTCCATCGGATAATGGGCACTTTTATAGGGAAAGAGATTTTTCAACAACTTTTTCATGTTTCTTCGAGAAAACAATCTTAATGTTTAACTCGTAACATTTCACTATATAAATTATCGCGATTTACATGTTCTGCTAACTTTTTTCTATTTCGGAACATTTTAAGAGCTTGTCAAAAGCAAGAATTTACACACAAAAATGTGATGAGTAAAACATTATTTTTTTAGAAATCACCATACAAATATGCCAGAAACTATAAAAGACAGTAAGTTGACGTCTTCAACAAAAGTTCATATTTCAATATCATCTAAAACTTGATCGAATACACTATATGCCTATCTTGAGTTTCAACAAAATTGGGATCAGTTGTTATTTTTGCAAAGAAAACATGAAAAACATGTTGTTAGAAAAACTTTATCCCTGTAAAAGCGCTTTTGATGACTTTTTTGGAATTTGTAAGGTAATTTTTTTGAGAATTTTCAAAAATTTCGTTTTTTAAGAAAAATGAACCTCAGTTTTGAAAATATTTTTTTCCATAGTATCATTTTTTTTTATTTTGATATTGTTTAAATAAAAAATCGAGAAATTTTCTACATTTGACCTTTTGACCAGGATTTGATAGGTTTTATAGTTTTTGGGTAATCAATTTTTATAGAACATTAAGAAAAAAAATGTTGACTCTTTTTTAAAAAAAAGACGGGTGGGTAATGTCGGGGACATAACCGGAGTGACGTAGGACTATACAAAGGGGACAGTTTTTGTTAAATATATATTATAAATATATTGTTTTATTTTCTTCTCCTACGTGAATACCTACCTATCTACCTGAAAAATGGATTAGTTTACTGTTTACTCTTTATGAACATGTTGGGGGTTCTGAAAAGAACCTTTGGTGTTGTGTTTTTGTTATCACTCGATATTCCCATCTTGTTCGGTTAAACCTTTCTGTTTAGCTATTGCGTTTGCCACTCGCCACAGCTTTCACAGTTGGAAAATTTCTTCCCATCCAGCTTGTGACATGTTGTTCAGTAAATTACATTTAATGCGACGTGCCGGAGAAACACTTTGCCACTCACTGAAACTAATTGTTGCCTTGATGAGCGCCGAACCGAAGCTGCTCTGTTCTTGATGCGGGTTTTCTGATTGTCGTGAGCAGCTTTGCAAGCCAACTCGAGCACTCCGACGGCCGAAACTCTATAATCGCTGTTAGGTATACTGGTGCTCCGGCACCAATCCGTTCGGCCTAGTTACCCTTGCGGAGCAATCAGTGAATGCGACCAACAGGGTACTGAAGACGTGCACGGTTCGAGTGAGACTTTGCCTTTCCCTTAACTTGTCCTCCTTTGTTACGTCCACGATGCCGATGCCGTACAACAACACGGGTTTACGGTTTGAAAGAAAATAAGATATTTTTTTGGGATCCGCGTGTTTTATACTCTAGCGGTACACATTCACAGGATAGAGACAAATCGGCAGACTCAGCCAGAGGGGCGAGTCCAACGAGACGAACGAATGGGCGTTAAAAGGGAGCGATGGCAAAAAAATACATTTTTAGAGGCGAATGAACTGCAAAGTTTAAAGCCTCTTAAAAACAAAGAAAGAAGAAGAAAAATACATTCATTACGATTTGTTCGCTCGTTGGATTCACATGCAGGCTAAAAAGGGTCCTTTTCAGGATCACAAAATTATCTTCAATCTAAAGAGTTTATTGTTTTGTTATCACTCGATATCCCCATCTTGTTCGGCTAAACCTTTCTGTTCAGCGATTGCATTTGCCACTCGCCACAGCTTTCACAGTTGGAAAATTTCTTCCCATCCAGCTTGTGACATATTTTACAGTAAATTACATTCAATGGCACGTCGCATTACCACCACTCAGTATCGGATTGGAGGTAATTTTAACCTGTAATTGAACATTTGCGATGACAGCGGTACAGTGTCGACTTTCAATGTGGGGTCATAATTTGGACCCCGAACTCTATGTTTACAAAAATGTCCAACTAAATATGTCACATTACAGGTCCGTCCAATTAGCTAAATGTCGAGATAAGTGTAAATTACTGTACTTTCAATCTAGAAGCAATTTAAGAATTGATGAAAATCAATAAGCTCAGAACAACTTATGAAAAAATTAATTTGTGTTTTATTATTATTTTGGATGATGTTTTAGAAAGCATTGAACTGTATTTCCTAAACTCTTTTTTGGAAGGTTTAATGGCCCTGAAATGCGCCTTGTTTTATGGAATGGTTCCAATTTAGAAAACTTAGTACTCGTGGTTTTGAAAAAAACCATTTCGAACGCCCTCGATGCCGCCTTGTTCTGGATTTGCCACCAAAGCAGTTTGTATAAAGAACAAACTTTTTTCTTCTGCTACCTGATGCCGTTTTGCGATTGTGTTTGCCACTCGCCACTCGCTGCAACTGCCTGTTGTCTTGATGTCCACCGAACCGAATATGTTCTGTTCCGAATGCGGGTTTTCTTATCGTCGAGAGCAGCTTTGCCAGCTAACTCGATCACTCCGGCGGCCGAAACTATATAATGCCGGCTAGGTGGACTGGTGCACTGGTACTAACGCGCTCGGCCTAGCTACCCTTGCGGGGAACTCCAGATCAACACGGTTCGAGCGGGATTTTGCCTTTCCCTTCACTTTTCCTCCTTTACCATGTCCAGACATGGCTGCTTGGGTTGGTTTGTTGATTTGTTGTGATGCGAACCGATGTGGTGTACGGTTTGAATGAGAATGATCGTTACGGCAGCGGAGGGGGATTTTTAAGCTGACTGGCGGGCTCGAGAATTACGCATGTGTGAGACTGCGACCAATGTTTCGTTCATTTTTTTCTTTTTCCTTTCCAATCGTGCTTCATTGTATTTCGCTGCTGCTCTGGTTGCCCGTTTTGGTCGGTACGATTTGAGAAGCACAAAATGGACCAATCAAAAATGGGCACATAGTGCATTTTGACAATGCTTGATATTTCACAATTATTCAATTATTTATCTCAAGAAAAATGATGTGTTCTTCGTTATGATAGATGCGTGGATATATTTCCTATCAATTGATGCAAAAACCTTTGCGATCTATTGAGAAATGCTCGAGTTATAAGCGTTCCAAATCTTGCATTTTTTCCTTCTTGTTCAGTGCCTAGATTTCCATTTCACCCCCTATATCTTCCGGTTAGACGTAGTCCTACGTCAAAAATGCAACAAAAATTCGACCTTCGAATTTAAATGGAATCGCCAAATAGAACCGTTTTGTGTATCGAAAATAGAGCCGTACAATCATCAACATGCTAAACGAAGCATCTTGATTCAGAAGTAATAACATATTGCCGACAACCAACCGAAAAAAAAACCTTTATTCCCGCTCACCAGCTATAGCAGCACCGGACCAGCAAACTTGAGAACAAAATTAAATTCTCAGAATCAATCCTAAGTGGCCTTTCCCCAGATTCAATCTCCCCCACCCGAATTCTCATTATTCCTTCATTTGCAAAATCAGATTAAACTCTCCACCAGGCACGCCAGCAACAATGATGCTGATTCGTCGTAACCATCGCAATCTCCGTTTCCCGCCGTGTGCTTCAAGTTGGTGGATGGATGGCACCTAAAACAAACCGGAATCTGCCGCGAGCCAAAGTGAAGCAATCGGAACACTTTCCCAAGTGTGCTTCAACACGTTTCACCACGGAATTTCGTGGACTCTCCTTTTTCCCATCGTGCCCAGCAACAACAGCCTCTCCTAATTCCCTTCGCTTCCAGGAGAGTTGGGCAGTGAAATTCACCACTTCAAATAGAATCTTTCGGTTTTCAAAGTGGTGACAATGGTGGAAATAGTCTCGTTGACCGTGATTTGCGTGCCCTTCGCCTTCGCCGCGTCAGCTAGCGGCAGCATCCGGTCGCAACTGTTGGAAAAGGTTAGTAATGCGAACGTTTTTCTCTCTCCGTTGGAAATCGTGGAAATTTGGTGAGGCATGCGCTCGTTGGGACGCCTGGTTTCTCTCATACTCTTGTTCTCTCGGCGCTGGAAGTCGGCATTTGCTGGAAAGCTTCCCTTCGAGCCGAAGTTCGAAGCTGGGGTAATGCTTCGTGCGACGTGGTGAAAATGGAAAACCTACTGGAATTGGAGGATAAATTCAACTCTCCTTCTTGCAGTGTTTCGGGAAAACTCTAGCTCCTGAAACTCTCAACAGTCGTGAACCGTACCGGGGAAATGCACTAAATCCATTCTCCTTGCTCCCTTTGGCCCTGGCTCGGATGTGGAATGTGGACCAACGCAGGATGACTCTCGCTATCGTCGCCGTCGTCGTCGTCGTCGTCGTTGTAAACAAATCAGTACCTAATGTTTGCTTCAATAACAGGGAAAATGTCGAAACGGTCGAAACGGAAACACACAGCTTGCGATACGACGCTTGGAAGCGGTGTTGATGTTTCTGTTTGCGATGGTCAGATACTGGTGAGCAACACCGGAGGCGTCCCGACGGCGTGGATGGGATGATGATATCGGCGCGGCGGGGAGACAGTAATGTCAATACTTCCTTTTTTGGTTTGCCCATGATAAGTCATTGCATTGATTATTTCTATCCATAAACCGATCATACAGTGCGAAAAATTCTTAATAACGAACAAAATTTTTAATGTTATTTTTGCATCGTCCGTAAATCGATTTGGAAAAAAACCGTCAGATCATTTGATAGATCTTTGAATAAGATGATACTTTTATCATAAGAAGTTCCAACAAGTTCTATTTCTCAATGATTATGTTAATATATATATTTGGTGGGTTTACTATTTCTCAGAGTTGTTTGAGAAAAATCGATTATATATTGATTCAATCAGGACTGTTTATGGTATTTTGTTCCATTCGTTCTCAATTACTTTCAGGTCTGGTGTATGGGTTGGTTATGCCATAACCTGACTGTTTCTCTCGGAAAACCATACCATAGTCCTTTTGCTTGCACGTATCGCAGTGATATCATGCTAAAAGATAATTTTTTTAAAGAAAACCGCACCACTGTTTTCTCTCTATTCTATATTGATTCTCTTGACTATTTCCCGGTTGCATAACCAAATTTCCTTCAACTGGAGAACCAATCCCAGTTCCGTTTCGTAAAAAAAATCCTTTTTTCGGTATCGTGCTTGAAAGACTTCAACAACACTGCACCGCCCTGCTGATTATGGATTATGGTAATTGATCAAATGTACTACTGAAAAGAAACTTGAATTTTTGGAGGGGTTATGTAATTACTCTAAATTTTTTTATGCCATATTAAATAATCATCTGAAAGTTTCTTTCGTGAATGGTTCCCAACGAATCGCTTATTAAATTACAAACAAAAAAAACTCTTCCGAATAGCATTTTCGTTTCCATTAAAAAGCATGGTAAAGAAACATGTTTTCAACACGTCAAAACGTTATTGATAGTCGTATCAATTCACATACAGTCGATACTTAACAAGTTGAAACAGTAATCAAATTGTTGCAGTTACTATTGGAACAAACAAAGAAAAACCAATTTTACAAAAAGAAACTACGAAAGACAACCGTTTTTCGTAACCAGACAACTCAAATCTCATTCGAGGCGATTCTGCATCTAAAAACCTACTATTCTAACTAATCCATTATAATAATCAGCCTCAGATGTAATCATACTATTTGTCCACTTTTTCGTCCTGCGTTCGCTAAACTTTGAGTGTTGCTTAAACTCGACTCGAATTTACAAAAAGCGGTTGAGAACTGATCTCAACTTTTCATCCGAAACAACTGAAAAGTGGTGTCAGCAGACCAATTCCAGATTACATGATCACATTGACGTTACCTGGATATGATCAGATTTCCGAGGGAGGAAGTGACCAAACCTCATCATGCGACATATAGAACTTTTTAATTTTCCAAAACTTGCACATTGGTGACAATTTCAAGAGTTTTAGGCAACATTATAATGACTTGGATTGTTGCCGGATGAATTGCCAATCAAGCTTTTATTGGAGACATGAGAATTGCACGACTTATTTAAAATTTTGTATCCTCAATATTACACTAGAAAGTCAAAAAAAATATTAACCCCAAAAGCTGTGTTCTATAATTCTCCACTGATAATTTTCCAAACGAACGCTTACGGAAAATTTTCAACGAATGTTTTCCTAACGTTTTATGATCATAGTACAACTGATCATAGTAGTACAAACTTCGATATAACGTACCCTCGATATAACGTCACTCGATATAACGTACACATTTCCAAAGCGTAAAGGAAAAAAATTTCAATGTATTTTTTTTGATAGAACAATGAATTATTTTTATTGTGATGCTAAACAAGTTTTGTACCTTCAATCAATTCCGAAATACAGCTGGTTTTGTGATTCCGGATTCTAAATGAATCAAGCTTTAATCAACAGTACGAAAGGAAACATCATGAGAAAGGCTGGCTTCGTCTTCTGATTGAAGTTATTTATTAACTTTACTAAAACAGCAACACAATAATGTAATATAAACTACGTTTGTGAGTACTTTATTATGCTTCGATATAACGTACAATTCGATACAACGTACAATTTTGAAAGTGAAATGTACGTTATATCGAAGTTTACTTGTACCGGTTCTGGTTTTGAAATTAAGGGGTATGAATAAAATAGGAAATTTCGGAAAGAATTGATTATTTCTGAAAATCGGGATCTATTTTCCCCCGGTTTACGGTACATACTTTAAATTTTTACAACCAGATAGATAGTCAAGATGTTCGTATCATTGGTGGATTCATTATTGAGATTTTAGTTGCACTCATAAGAATTTCGCACAAAAAAAAATAATGAAAATGTCATGCCAAGACTAATCAGGACTAATCAGACTAAAAATAGAGTAATAGAAGTCGAAACTTTAGGGTGATTTTTGAAATGCTGCAACTTCGTGAAAAATCAACGCGAGAAAACGAGATTATAAAAGAAATTCACCAGCCAATATTCATACTTACAAAATTATTTGAAAAAGTACAGAACATTTTCTAAAACACAACAAAAAACATGTTTTTTGCACTTTTTTTAAATCGATTTTACAAAATTAAATAATGTTTTTTTGTCAAAGTAACAAATCAACTTTATACAAAATTTATTGGAGTTATAAAAACTGCCTTTCGTTTTGTGGTGCGATCATTTTTATTGTATTATTCATCGACGAATTCGAAGGGATATTTCTTCATTCGAGCAAAAAAAAACTCGGTTTTGGAAGGTCCTACAGGAACATTGTAGGAATCAAATGAAAGCTATTTGATAAGGTTAATTGGATTTGCTATTAATTTAGTTGAAAAACAATTTTATATTTTTTCCTAATATATTTGTCCACTGCCTCTACGCACACCAATTTGTTCGTAAAATATTCCAAAACTAGAAATTTAAGCTATAAAATGATGCATAGCTCATTTTCATGCGTTGGATTTTCACGACGTAACAGCATTTCACCAATCACTTAAAAATTTCGACTTCGCCCTATGTTCCTCTATTTTTTTTGTAGAGTTTAAATTTGTTCCTCTACCAAAAATATTCCTGATTTCTCAAACTTAAACTTAACTTAACTCAAAACTTTTAAAACCGCTTTCGACTTCTACTTTTGGTAACGCATAAAAAGGAAAACAATGTTTGCGCATGATGCATAAATACAAAAGAATTTTACACCAGACGGCATTAAACCTAACACTATGTATCATTTCATCGAGTCCCACCTTGTATTTGATGTTACGAACAAAAACCCAGACGCGGATATGGTGTTCTGTGTCCACTGTCAAAACTGTTATCTTTTCTGACTTGTTATCAAGGACCTACAATAGCTCAGCTGTTCGCTAGGCAGTTCCTGTCGAAGAATCTGCTGGTACTATACTTCAAACTTTGTTAAATTTCTATTAGAAAAAATAAAAAAAATCTAAATCTTTGTTTTGAGATACAAAACTTTTTAATATTAAATTAAATTTTTGAATGAGATTTTTCAAAAATGCATTTAAAATGTTATTTTTCCTAAATTGTTGCTCGATTTTCAAACAACTTTGTTAAACGTCATTTTGAGCTACGATTTTTTGAAAGAAAAACCAATGATTTTGAATACACCCTTTCCAAAAATCAGTTTAATTTAAATTGGTCATATGATAATGAAAATTGTGGTTGCGGGTAGCTTCCATCATATATACCAAGTTTTAACAAAATCGGAGAGGGTCAGGTCAGTGGTCGGTCGGTTTGGCGTGGAATTGCTCCATAAGAAATATCTATATATATAAAAATAGATTTCTGTTTGTCTATCTGTCTGATTCTTATGGACTCGGAAACTACTGAACCGATCAACTTGAAAATTGGTATGTAGGGGTTTTTGCAATACAAATGAAACACGAATTTCTGTATTACTCGAGAATTATTCAAGCTAATGAAACCAAATTAGGCATATTGAGGTATTAGGTTGCAATAAATGTTTCTATGGTGGTTAGACTCTCCACCCCCCTCTCTAAGGGGGGGCTGCCATACAAATGAAACAAAAATTTCTGCATTACTCGAGAATTATTCAAGAAAATGAAACCAAATTGGGCATATTGAGGTTTTAGGGTGCAATAAATGTTTATATGGTGGTCAGACTCTCCACCCTCCTCTCTAAGGGGGGGCTGCCATACAAATGAAACAAAAATTTCTGCATAACTCGAGAATTATTCAAGCAAATGAAACCAAATTAGGCATATTGAGGTATTAGGGTGCAATAAATGTTTCTATGGTGGTCAGACTCTCCACCCCCCTCTCTAAGGGAGGGCTGCCATAAAAATGAAACACAAATTTCTGCATTACTCAAGAATTAATCAAGCCAATGAAACCAAATTAGTCATATTGAGGTTTTAGGATGCAATAAATGTTTATATGGTGGTCAGACTCTCCACCCCCCTCTCTAAGGGGGGGCTGCCATACAAATGAAACACAAATTTCTGCATTACTCGAGAATTATTCAAGCAAATGAAACCAAATTAGGCATATTGAGCTTTTGGGGTTGCAAAAAATGTTTCTATGGTGGTTAGACTCTCCACCCCCCTCTCTAAGGGGGGGCTGCCATACAAATAAAACAAAAATTTCTGCATAACTCGAAAATTATTCAAGCAAATGAAACCAAATTAGGCATATTGAGGTATTAGGGTGCAATAAATGTTTCTATGGTGGTCAGACTCTCCACCCCCCTCTCTAAGGGAGGGCTGCCATACAAATAAAACACAAATTTCTGCATACTCAAGAATTAATCAAGCAAATGAAACCAAATTTGGCATGTGGTGGTTTAGAGTGCAATAAATATTTTTACGGTTGTGAAATACTCCTCCTCCTTTTCTTAGGGGGGGGGCTGCCATACAAATGAACGCAAATTTCTGCATTACTCGAGAATTATTCAAGCAAATGAAACCAAATTAGGCATATTGAGGTTTTAGGGTGCCATAAATATTTCTATGGTGGTTAGACTCTCCACCCCCTCTCTAAGGGGGGCTGCCATACAAATGAAACACAAATTTCTGCATTACTCGAGAATTAATCAACCAAATTAAACCAAATTTGGCATGTGGAGGTTTTAGGGAGCAATAAATGTTTCCATGATGGTAAGACTCTCCACCCCCCTCTCTAAGGGGGTGCTGTCATACAAATGAAACACAAATTTTTGCACAACTCGAGAAGTAATCAAACAAATGAAACCAAATTTGGCATATAGAGGTTTTAGGGTGCCATAACTATTTCTATGGTGGTTAGACTCTCCACCCTCCTCTCTAAGGGGGGCTGCCATACAAATGAAACCCAAATTTCTGCATAACTCGAGAACTAATCAAGCACATTTTGGGATGTGATGGTTTTTGGGTATGAGAAATGTTTCTATAATGGTATAACACCCCTCCCTCCTCTGGAATGGAGAGGGGGTTCCATAAAAATATTTCACATATTTCAACCAAAAATATTCCAACCAAACATGATAATTGAAAATTTTCGGAAAACTCTGAAGGGAAAAGGGAAAATTCGGAAAATTAAATTCCCATATGTTCTACAATTACATAGTGCATAGTGCAAGTGCTGTTAGTCCATTTGATGTTTGCGCTAGCGAAATTGATGAAACGCACTCCTATATCTTCTTCTATCTATACCAAAAAATTGGATCGCCGGATGTGTTGATAAGAGCAGAACTCAAGGAAGGAATTGTCCGATTTAGGGCTGTCTTCATTCTATTATATTTTATTTTATATTTTTCTATTATATTTTCTGTATAAAACATTTATTCCATGTAACGGAGAAACATGTTATTTGCAAGTGGTTGAAAAATCTTGAACGTGAATTGTGTCTGAAAATAATAAAATTTTGGGCGGGACGAAGTTTGCCGGGTCAGCTAGCGGACAATAAAAACACTTGAGAAAAACTTGGATTCTGTTTTCTTAATAATGGGTTGTATTTGTTTCTATAGTTTAATTTAAAAAATATATACAGCACCCTCTATCTTTAACAGAGCGCGCTATATTTTTTTCAATATTTTTCCTGCAAGCTGAGGTTTTTCTTCCATCCAAAATCTGAGGTATTATTTTTTTCGTTTTTGAATTATGATTTTTCAATGGCCTGTATAAATGATTATATACGTGTATTTATACATAACGTATATAACGATATTACAATGACGATACCCATATACGACTTAATCCATCAATGGTATAGAACATAATGTTTTTTTTTTGCATTTTTTGCATTTTATACGATGCTATATACACATGATGCAGTCCTTGATTGATATTTTATGCGATTCCCGATATCATGATATCATGAAAAAAATATGAGCAACAGAAATAATCCGAGAGAAAAAAGCGATATGTCACAAGAAAAATGTTTTACAATGTTTTGTTACTCGCATTGAGGACGGTGAATTAAATTACTCTTCTTGAATGGCGTTAACGTTCCCTACGGAACTTTTGCCGTCTCAACGAATGCATTATCTAGCGTCATTTATTAATACTTAGTTGAGATTTCTTATGCCAAATAACACGCCTTCAATGTATCCCGAGGGGCAAGCTCGAGAATACGCGTCACCACAGTGCAAGTCGAAGGAAATTACTCTGACGAAAAACCCCCCCGGCCAGAACGGGAATCGAACCCGAACACCCGGCATAATAATGTGAGACACTAACCACTCGGCCACGGGTGTACTTGATTTTTAAATTACTCTCAAAACTAAATGAAGTTGAAGGACAAATATGTTCTGGTGTTTTATTCAATTAAATCCTTTTCTCTAAATAAATATCAATAACGCCTAAAAAGTACACAGCGCATGGTCTGTGATACTGTAATTCTTTTGAATCTGGACTCTTTTTCATAATATTCAATATCATACCAAAACCATAACATTTTTCGCATATTGAATTAATGTGATTGATAGCTACTATTGTATCAATTTAGTGCAGTGTCAAAATTGTACCTAGCTGTTTATAGAAAAATGGCAAAAATCAAAACAAATATTTGTGTTTCACCTTTATTCGCACCTTCTCCCGACTCATGTCCAATCACTGTTCGTTAGACGCGCTACTCTTTCGTTTCAATCTGGCCGGCAGCAATATCTGCGTTTGTGGCCGAGGTTACCACGACATCGAACACGTTGTTTGGTCGTGTGAGGTGTATCTTGTTGCCAGATCGAATTTAGAGAACTCCCTTCGGGCTAGAGGAAGGCAGCCCAATGTGCCGGTGAGAGATGTGTTGGCTCGGTTAGACCTTGATTACATGTCCCAAATATATGTTTTCCTTAAATCTATCGATGTTCGTGTGTGATTTTCCTTATATCCTTATACCCTCCATTTCTTCCTTTGTGAGTAATTAGTCCGCTTGCGATAAACAGGAGAATGAAATGTAAATTCACAATAGATGTACGAATAGATTAAAGAATTGAGTGTGTGTGATCATCAATATTGTAATAATTTCCTTATACCCCATCCTTTTCCTGAGAAAAATATGTCACCCTTCTAATCTCGAGTCCACCGCGAGTAATCGGCTTCTCACATTACTAACAATAGATTTAAGAAAATTGTTCATATATATAGTTTTAAAAATATATTTAAGATTTCGGCTCCTTTAAACTTATGTTACTGACCCTGTAAAAATAAACGAATTTATAAAAATAAAAAATTGTGTATCACAAACCCTTGTCCGGTATAGAAAGCACATTTAGTTGATGATTTTGAATCAGGACGGATCAAAGTAAACGATGAAATTTCTTATTGAAGCAGTTGCATAAGAGTGTCCGGAGTTCAAATCATGAACAAAAAATTGTCCGGATTTAACGATCACGACACAATGAAAAAAATTACCAATTTTGAGCAAATATAACAATATTTTGTGGGTTTACGTGATTCATAACTTACATAAGAGCCTGTTTTATTCTATAGGAACCGAATTTTTATGCTATGATATGTCAATATAGTTGCTTTTCGTACGGATATTTGTTGTGGAACCACATTCCTGAATTTAGAGAAGCTTTAGGCTTCTGCTAAACCATTTGAATCCTGAATCATGTCGAAACATTGCTAGGATTCTTTGTGTTTGGAAAGTCATTGTTGTCCGAATATAGAGGCCGTGGAGACTTCCCCCTAGCTTTATCGATGAAAATTTTTGCGGTAAAAAACTTACTGAAAAAAAGTTTTCATATGGAAACAATTTCGTACTAAACGTAAATACAGTTATATACGTAACGAATGGATAGTTCGATACGCCACTCAGGCGCGCATAAATCGCTCACCCAAAATGCAAGTGCAGCGCTCGTTCCCCGAACACTACAGAGGGTGTTATTGAGTATGAATAAGCCTTTCGCGATTTCAAATATGTACTCCCTCTTTCCAGCTAGCGAAATTTCAGTACTCTTTCCTGATGCTGATGTCACACAAAACGGTTCTGCTCGATACAAAGAGCGAAAGAGCAAAATCACTTCGGAGGTTCGATGTTGTTTGAAATGAAATTTGTCGCACATAGCGGTGCATCATTGTTCGCAACTTCAAATCCAAGGTAGGAGACACCGCGTCGATTTCCATGCCGTCTGGTAGAGCTAGCTACTGTACTGTAATGCACACGTTTTTTTAAGCGTTATCTACCTTTGGTAATTGAAGTGGTTAAGAAATGTGGAATGATGGTGTGGGTCGAATAGATAAACACTCCACAAAAAAATAGTAAAACAGAGTGCGAAGTCAAAATTTTGAAATTATTTTTGACATACATACATTCATATTTGATTGAACGAAAAGTGGTACTCCAATTTACTCAAATTGATCGGCCATCTAATAAAAATGGCTATCGTATCGTTGGAATGTTCGTAGAGGTTTCAAGGATACACTTTTAGCCTAATGGTATTCACATGCTAACAGTAGAACTTACTGCAATATTTGCAAAATTACAAATTACTTATTACTAATTTTCTAAAACACTACAAAAACACATTTCTCATCTCTTTTTCTCAATGGATGTAGAGAACTAAGTTTATTTTCTTCAGCAAGGCATCAAATGAACCTTGTACACTTTGATACGTTTTTAAAACTGCCTTCCGATTTGCGATGCGATCACTATTTATTAAATTATTCATCATCATAGACGAGGGGGTAATTTCCATTGATTTTCATCCAATCAAAAATATATCTGTAGTGAAAGGTCCTACTGACACGTTCTACGAATAAAATGAAATCGGATTGATGAGGTTCGTTGGATTTGCTATTGAATTAGTTAGTAAAAATGTGTTTGTCCAAAAAAGCTTAGAAAAAACAGGAAAAAAAAATTTAAAAAAAATTGATGGCAAAATGTCTTCAAATTGCATTACTCGTCGAGATTTACAGTTATCTCGATTTTTTTTTCTGCAAAAAAAAATTTTTTTTTTGGCGCTTTCGTTTTTCTGCCTGAAAAATCGATTTTCGAAAAAACATTTTTTTTAGATAGCTTTAAATCTCAACGTGTCATGCAATTTTAAGATATTTGGCACTAAATATTTTTTTTTTTTTGAAAACCCCGATTCCCGGTGATCTTTCGGTTTTCAAGAAACTCAAATTTTAACGTCTGTGACACCAGTAAATGAAGTCCGAATGAGCTAATATTTTGCATAGGGTATTTATTGTGCAAATCAACATTTCGTAGCAAGTTCCGAATGAAAAATCGAGATAACTATTTCGATTGGCCCCCTAAACTTTTCGTTTCGTATTCCAAAAAAAAAAGTCCCAGAGTTTCGATTTTGGACAACAAAATTTTTTTCGAGATGACATAAGATATCGACGTTTCATGCCATTTGGCTTCAAAAATTTTGTTAAGGCATTTGGCATCAAAATTTTTTTTTCGAAAACCCCGATTCCAAAAAACTCAAACTTTGGCCGCTTTGCGCCACTCTCCGTTAAGTCCGATTGAGCTGAAATTTGGCATAAGGTGTTTTTTCGAGATGGTGTAAATTTTGTATAGGGTAACTTTTTGAAATTTTAGGGTCCATTTTTTCCCATACATTCATTGGCACCCAAGTGAATAGCCTTAGACGCAACCCACTGAATTTTGTTCCGAAAACTTATTTTTCCTACAGAAATGTCATTGCTTTAAAAACCTATAGATTTCACGATTCTTATTTTTCCACCAACGGTTGGATACATAATATTAATTGTACCATTTCATCCCGTTTTCCACCTGCCACCTATCATGGTTGAAGGCGATCTCCGTCGATGAGGAGGAAGGCGGCGATTAAAATCGAGCCTGATGTTTGAAACTATTTTCCGCTTGAATTGCGCGCTTAATTATTTTAGCACATTGTTGATTATCAATTAGACGACCGGGCGGCGTGAAGTCCGCGACCACTTTAGCACAATGAAATCAGAACGCCATCGTGTGGAAAACTGGTTCGCAAAATGGTGATGTCGCCCGGGTAGCGGAATTAATTCGTTACACTTTTGATTTGAAATAATTCTAATTTGCGCGTATAATTAGATGATTGCGATCTGGCGATTGGTGTGTGTGTGTGTGCGGTGCAGCTGTGACGAAGACGCGTCTCATCGTCATCAAGCACATGAATTGATCACCTGCTTTGGAAATTATAATTTATAATGTTCCATCGCATTTATCACCGGCCTGGAGAAGAGCTCAATATCATTACGGCGTAAAAAGTAATGGTGATCAATAAGCCAACAAACAAAAAAATATCTAGACGTATAATCGAGAGGATGACAAATATCACTCTATTATCGCCAACTATATTGAATGATTCCTACACAGCGCGACAATAGAGCTCATCATTCATCCCTCTGCCTATCAACTTCCATCACGGTGGTGGGTAAAAAAAGCAGCTCCTATACCCCAGTAGACAACGTACATGAAAATACCCCACCAAGGGACGGATGGCATCCTGTGTCTGTGGAAAAATAAAATTGAAAAAAAAGTGAAACAAGAATGAGAATGTGTCACATCATCCGGCTTAGGTCCCGCTGATGTTCGACCCGGTCGATCCGAAGCGTTAATATAATACTCAATTAAATCCGTGTCTTTATCAGCTTTCGCTCGGGCTACACGATATGACACTTGACAAACATGAGAATCGAAGCATCGGCGGTCAGGGTTGGGACGGCGTTCGATCAGACCGTACCGTACAACGGTAGTGTCCAGCGATGAGCGGAACCGTTCGGCAATCAACCACCGATCGCCCACATGATGCCCGCCCTTTGAGTCCTGGCGAGGCGACGATCCCGCCTCTGGGTGCTAATCATATGATGAGTGATACCTATTTGCGCTGCCGCCCATTTTTTCATATCCCTCTCCACTTGCTGCTCGTTGCACAGCGTGACGGTACTATCCGCCCTTGAGTGCGCTTCTAAACCACTGCCAGGGACATATGACACATGTTCCCTACACACACAGACTTACATTCACACATACATACGCAGCAATGGGTTTTTGCTGGCATCAATCAGATACCCCCATTGAATATAGACTGTTGTTTTTTGTCTTCAAATTTTCCCTCAGGTTGATTGTGTTCTAGTCAACGGTTTCATCATCATCATTAATTTATTGGCACACTTGGTACTCGTCGCAACCGGTACCGGAGTGAAGTGGGTGCTCGTCTGTCGGCGCTCACACAAAAAAAAAGTTCCAGAGAAGGAGGATGAAAATGTCGAGCAGACTTAGAGCCAACTGGGGGAAAAACTGTGCAAACCGAACAGAACAGTGTAATCCGAGATTGACATACGTTACATGCTCTTGATTTCGTGGATAGAGGAGGACAGGTGAGGTGCGCTTACGTTATACCTGAAGTGGTCTCAACTGTCTGTGAGAGAAGTGGGTACCCGTTTGTAAATGAATCGACAATAAATTTCCGTCAATTCATAGGTGTCTCGAATGGAAGAACATTTTTTCAACGATTTTTCCATGAGTTGAGAAAAGCATGTAGTGGGTCAAAATGATATAATTGTCTCTAGTTTTATGAGGATTTAATACGTTTTAGAACCAAATACGTTGATTTTATACTGAAAAATTGTGTTTATTTGATTTAAAATCGAAATGAGAAAAGGGAAACTTTACTCCACTATTTACTCACTGAGCTTGACAACTTACGGGTTTTTGAATCTGTCACTTGGAGTAAAAATAATAAATTGATAATGGAAAATGTGAGCGAGTGTGAAGTATCATGAACTATCCAAGGACAAATTTCTAAATGTAGATACCTATGTAGTGTCTGATTTGGCAGTCTCACATATTCATTGAATCAACGAGAAAAAAAAACATGAAACTGAATGACCGATGTGGGATAGACTTTCAATGCACAGTGAAGATAATTGAAAATCCTTCAGATGTTTCTCAATCTGCAGTTAGACTATGCTATGCATTCGGGAAAAAACGAGTATGCGAGTAATCGGCTTTTCCAGTTTTTACTCAGGTGGTATTCCGCGAGGCAGGGATACACCGTGTCCAGCCCTAACATCTCACATGTCTGAAAAAATCGGTTAGAAACGATCCACGTTTAGCAATTCTTATTTAAGTGAACCTCTCAGCTTATCTTTTGTCATGCGTTTATGTTTCCCCACAAGGTTTTCTTGGCTCAATCACATCAGTGGAAAACTTCAGGTGGCAGTTTTTAACCAAGTTCTGGCATGTTGAAATTTGTATCTCGTATCACGCAGATAAAACTGCTTGCTATCTTCGTATACGTTTCGCACTATCAGTCCCTATAGGTTCCCGATAGGGTTTTGATCTGGTGAACAAGTTGCCGTTTAATCAGCCATGCTTTGCTATGGTCTCACGGCTTTTAATATAATAACTGCTGAGTTATCTTGTGTTATTCATTAGGATGATTTTAGAGCAAAAACATATGCAAAGAATCCTGAATAACACGATGTTTTCCTGATTATTGATGGAAAAAAGTCTACACGAGTTCACTTTGAGTGGCACGGGGCACGGATGGGATCTTGACAAAGGACTGTGTAGTAATAGCATTTGAATTGAGTTTTTTCACTGTTCAAAATCTGTAATTTTTTTACTCTTTTGATACATCAAATAGAACCCTTGAAAAAACCCCGTTTCCTGTATGCACTTGTATCATTTGAACGGGTTAGATGAGATAACGTGATAGAATCCGGGATCATATTCTGTCGAAAAATGTACACAAAAATACCATTAAACCCATTACTACCCTTTTCTTCCGTTTATTCAATTATGCAGAAAAGACGAGATGTCATCATTTATTATTTTTAAACACAAGTCTAAATAGTTAATATCAATATAAATGTACATCAAATAAATCTATGACTATAGAAATAAAAAGCATTTTCTCCTTCGTTGCCATGTTGTCCGGAATATGGTTTGTAGGGGGTTGTACTAACTTTATAGCAAGTACATTGTGTATCCTATGGCCATGAGTGCTCTCTTGGAAAGTTCGTGCAGCTGATGTAATGAAATGATCTCATTGGGTGCTAAGTTCTGCTTATGGATAGGAAAGGGAAGGAGAATGGGCAAGTGCATTCGAGGAAGTGAAGCGGGCTCCTAATGAAGACATATATGGGGAACATAATATTGAGATCGCAACTACTCAAGATAATATAATCTGATATGCATGAGTATACTATTTCGAAACTCTGAATCAGCAGCCAAATGCAATCAGCAGTTAAATTCATTAATTGCATTTTTACATAACCAAACATCATACTCGATATTATGACATCCTGGACCACAATTACATACATTGTTAGTAGCAAAACCGACACGATAAAGACGTGAATGAGGGCGAATTGATTGAACTTTGGGGATAAAAGATTAAAACCGTCTTCCGTTCTGTGTGCAATTTGGTTGGTTCAGGTCAATCACGGAGAGCAACTACGAATTGTACAGTCTACCTAAGCTCAAGCTCAAGCTCAAAAGATTAAAACCGTCTTCCGAGATCATCCCCCCATTGATTCTGCCAATTGATTAATGCCTATGATCGACAAATGAAGAATAATGCATAACACGTATCGACTCGCAATGTAAGCTTACGCCCGTATGTAGGCACCAAAATTATTCGTTGCGTTGGGGAGGAAAGCGAGTAGTTATACAATCGAAAAAACATCCCCATTTCAATCGTGAAATTATTTATCTTTTTTACTATATTTTCAAAAAATTTCTGGATAAACTTCCTGTCTAATGGTATATAACACAACATATGTCGTAATAACGATTTTGAGTAATATGTGTTTGAAAACTCTTAATGAATCGTTACATTTTTCGTAGAGTGACCCCCCTATATAAAAATCAAAGACATAATCCTGTGTCAAAATGTAAATCTAAGAAGGCGGCCACTACAAAATGGCGGATTACATATTTTCTCAGAACCCCAACAATATGTATTTCAAATGAAAGGGATTGACTAGTAGAACACAATTATTTATTAAAAATGCAAACCCCAAATGGCCGCCAATACAAAATGGTACCATATATATTTTTTCAAAACCTCATCAATATTGGTATCAAATGAAAGTGCTCGACTTGTGGAACATAGCAGATCATGAAAAATCCAAATCCAAGATGGCCGCAGTCCCCAGATAACTAATTACTTTTTAAATAGTTTCATTCAGATTGACCTGTTTGTATGTATGTTTGAATGATTGTAGGGTTGTCCTACATTAATAGAAAATTGACCCCGTTCCTGTTGATTGATTGATCTGAAATTTGGAAGACACCTTTAATTCTACTGTCATTATGAAACTGCGTATTCCATGATCTTGAAAAATTCAATTTAGCCACCGCTAAAAAATGGCTGAAATTCTAAGAAACTTAGAGAATACAAAATATAATAAACAACATAAATTTGAGAAGGTCGCAGCCACTAAATGGTTGACTATGGATTTTTTTGCAATCCCCTCAATATCGATATCAAAAGAAATGATTTGAATGATCATGAAAATATTCCGAAGAAAATTAGGTAAAAAATAAACTTCAGATTTCCATCATCCACAGTTAGTAGTTTCATCATATACCCTACGATTTTATTTTAGTCTTATCAATGCTCTAGATTATTGAAGAAACGGATATGATAACTACTAATTGCTACTTGCCTAATTATTTCCTATCTTTTAGTTCATAAATTATCTGTATCATTAGTATACTTCTCTACAATAAAACCATTCAACTTTTTTTCAAATGTTTTGATGATGTACTGTATTCTATTAGTCAAATCATTTCATTTGATACCAATATTGAGGGGATTACAAAATATACATAATCGACCATTTTGTGGCGGCGACCTTTCCAAATTTATGTTGTTCATCATGTAGTGTGTATAGTCAAGCCATTCAGTCATTTTTAAGCGGCGGCCAAATTGAATTTTCTAAGATCATGGAATACGCAGTTTTATAATGGCAGTAGAATTGAAGGTATGTTCCAAATTCCAGATCAATCAGTGATCAGGAACGGGGTAAAATTTCAATTAATGTGGGACAACCCTACAAACACTCAAACATACACACAAACAGGGCAAGCTAAATGAAACTATTAAAAAGTAATTGTTTATTTTGAAACTGCGGCCATCTTGGATCTGGAGTTTTCATGATCTACTGTGTTCTACCAGGCGAGCACTTTCACTGACTGACTGGGACTAACAGTTATAAAATAATGAAATAAAAATATATATGGTTCGTTTTCGGGTGTTTTACAAAATGTGACTACTTTCTAGTCGAATTGCTGACTATTTTCTATTTATACAATAATTATTTTTGGCAACTGGGACCGACACTGATATTGTGCAAATGCTCTTGATGAGTGCTGAATGGAAAGCAGAGCAAGAGAAAGTCGGGGTTTAACGTGTTAATATCATACAAGGTAATGTTGCTCCTCAAACTCAATCTCTTTATTATTTCTTGAATTCGTCAAATATTCTGGTTCCATGAAATTATCAAGTACTAGTTTTGAAGAGTTGGTGTTTATGTGCGTAGTAGAAAAAATTAGAAATTTTCACTCTGAAAAAGCTTACTCAGTTGACTTGCAGCGATCATACATATTGATAAAAAAAATAAAAAATTAAAATGTCAAACATCCTTCTGGAAAGTTATTCCGTCGTTCAATCAGCACTTGTATACAAAGCGGTTCACTGTAGGGATGATAGGATTTTGATTGTTACTAGGGGCCATTTCAGATTCTGTCAAATCTGTGATCTGTCTTTTGCTACTCTCAAAAAACACAACGTAGATAATGTTGTATTTGTAGATTTGAAGTAGAATTTTTCATCATTTTCATTATAAAAAAATTTTTTTTTTTTTCGTAATACTCTCTTCCTACATATAGGGTGATTTTATTTACTGGTCATTGACAGTATCATCTCAGATTGCAGTGGAACATTGTGGGTGCAAAGACATTAGTCATTTAAGCAGATTTGGATAGAGGTCTTCAAAAAAATTAGACCTCTTTTTGGAAACGGTCTTAATTTTTTATAAAAAAAATATAACTCAAAATACTTTAGAATATGAAATGGTCAAAAAAGGAAATGTAGTAAATTGATCAAGTTTTCATTTAAAAATAGAAAAAAAAATATTTATAGCGATAACCATACAATAACAAACAAGTCACTCATACATCGGAAGAAGGGAACTTCTATTAAAAAGAATCCTTTTCGGGATCTATTACTAAACGTCAAAGTCACATTACTGTTTTAATAAAACCTCATTTTAGGCTGATACAACTTTATTCGATTATGTTTCGATCGGAACTGAACGATCACGATGGTTGATTATGATTCTAACTATCTAGTCCGATCTCGATCGTCGTTGTTTCCCCGCGCAACGATCGGGTAGAAGAAACATAGAAAACTGAAAAAAGTGACTGATGAGAACTGCAATACAAATGAAACACAAATTTCTACATAACTAGAGAATTAATCAAAAAAATGTAACCAAATTTGGTATGTGGAGGTATTAGGGTACAATAAATGTTTTTACGGTGGTTAGACACTCCAAGCCACTTACACCCCTTTCATTCTAAGCCCCACAATCATAATGTTTCATCAGTGGATAAATATTCCCTTTTTCGAAACGTCAAACTCTTCTCGGCGAATAATGATCACAAGATATCAAAATTGACACTGACAGAATGACATAATTGTCGTTCCTTCCAACCGTAAAAGAAAGTCGGCTGTAAGGGTCCATCGTGAGACCATCATTCTATCGGGTGTTAAAATCGAATAAGTGAAATCCTGACCTAAGTATAGCCCATCCGCCATGAAAGTAGATTATGATCACATTTTACATGACCTTCGATGATGATAAATTGCAGTATAAACCGCAACTGGTCACTGAGATCGTGTGACCTAACACCATTGAATTATGTTGAGCCTAAAGTTTATTCCAACAAACCAGCAACATGCGACTCAACATTCGAGTGGAAGTGGTACATCCGAGTAATCAAAATCGCTCCTCTCGGAAAATCCTTTATTGGTGTTCATTTACGATTACTGATTTTACGAACCACCGGATAGAACAAAAAAATCTTTTGCGATTGAGCGTAAAATTCCTAAGAGAAAGTTTCTTCAGAAAAAAGGCTAAGTCATTCGAAAAATCACACTCATCGATTAGTGAAACAGGCCACGAAAAACTTTCTTGAAAATTCCTAGCAAATTAAAAACCCTCTTCAAAACATCTAAGAGCTGCTTAAGAAGGGACGTCGAAGCTCTTCCCGAAACAACCATGAACCATTATTCGAGAAAAATACTTTCAAGGGGTGGGGGGGATCTGTGGATTGAAAACCCTATAGATAGAAAGGCAAGGCAATGGGCGGCGCAAAAACACGAGAAAAAACTACTTCCATTATATTTGGATGCTCCACTAAAACGAGCCCCCGATTTCAGTGCTAAGGTGCTAAGCACTAAAACTCCGAGTCCCTAAGGAAGTTGTCGGTTCGCTCCGTGACAATTGCCCCCTAAATCCGGTTCAGTCGGGAGCTAGGAGCTGTTCAGCCCGACTAGAAAATTAATCACAATATTTCAAGCTTTGTCAGTTCGCTCTATTGCTACAATCTTTTATCCGCCATCCAAACAAACAGGCGAAATCCCCACGAGGAAGGGACACGCCATTCCATTGGTCACGACCAGTGACTAGTGGCAGCTTTCATCCGTCCGAACGGGGGGGGGGGGGGGGGGAACGAGTTCCTCGGGCTGTGTGTGCGCGGCGAAAATAAAGTGTGCAGTGTTGGAGAGGACACACAACATCATTCCGAATGCATCGTTTGGCTCCATCGACGCTGGAATAATCCCCTCGGGTGGATCAATTAGGATGTTTTTCCGCTTTTGAACTGCTGCTACTGCTGCTGCTGCCATCTCAGTGGCTGAGGCGCTGTAGGATGACATCCCTCAAGGCGAAATCCTGTACTACTCATCGGTGGCAATTCGTTGCCCGGGAGTGGGTCAGAACTCAAGGAAACGATGTGCTGGGCGCTGATTTGGCGGAGCTAGGGAAGGAGGAACCGAAAAACAAGAAGACGGAGGTGAGCTATAGCTCCTCTCCGTCCCATGGTCGCGGCGGATGTCGTCGTCGTTTTCCGGTTGCAGCTCCTGTTTTGGCATCCAGGCAACCGGGATCGAATCCGCTCTTGTCAATTTGTGAATAAATAACATGATTTATTACAATCGTATGCCACATTTTTCCAATGACTGCTCTCGAGCATTGTGTGCGCCAGCGCTCTTTCCGATCCTGCGGATAGTTATGAAAGATGTTGGAATTCGATTTCGCCAGCAAGCGGCGGAACATTTATCGGGAAGATGTGAAATGAGGCATGCTTTTTGCTTCCACGGCTCCGGGGGCGATTTGTAACCAAGCGAGAAGCGAACGTCAATCAACAATTACCGGTTGGGTGGCGCGTCTGGGGGCGTTATTTGTCATGATTCTTCCTAGGCTAGCTGGAAGCTGGAGGGAGCGAGGGAGCGACAAAAGAATCCGAGGACGATGCTTTTCCCGTTGTCGCGGATTTAAAGCGGTTTGTTTTTATTTCTCTTTTTAAAATTCTTCGCAAAATGGACGTAGTCTTGATTTATTGTTTCGAAGAATCTTAAGCACTCGCTTCGATTTGATTTCGACATTTTATTTTATAGCCATGCCAGAGCTTTATGTGACGTATTCCCCGGTACAGAGAGAGACGTCATTTTTAATAACGCAATTTAATTGTCCGATTCGTAACGCAACCGTACATTAATTTCCCGTAATTCGCTCTGCTGAAGTTGATAATTATTAGTGTTGAAGAGCGGGAGGATAAATATGTACAGCATAACTGATTTCGGCAGCTCTCCATCCACGCACAGATGAATGTGCATTTGGCGTCTTTTTTCACAGGCAGTTAATTTTAATATGCTTTTTCACATGTTTTTCGTGTGTGATATTTATGAAAATTCTCATTGTTGTGGGAGCGTGTGTGTGTGTGTGTGTCAGTTGGATACCAATCACGTGGAATTCGTTCACGGTAGCATCGCGCTCATTCCCTCTCCCCTTATTGGAAGGGAGGAGTGTTGTGTTTTGACTCACGCGAATGAGCTTTTTTTTATCGCGCTATCGTTTCGCCTTTCGTTTGCAACGGCGCCTCTTAAATTTTCATTTACAGCCTGTTAATGATAAATAAATAAAATTTCAATTATTGTTTCATAAAAGCGCAATTAAACGGCTTTTTTGTATTCATTCCCGCCGCCCTTTTGGCGGGGGAGTGGGACATGTTGAATGTGTGATGATAAAGCCTTCGTTGTTGTCCCGGAGGGTTCTTTTTTTCTCTGTCCGAGACCAGAGGAAATATACTGTGATACTGTGTACAATATTTTGTGGCGCTTCAAATGGCTTTATTTGTTTTTTTCTCTGTCCGGGTGAGCGGATGGCCATTATTGATCAAGCGGCCGTGCGATAACCTTGTTTCCATTGAAGCATGGTAGCGGTGTGGGGTATCGAGCCCTATCCACGCGCTCGCGTTCAAGATCGAGATGAATATCAAATTTTATTTCGTTGTGCGGTTATTGTGCTGCCATTTCCTGCCTAGAATCGCCCTTCGGTTTTTTTTTTCGCTCATGCCTGCGGGTGCTACGCGAGCGGTAATTTACGTTTCGGTCCATTTTTAATTCCGAAAACCAGCTGCATTTTTTATTTCCATCATCCTAAAATGAATAAATTTTCATCGTGGCGGGCTGTCCTCGTTATTCCGAAATTGGATACAGCCTTCGAGCCATTGGGCGCGGCGTGGGTGGTTGTTTGGGACAAGCGTCATTTTCGTTAATGCATCCATTATTAATCCTGGCCCATTGCGCTAAATTGAGATAATTCCGGAGGTGGGATTTTCTGGTGATTGAACGCACTCTAGGCGTTGAAATTGGTGGAGTCGTTTCAACAATGGTTGTCGTTCGTTTTCAAAAAAAAAAAAAACTTTTGAAAATAACAATAAACTGTGGAGATGCCAGAGATGCCAACCTTCCCGATTTCCAGACTTTTTGGCTCGTATCTTGATATTCTGACAAACACTCAATTTTGCCTGAATATTCTGAAATGATCCTAATTTTCCTGACTTTGAGCTGTTTAGTTTGTCATTATAAAGTCTAAAAGACATACGGAATTTTTATCAAAGAAGACAGCAACAAAAATGGCTACTGTGTAATGTACCACCAGAAATTGTTCAACTTTTCATTTAAAAATATTTAAAAAAATAAAAGATTTGAACTGATTTTTTTAAATTACAGTTAATTATTTCTCAGAAAAGTATTTTTAATCTAAAAAATTATATGTATTGCCCATACAATAACCAGCAAATCATCCATACACCGAAAGATGGTCCCTTCTACAGGAAAAAGTATATTAGTAACAACATTTTCATGTTTTTCTAAGGGTCAGACTCGACTATTAGGAGACTGCGAGATAGTTATTTCTGCCGAATGGTGGCTGCAAACTGTTTCTTGCCAGGAATTTTCAAAAATCTGATGTTGTAATGATGCTTGGTAAAATTTACGAGGTACCGAGTTGAGGCTCTATATATTTTTTTGTATCTATATTTAGCCCGTTTGATGGTTTTCCGTTTGTTTTTAAATTATAAGTTTATAGAGTTTATAGGTTTATAGATGATTCGAAACTCTATAGAGTCCGCACTCGCCATAATGTCGAATATGCTTTATCACTTCAGATTTTTGAGAGCAATTTTCGTTGCCACAGTGCTCATGAACTGAAAATGAAAATTTGATTTTTCTATGATTCGATTATCCGGAGTGGAAAAGAAATCAATACTCCAGACAATCGCGTCAGACCTGTAATACGCGAATTTTGTTTAAAGTCATGTCAAAATATGGCATTTTTGCATGGATACTCCTGAAAAACTATTATTTTACTCGTAAATTTTTTTGTATGTAAATTATCGGGATCGACATGTTAGTGAAAAAAAAGGTTACAGAACATTACAGTCGCGAGGATTTACAAACAAAAATGTTACGAGTTGAACATTAGTAGTTTTTTAAATTCTTTCAGCCTCCTGGGCTGGTTCGCCTCTGGATCATTAGTATCAATTTTGTTGTAATCTTGAAAACATGAAAGAGCTATTGTTGGAAAAACTCTTTACTCGTTGAAGTGCCCTTCTTCCGATAAATGAATGACTTGTTTGTTACTGTATGAGTTATTCATATATTTTTTCAGAACTTTTTGAGGACTAACAAGTCATCCGGTTTACATCTGTTTGATATTTTTCAATTAAAACTTAAACAAATCCCTACATTATATTATCATTCATTGAGCAAGTTTCTAGTTTTCATTTTTTTTTAATAACAGTTTAATAACAATTTTCCTACTTCAAAATATAAGACCTGAATAATTTTGTTCAGAGAATGAAATATAGAAAAAAAAAAATGTGAATAACTCAAACAGTGTCAAACAAGTCATCCATTCGTCGGAAGAAGGGCACTCTCACAGGAAGTTTCATTTGAAAAAAATCTACTACTATTTAACTCTTAAAATTTTTATGTGTGAATAGTTTTTTTTTTATATTTGGGAACACATCAAGAAAATGTCAATAATCCGCTAACTGGGCCGGAAAATCTATTCAATTACCTAATTTTACTCGCTAACTGGGCTGCAGAAAAGTAAGAGCAAGCATTGAAGTATTGAATATGAGGTCTATTATTGATTCATAAATAGGCTGCAGCCCAGTTAATACATGCCCTGTGAAAGATAAGTCCATTTAGCGAACGACTACTGTAATTGGGTGACACAATGACACAATGAAATACAGGTCGGACTCGATTATCCGGAGACTCGATTATCCGGGATTTGAATATCCGGAATTTTAGACTCGATTATCCGGAGTATTTTATTTTTGATTTTCGGAAATTTTGAATAATTTGTATAATAATTCTATATTGAATAGCTAATATGGGTATCAAAAGAAAGGGCTTGATTAGTAGAATACAGTTATTTATGAAGAGTGCAAATCCAAGTTGGCGGCCACTACAAAATGGCGGATTACATATTTTCTCAGAACCTCATCAATATGGGTATCTAATGAAAGAGACCAGTAGAATTATTTATGAAAAATTCAAATCCAAAATGGCCACCACCACAAAATGACGCCATATATATTTCTTTCACAACCCCATCAATATGGGTATCAAATGAAAGGGCTTGACTACTAGAATAAAGTTATTTACGAAAAATGAAAATCTAAGATGGCGGCCACTACAAAATGGCGGATTACCTATTTTCTCAGAACCCCATCAATATGAGTATCAATTAAAAAGGCTTGACTAGTAGAACATAGTTATTTATGAAAAATGTATCAAAAGAACGTTCTCGTCTAGTAGAACATAGCAGATAATGAAAAATCCAATTTCAAGATGGCCGCAGTCCCCAAACACCTAATTACTGTTTGAACGGTTTCATTCAGCATGACCTGTTTCTATGTATGTTTGAATGTTTGTTGGGTTGTCCCACATGATAAGAAAATTGACCCCTTTCCTGTTGAATGATTTATCTGAAATTTTAACCCACATTTAATTCTACTGTCATTTTAAAACTGCGTATTCCATGATCCTGAAAAATTCAATTTGGCCGCCGCATTTGCGAAATGGCTTGATTTGAAGAATACACTTCACTATGAACAACATAAATTCGAAAAGGTCGCCGCCACAAAATGACTATGTATTTTTTGCAATCCCCTCAATATTGGTATCAAATGAAATGCTTTGACTAATAGAATACAGTACAGGTCGGACTCGATTATATACATACTCGATTATATGTGATTCGATTATATACAATTTTGGACTCGATTATATTCAGTTTGGAAAAAAAATATTTTTTTAATATTTCAAATATGGCTTATTTCATGAAGAAATGTAACCTTTCATCGTTAAGGTGAAGTTTAAGTGGCTATTACATGTAGAGTGGGGTAAAAATCGTGATTTTTGAAGATTTTGCTTGAATTTTCACCAGGAATTGTTTATATCGATATTGCAGCCAAATTGAGAAAGATAGAAGTTGTGCGTTAAAGAACAAATTGTGGAGTGGTTAAAGAACTTCATTTCAATTGATAGAAACAATCTAGTTTAATAGAAATTTTTAGGATAAAATAAATAATAACACATTGAAAATTATAAACAGTTTTTTTCAAGGCGACCCTAACGTAACATAGAAAAAAGGCGCTATATCGGTTATTTCAAGAGATAGAAAAAACTTTGTTCGACAAAGATGTCTCAAATAACTAGGACTACAACATTGTCCAGCTATGTTTACATATATCTATAAAGATAAGAAAGTTAGATTTTTTATTTCATCGACAATTTTGGTCACCCTATTTCTGATAACATAAAAATGAGCGCTCTATTGTATGTAACAACTTTGTCGAAGACAGTTATTGTCTAGAGAATAAATGTCGAGCTCTAAATGCTAATTTCCACTTAAATACATCTCCTGGACCATTGTGCACTGATCTTAAACGATGCAGGCACTCCAAAATTAGGTGCAAACTTTTAGACCTTGCAAAGGAATATCTTAAGAAGGAATGAATATGTTAATTTCTCGTGAATTGAGAAACCACATATATACAGCCGTTTCTAGTTGACTGTGACTGACTTCGGAGGTACATATAGATTTTTTTTTATTATTTTTCGATTATTGCCACTTTTTTGTGAAGTCACTGTATTCTAGTTTCATTGAAATATCCAGCCTTTTCGTTAACCTGATAAATTATGGTATTTTTTTTTGTCCTACTTTCTGTTACAGCTCATTCTTCTAGTTTATTCGGTCATGTACATCTTGGCGGTCTCTTCCAACAGCATTCAAATAGTTGGACATGGTTGAAGAACAAGTCACAATTTTTTTCTGAATCGATGCAAAAAAGTTTGAATACATTTTTCTTTGTCAATGTAGTAATTTATCCTTGTACAGGTATTTTTTAGAGTTTTCAAAATTAACTTTCCATTTGCGATGCGATCATCATTTATTCAACAATGAGTCATCAACGACGAAGAGCAATTTTTTTTTATTGAAATAAAAATATCTCTGTACTGAAAAGTGCTACATTACAAGGGCAAGAACTTCGACTCTATGGATAGAATAAAAAATACCTTGAACAGTTTTCGAAGAGAAACAAACGTGGTCTGGTGGAAAAGGATTTTTAAGCTGCATGAAAGATGACGAAAAATTGTAGAACAAAACTGTACATTTTAAATTGAATAAACGTATAACTGGGGAAAAAATGCGCTTTTATTATCTCAAAAATTGGCGAACTTTCAGGACAACCCAATATAAGCTATCCTGATTTCTTCCTGATTTTTATTTTCATACTTCCTATTTTTTTTTGAAAATTATGGTTGGCAACCCTGATTGTCATCACCATGAAAAAAAATGATGTCTAAAATTAGTGCACCGGATTATTTGAAACATCAAAAAATAGTCTATTAATAGACACATTAAAATGGAACGTTTTCAACACACCGCTCACGTCTCCAGAGATAAGCACCCAGGAGAAACAATTAAATTCGCTCTCCCGACATAATCTGCTACAATTATCTCATCATCGAGTGGTTTATCTCTGTTTCATTCGCGCGCTCATATTTATTCCCAGATTTTTACAAGCGACAGAAATAACGACCTGCTGTTATAAAAAATTGAAAAAACAGGCGTTGCTACACGTTGTCAAGAGCACTCATCATCGGTTTAAAAATAAGTTATTTTTACGGGTTTTTTTTCTATTTAATAAACCATCCCGAATGCAATCATTCTAATTGTTTGGTACGTTTAATAACCCCCAAGACCGACACGAGAGCAGTATCCAGAATTAGCTCTGCCCATCCGTAGCGAAACCCCTCCGCAGAAACAATTCCTATTTTATATTTTGAGCTATTCTTGGGGGTAGCGGAAGATCCTTGGAACCGACAGCCGACCGGCGTCCAGTGCAACACTCTACTCACGGCAAATACTTAATTTCTTTTCAATTTCATCACCCCGCGCTGCTGCCTCGCGGCACCCATTCCCCTCGTCATCAACTGCGGGGGAAGAAAAAAAAAGTCTGAACTAGAAGAGAGTTCTTTTCTCATTTGGTTGATTCTTTTTTCACGCTTTCCACGGAAAACGCTGCTACCCGGAAAAGGTGTTGCGGTTGGGCTAACCGCACCCGCACAATACTACACTAGTACTTCTTTCCACGGAGAGCAATTTATTAGCGAAATTGGAGCAGCAGCAGTAAATGGGAAATACATTTCGGGGATCGTACAAATGCACTTCGACGCCGCCAACATACGTCCTCCGGGACAGGGCAAATCGAGAGTGCGGCAGGAGACGGCAGCAGCAGCAGCAATCGTAGAAATTAACATTAGTCTCGACAGGAAGTGGTGGTAATAAAACGGTGGTCGAAATTCTTTCCGGCAATTGCGCCCCGGATTTTTGTTGTTGCTGTCTCCATGCGCGTGGTCCTTCTTCTCCACTACGCGGGCAGATGCAATTAAGTACCAAATGAGTCTAGAATGGGTTGCGACGTAATGGGTGTTTCGGTATTTTTTTTTCGCCAGTTTTCCGGTTCCCAGTCTTGGAACTTTGGTGCGATCGCGATGCGGATGTTTAGTGCTGGGTTTTTGCTAGCAATTGGCAGCGATTATTTTTATCGACGCCGGTGAAAATTAGCAGCATCGAATTGTAGTAAACGGTTGACTTTTGAATTGTATAAAGTGTGGCGTTCATTAGTTCGAAGATTGAAGACTTAGTTTTCCAGGTGAGTACACAATATCTTTTTATGAATACAGATGAAATTGTCTCAAAGTAAATCATTTTGAAACACCAATCCTCATAACATTAGATAATGTTCAGCTTAAAAGATTTCGTCTCACTCGAGTGTCATTGTTAATATGAATGAACACAATTTTCTCTTCCATGATTTTTCGAATGTTGGTTTTTGCGTCACTAGAATAATTCTAGCAGCGTCAAATTGATTCCGGTGACTAATTAACTTCACTAAACTTTTCGCAATAAAGTCACGTCTGTCTGTGAAGTGCGATACATGGTCCCCGCAGATTCATCACTTCTCCAAACACTTTAACGAGTTTCACTAGTTGTCAAACGATAAGCTAAACAGTAAACCTGAAACTTAACAAAACACAAGTAGAATCTCATACATATTTGGATACAATATACACATAAATGATTTTCGAATCAAGAATTCATTAACATTGTGTTACGGTTTGGATTTTACGTTTCTTTCGTGTAGTGTGCATACTGTAAAATAAAATTCTCAAATCGAGCGAAATGCTTGCCGTTCAATTTTTTGTTTCACGACTCTTTTTTTTTTATTTTTATTTTTTTCAGAGATGCACACACACAATAACATGAAAAGAGGATGGACCGAAAAAAAAATTCTGATTTGGCTCAAATCATCACTATTTAGTAGTTATCTAATAACTTTAGACCCATTTTTAGTTGGCCTTTAGGGTGTACCTTCTTTCTCACAATTCCTGTACGTTACCATTTGATGAATTTGATCTTTTTTTTTCAGAAAAATTAAAAGTATTTCATGCTTTGCAATCGATACTTTTTTCGCGTGAACCAACAACTCGAGACGTTTTGCTGATTTTTTGGCAAATATTTTACCCGAATGGTAACCAAAAAACATATTTGTTCGGTTGACACGAGCAATCTGTGCTTTTCCCAGTTGTTTATTCGGTTGCACTATACAGAAGTGAGAACACGGGACTGTACAAGGAAATATGCGTTAAATTATTGATCTTTTGCTGTGCTAAATCCACGTTTTGTTTGAATCAATTTACATTCCCCCAGTTTTGCTGTCTAAAGGAGCAAGTAACGATTAATTGTTCCCGTGCTGCAAGTATAAAAGCCGCTATTTCTTTTCAGTGTTTTGGTTACTCTAGCCAGCGAGCAGTACATATTAATGCTGAGAGTTAATTTGTTGCCAACGTTGTGCTAGATTGCAATGGCAACTAATATTACTTGAAGTTATGTAGGTTTCTACGCTATTTTCGGTCGTGAAAACTTGGCGAAAGTTTAAAAAAAATCATTATTGGGTTTCTGATGTGTCTCTATAGGCACTCGGGATTATGTCGGTTAGGTTTTTGCCTCTGTTTGTTTTCACAGCAAACATAAAATGTGTAGTTTTAAGATTGAATTTGGTTGCCCTTCAATATTTTTTTTCTGGAAAGTTCATTCAAACACATTTCATTTACCTTGAAAGAGTCGCAACATGGTCAAGCGGATCAATAGCATAAAGCATAAAAACAGTATCTCTCAAGAACAAAACAAAGATGTATTTTCCTGAATTTTCGGAATGTTATTAAAAAAATTCTCAGTTTCCCAAAAATTAGGGTTTTTGGATTCAATATCTCAAAAACTACAAACATGTAGATTTTTTTTTGTTTTTCACCTAAAACTGCCGTTCTACGCATAGTTGTCCCATGTTACTTTTTGACGATTGTAGCTTTTCCTCATAAAATGTTGTTTTTATGCATAATCTTACGGAAAAACATAAAAAAACATATAGTTTATTCCCAACTTTTGAGGAAACAACATCAAGCTCAACTGTCCCATGTTGATATTCTATTCATAACTGCCCTACCATGTATTTTTTGTAGATCCATATCGAATAAGTCGGTTCAAGTACAAGAATTTCATGTCACACTTTTAGCAGGCCTGATGCATTCTTTTCTGGTTTGGAAGAACGAACTAATTCTCAGACAAATAAGAAAAAATTTAACAGAACACATGTACACCTTGTTAGCGAATTCCTAATAACAATGAGGTTTATGTTCTACGAAGGTGTTGCAGATCAGTCATTTCTTTATGAAACGATGTTTCTTTGCATATACTTTCGGAAAAACACAAAAAAAATCATTGTTTGTTCCCAGTGTATCAAAAAACAACATCAAGTTTAATTGTCCCATGTTGATATTCTAGGCATAACAGTCCCACCATGAATTTTTAAACCCGTAATCAAGCTTGATTGATTCTGTGAGGGTATCTCATCACATTTCATTAAACAATAGTACAGGGCTTATAAAAAAACCGGTGTATTGCTAAATTGAAATGCTTAATGCTTTTGGTAGACAAATATGCGAGAAAACGTTGAATGCGTTGTTCTCAGTTACCGATTTTGAAACATGGGACAACCATGCGTAGAACGGCAGAAAAGTAAACAATAGTTTGGTCTAGCGCTTTCTCATGGAATTGTTGCATCAGAGCTCGATTGGAATGTTGTAAAGTTTTTTATAATCCTATAAAACATTCAAATTATCAAACCTCCATTTTCAAAGTACCAAATAGCGAATCGAAAATTAACATATACAGGTCGGCCTTGATTATCCGGAATTTTTTTCACTCCGGATAATCGAATCAGAAAAAAATTAGAAGAAAATCTCTCGGTAAACGTAACATAACTATGATTTGCTCTGGCTTATTTGTGTATTGCAGTGTCCTAGCCAGAAATTGTCTGGCGCCCACTGGGCTAGGGGGAATGTTTCGAAAACCTTGATACAAAGAATACAAAATAAGTGATAAGCTTTTCTAATTAGCATCTTCATATGTTACGATATTATAGCAGAATAGATTTAATACTTGTTTGACAAATGATTATTTATTTCGATTCAGAAGCAAACGAAACATGAGTAACGATGTGTATTAGAGTGCCAATGAAAATGTGCAGCTCAAATTTACGAGTGGGACTTATTTACTATTGTCTCGAAATCGCCAAAGTTTGAGTATTCCTAGAACCGTAAAATAACCCAAAAGGGGATTGCATGAAATCGGTGTTTTGAAAAAAAAGTTGATGCCAAAATTTTTTTTGTCATCTAAATCTCGAGCTTCGGTTTTTGATAATATTACGGTTTTAAAAAAACTGAAACTTTTAAGCCTGTGCGACACTAGCGACACTAGTGGCTAGAATACAAATGAAACACAAATTTCTGCATCACTCGAAAACTAATCAAGTAAATGGAACCAAATTTGACATGTGAAGGTTTTAGGAGACCCGAAACGTTTCTATAGTGAATAGACAGTTCACCCCTCTCTCTGAGAGGGTGAAGGGACTACAAATTAAGCATACATTCCTGCATAATTCAAGAATCAAGCAATCAAGCAAACGGAACCAAATTTGGCATGTGGAATTTTTGGGGACAAGAAACATTTCTAAGGTGGTTCAACACTCCTCCCACCTTTCTAAGAGGGGGGGGGGAGTCGGCTACAGAAATGAAACACAAATTTCTGCGTAACTCGAGAACTAATCAAGCAAACGGAACTAAATTTGGCATATGGAGGTTTTGGGGAGCATTAAATGTTTTTATGGTGGTTTGGCACTCCTTTCCCGTCTCTAAAGAGGGGGGAGGGTGCTGAACAATTCGAGAACCAATCAAACTTAGCATAAAGAGGTTTTAGGGATCGATAAACGTTTCTATGGTAGTTCGACACTCCTCACCCCTCTCTAGAGGGGGGCTGTCAGACGAATGAAACACAAATTTCGGCATAACTCGAGAACTAATCAAGTAAATGGGCCCAAATTTGGGATGGGAGGGTTTTTGGGTACGAGAAATGCTTCTATGATGGTATGACACCCCTCCCTTCTCTGGAATGGAGAGGGAGTTCCAGAGAAATAATACACATATTCCAACCAAACATGACAATTCAAATTTTTCGGAAAACTTTGAAGGTAAATGGGAAAACTCGCAAAAATCAATTCGTATGTGTTCTAGAATTACATATTGACAAGCGTTGTTAGTCCGTTTGATGTTTGCGGTAAACGCTCTCCTATATCGTCTTTTATCTACATACATTAAAATGGATCGTCGAATGTGTTGATAAGAGCAAAACTCGAGAAAGGAATTGTTCGATTTAGGGCTGTTCCCATTCTATCATATTTTCTGTATCAAACATTTATTCCATGTAACGGCGAAACATGTTATTTGCAAGTGGATGAAAAATCTTGCACGAAAATTATGTCTAAAATTAGTCTGATATTATAATGTCGAGTTTTGGTAGAAGTACTGAATTTTTTCTAGTAAAAAATAACGAAAAATTAATTTTGGCGGGACGAAGTTTGCCGGGTCAGCTAGTCCTTAAATAAAAATTCTAACAATTTCCTACATTTAATTCTTTGACCAACATTGGAGTTTGACAAACACAATCAATTCAATATATAAGTTACCTAGTGCTATGTCACTTCGAGTTATTACAGAGGATCTGGAAAAAACTAATTTTGAACCACACCTTCCTAATTCACCTGGTCTTTTACCTTCAATTATTATTTGTTTCTTCTTTTCGCGAGGGATCTCGAGAGTAATCTGTATACTCAATAAAATTAGGTGAAGCAGCTGGGGTGTCCTGAACTATAGAAAAAAAAAATCAAAATTCAAAACTCTCCAGTGGTAATACATGGTTGTGAAGCTTCTTTATCCATTTCCTATGTGTGTCGATCATCTTTTAGTCAAGCAGTGTAATACTCATAACCACTATTATAAACATCTTAAAAGTCTCTAATCTAAAAATGTTTTATTATCTTTCTCATTTCAGGTGAGTGCCGTTCTGTCCAAGGATTAGAAACTATCTCAGCAAGAATGCGGTGGTATGTCTCCATTATATTGGTACTAAGTGTTGATCTTAAAAATAGAACACATTGTTTGACTTACAACTTCCAAAACATCGGCAAACCATCGAATGTTGTGGAAGTGGAATTTGTAAATCTTTTCCTGTGTTTGAAAAAGGCACCTAGGGACCGACGCTGGGCTCAACGTGTTGATTGACCCTCGGCAGCGTTCATCCTGAAATTCTCTCTCTCCCCTCTCACCTAATTTGCTGCCAACCGGGATTAGTGCGCCCTAGCTGATAACCTAGATAGTAGCCTTGCAGCGCTTCTTCACAAATTGAGCTTCCAAGTAATCAGTTCCGTGTGCCATCACCCTCCCACGCCCGCAATCAACACCCCGCTGCTGGCTACATGTTGTCAACCGAATTCGGAATGGGGAACCGATCACCGACGATGGCACATTCAGATCTGATCCGAGGAATGAAGAGAAACCAAAATGAATAATTGACTTCCGGTCAGAAGAAACAAATAAAACCAGCTTGAAGTGGACCAAGCACACCAAGGCAGATAAATCACTGTTAGTAAAATTTAGCCTTCCACCTACCGATTTGCACGAATCCGGAGCGCTCAAATTGAACCAGACGATGAAAATCAAGCCGAACGTTTGTTCTGGGCAGAGATGGGCAAATTTGATTTGCTGGCAGTACACGAAAATCAAGTCCCAGTCCGTGCAACCAGTTCAGCCGAGCAACCGGGTGACAGTAAACCTTTAACTTGATTATGGGAAGTGTTTTCGGATCTTCTGAGGACAAAAAGGGTGGCGGGGAGGATATGGTGAAAGGAGCACTGACGTATCCTCTTCACCAAAAACGGAACGGATTCAGCGCCATTAAAGGAGATGATCTTGGGAATGAAAGGGCAATGAGGTAGCTCTAGAGCAATTTTACGACTCTCGCTGCGTCGAAGTGATGGGACATATTTCCGCCCCCCTTTTTCTCGGTTTCCCATTAGCCATAAATGCGAGCCAGCTGTACGAGAGCTATTGGGTTACTCTGCTAGTAGGATTCACAATCCACAGTACAAATTGCCGGTCCTCTAGCTGAGCTGATGAGCTAATACAAACACACATTGGTGGGAGTGGAACTGCGAGGGGGAAAGTGGTACACTTTCCCCAGTAAATATGGATTTATAGTGCACACTCCGCTTGTGCTTTAAGTACAACCGCCAGCAACCGAAATAAATCTCCCGTTCGATCAGCGCTGAGCCCCGATGGGGAAATTTTAGGACTTCATCGGATGACGTACGAGCGCAAAGAAACTAGGTGAATGTTTACGGGATCGCTCACTTTGATGACGATTGCCAATCAGTTGG